>NW_006440645.1:5268515-5341895 GCF_000325575.1 Pteropus alecto | reverse complement strand
ACTAGTGGGTTGAGAGAGGAGAGGGGAGCTATATAGGTTTAAGGGTGTCAAATATATGGTTTAGGGGGAGGGTGAAGTGGGTAAAAGGAATCAAATATATGGTAGCTGAAGGACACTGCACTTTGGGTGGTAAACATATAATAGAATATACAGATGTCAAATTATAAAGCACACCTGAAAATTATATGACTGTATTAACCAATGTTACTCCAATAAACTTAATAAAAATAAATAAAAATAAAAATAAACATTGTATTTTGTTGGGTTATTTCATTATCTAAATTACACATGAATTATATATTTTCGAGTCATTCACTCCTGACAAAGACTATATTCACCCTGTTCTCAGTTGGGTTCTGAGGCTGAGCCCCAGATCTGAGTCACAATCTTGCACGTTACAGCTTGACACCTTCATGTCATAAAAACCACCAGCAGCTATGGTGGGAATGGACCAACCAGCACCGAGTGCTGCCCGTCTCCCAGGCTCCCCCAGGAGGAGTCCGAAAAGCGACAGAAAGTGCTTGGGGCGCCTGCCATGCGAAAGAGTCTCTAAAGGTCGACTGTGACCTCCTACTGCTCTTGGAAAGACACTTTACTCCGTGTTTGGGAAATTAATTACTCCCACTTGGTTTAATTTCTGAGAACTTTTCTCCTCAGGTTTCTGGCAATTCTATCCCCACGCATCAGCACAACAACTGGGCTGAATAAGTCTGAAACGCTGTCAGTGACAGATGAGCGGGCTTATGTTTTGGTGACTTCGCTTTCTTCACTTTGGCATACAGCTTCTTTTCATCAAAGAGGTAAAAAAAAACCATGGAGAACATGAAGAGAAAAACCCTTTGTCTCTCATCTGACACCAGATGGATCGCCCTAGTCCCTGCAGTAGCCAGACTGGAGGAACAGGAGACAGGGGAACTGGGATCACGCAGACCTTTTCCTCCGCCACCAGGCAGCCAGTGCTTCTGAGAGGAAATCATAAAACCACCTATATCAGTCCATGCCAGATAAACGCTCATGTCAACTGAGCCTTTTGGCTGGTGAGTAATTATTTGATCCATCTCTTGTTGAATCATAATTTTATTTGCTATCGTAGTTATTTCAAATTGTCTCCACATTTTGTGTTTTGAACGTTATCCCAACACTCTCCAAATAAGGACCCCATTCTCCCTCTAAACTAGGAGGAACATCGGGACCACCTGTCAGTGGTTTCTGCTGCTTTCCCTCCCGCTGCTCCTGTCCTCGCGATTCACCACTCCTTCTGCATACTGACGCCCTCCTGTGGAAGTGCAAGGCTCTGTGTGTGCGTGTGTGCGCGTGCGTGTGTGCGTGTGCGCGTGTGTACACACACTCAACCTCACCCTCTCACAATCCCGCTACTGGTTAGCTATTTTCTCACTTCGCTGACTTCCTTTTGGCTCTAGAAATTCCTGTTCCTCTACTTGTGACCATATGTGCCTAGTAATCCTAAACCGACTTTCTCATAGTTTCCCTCTCGAGGTCTTACCCCGTCTCCCTGCTTCCTTTGCTCCCCCGGCTCCCCCTGACCGTGCCGCCCCCCGTGCGCGTGGGTGGCCTTACCCTCCGCTGGGCCCAGGGGTGGAGCACCTTGGTTGCTTCATTTTTTTCCCCAATATTTTCTTCTCTGATATTTGTAGCATTCGCCGTTGCTTCCAAATTTTCACTCCTCTTCTTTTGTCTCCTTAATTGACCCTTATTCAACGTTCCGTTTCCTAAATATAGACATTTCCTGAGATTCTATGCTAAATTCTATTTTGCCTTCCTGGACTTTCTCCTTTAATGAGCCCCTTTACCCTCACGGTTTGGATTATTACACTGAACAAGTCACAGTCTAGCTCCCTGGTCATCTTCTCTGTCTACACTCATACCTCATCAGCTCCTCAAACTCAAAATATTATAAAACAAGTCCATCTTTATAATCAACCTCTCTTAATTTTCAGTTTTGATCTTACAATACTATTCCTCTGTTCAAGTTATTATTCCCTTACTAAACAGTAAGTTCCATGAGGACTCGGTTGTTCATCCCTCTCATAACAACTAAAATAATACGTGCCAAATGAATGAATGAGAAAATGAATGAGTGATTCCTGGTTATCTAGGCTTGAAAACTTCAATTATTTTGACTCTTCTTACCATTATCCCACTAATCAAAATGGTGGGCAAGTCTCTTGTGTTCACGCATACAGCATGTCTTCACTCTGCACTCTCTACTCTGACTGCAGGTACTGTGTGGTTTAAATTTTTAAATTGCTCTTGCTTGGCCTCTTGTTTTAGCCTCCTAATTGGTCTTTCAAATGGCCAGAAGCAGTTTCTCCCTCCACTCAATTCCTTCCATACATTTAAGATATTTCTTACTTGTATTAGGCAGCATAGCCATAGCGTATATTTGTAATGGCTCTCTAAATTGCACTCTCATTAAGCAGAAGGTTTATCATATCATCCTTTTTATCTCTCACAGCATTTAATGTATAGTTCTTTATTATTAAAATAATTGCTCAATAAACTCATGTGAATGAGTAAACACCACTGCCAGAGTAAACCTCATAAAGCACATCTCTTATCTAGTCACTTACCACAATTAAAACCTTTAGTGGCTCCTCATTGCATACCAAATTAAGTGTAAACTCCTACCCTACCACTCCCTGCCCACCCATAACATAGTCCAAAACCACCTTGCCAGGGTTACACCTTTTTCTCTTTTTATATATACTGTATTCTGACCATTGTAGGGAAGGCAAAACTGTACCTATTTTAGGTTTTTAGCTGGCACTCTTTAACAAAGAGAAGGTTTACACATTAATGTGTGCTGCACACATCACATAGGAGAAACCGTGACGATTAGTAACTCGAGAGTCGCAGCTAGAACTCTGGCCTATATAGTATCTTCAATAAAGAACAATAAATTTGTACAAAAATGACAAGAGAAAAGAAAGCAGTTTTATGCTTCCAAGGGCAGCAAACTATGCGAAGGTAAATATATGGGGGGAACAATGGAGGTTTGCAGATTCCACCCAGGCCTCTGGACTGCTAAGCCTTTGACTCTAGTAAAAGGAGAAATATATGGTACCTTCAGGCAGAAAAGGAAAAATAAACGACTTTACCCACATTTCCTGCTTCTTAATTGTCTTTGGCTCAAAATAAATTTTGTTGTCAAAGGCATATTTTGGGGTGACACACTCTAATATCTTTCACCACTCTAGTCTACTTTGTCAGTGGTAATCCTCAGATTGCTCCTCCAAAAACATCTCCATCTTTGTTCCTGCCTGTTAAAATCCTATCTACTCTTGAAGATCTGTGTTCAAGAGTTCAGTATGTTGGAAGCTAAGGTGAGGCAATGAGTTGATAGAAGAGAATAAAGACACTGGGACCTGTTTCCTACAGATTTATCTTTTGCCAAATCCCTGCCTGAACTACGTGTACTACTATCCAGAATTCCTGTCATTGTTCTGCTCTTTGCTGCGGCTCCATAACCAGCATTTAGTATAGGTTGTGTTTAAAATAGTCAGTCTAGTCAACATTCTCTAGTCAATCTCATAGCATGTGGATCTAGTTTTCTCCAACATCAAGTCATTTACAGTTTTGCAGGGGAGACTGGCAAGAACATAACAAATACAGTATGTGGCAATGAACAAATAAATTGGGAAGACTAGGCTATGCAACTGGAAAAGCCTTTTCCCATAGTGTTTGTTCGTTTCCTTCCCCATGTAATTTCTCACTTTCCTTTATTACCTTTAAACCTTCACTTACTGGGATTCGGGCAGCAGCTGAATCATTCAAAGTATATCTCATAAATAATATTTTACATCTGGCAGTGTTATCTATTCCCAGGTTGAGAGAAAGAAACGTAGGGCACTGTCTAAGCATCGCAGATACTGGTCTCGTTGGATGTAGTTCTAGGGTCAACTGGAAGCCCTTTACATCAGTCACCAGTTATTGCTGAGTGACCACCCAAGCATGGCCCTAGGCTGTACGAAGCCAGTTGCACAGATGTAGCCCTTGCTGTTTAGGTGCTTACAATCCGAAACTTTAAAACACAGTCTTGCCCTCAGGATCTGCCAAGATCAAAGCTCCGCATGCTGGTTCTCTTCTCGGGAAACCATTAGTTAACACCTCTCCACAAACAGAGCTCCCTCTGACGTCCCATCTGCTGCATTCGTTCCTTTGTCTTACGATCCTCCTGAAATAAACAGGTAGGATCAAAAGCTTCACCAGTGAGCTAACTTCCCTGGTATTCATGCCTCTGCCTACCAGACAAGAGTTTCCCTTCGTATCACCCAAGAGTATATTCTATTGTGCATGTGAGCTGCCAGGATGCCATCTGACACTCTGAAGATGATGTTAAACAATGTCAGGGAAATACTAAGAGGTATCCTACTGAGAAAATCATCCACTTACTAAAGATTAGAAGCACGCGGGCAAGCCAAACAGGCCCAATAGGAAGGAGACACATAAAAACGAAAGGTCAGAAGGTGTAGGGATGAGTGACTGAAGGAAAGAAAGAAACAGAAATCAAGTGACTCAGAGCCAATGAATTCTCTAAAGCCAATGAAAATAAAATCACACACGATTGCTCAGTGATTATATAAAAGTTGGGGAGTTATGTGTAAACCTAAAGCTTCTTATTCGCACCCATTCAATACTTCATCTCATCTCTTTTCCCATCTTTGACTTTGGGCATAGTCAGCTCCTTCTCACTCATTCACAGAACAGACATTCATGTGAACTCCTCACTTCCCTATGTTGACTAATCTGAGAAAAGAAAAAGGGGCCACTGGCTTAGCAATGACTGCCAGATGGCAGCCAGGACCCAAACATCCCCTGGCATCTCAAGGAAGTAAAGAGTCATTTACTGCAGGTGACAACACCGCTTGACACAAGGCAAAGCATGACTCAGAGATCTGAGAACAGTATGGAGACTCGTTTGGCATTAACCAAGACCTAAACAAAAATCAACTCTGAACCGTCAGGGGAAATTATTGACATTAAATCTATTCTTCAAGATGAGAGTAAGGCATTTGTAGATTGTAGCTGGGGCCTTTGTACTCCCAGAAAATTAGTCTGTAAACTCCTCTGACAGGGTTTGTGAATAACTCAAATGAATACAGCCTCAGTTCAATTTGGAATTAAATTACCATTTACAGTTCCACTGGCATCTGTGCTATGCTGGCCTTTAGACAAGTGCCTTTTCTCTCTGTCTCTGTCTCTGCCTCTCTCCCTCCTTTCCTCCCTCCCTCCCTCCCTCCTTCCCTCCTTCCTTCCTTCCTTCCTGATCCTGCCAACGAGATGGGCTTGTATGTAATGTGAAAGGCAGAATATCGAACCCAATTTTCCTTTGTCAGAGGTAAGAGCCACAGGGGCTTTGGCAGGTGTGAGTTCTCGAAAGGGCAGTTTGAACCTATTCCCCTGCCAGTCACTCGCTGTGAAGAGTGTGGGAGCAGCTGAGACAAGGGCAGCCATTTCCTGCATTTTTCTGACCTCTAGTGGCAGCACCTTCCTGACTTTCGGGATCACAGCTGCGTCATGACCTAAAAGCTGGTGACAGGTGCCTCACATTTGCCTCCCTGGTCCTTCCAACAGATTGGTGTGTGCCTCTCTGTGTTAAATCCATTTCTCTGAAACACTTGAGAGGTTTGGGAAGTTTTTGTTCCCAGAAAACTAGTCCCCATCTCACTTCTGCGGTTACAATCTTAGAATGTTTCTCACACATCAGGGTAAACTGACAGCTTTTTTATAAAAATAAACCGTCGCTTATTTTCGAACGTCTTTATTCAGATATATTCACCTACCATAAAATTCACTCTTTTATGATTCAATGACTTTAGTTATTCGGAGTTGTGCATTCATCAACACAGTTGATCTGAGAACAGTTTCTTAGCCGCCACAAGAAACTCCACACACTTTAGAACCATCACTCTCCACTGCGACTGGCTTCTTTCATTTATCATAATGTTCGAGGTGCATTCATGTTGTACAATGTATCTGTAATCTGTTACTTTATAGAGCTGAATAATATGCCTTGAATAAAACCACATTTTATTTATCTATAACTTGATGAATATTTGAATTGCTTCCACTTTTTGGCTATTATAATGATTCTACAAACATTCATGACATGGTTTCAGCTTTTTTGGGTATATACCTAGGAGTGAAATTTTTAGGTCATACGATAACTGTTGTGTTGAATCATTTTAGCACCTTCTAGACTATTCTCTAGAGTACCTGTGCTGTTTTCCACTCCCGCCAACAGTGAATGAGGGATCCAGTTTTTCCACTTCCTTAACAACACTTCTTATTTGTCCTCTAGATTAAAGCAACCCTGATGGATGCAAATGTGTATTATAATGGGATTCCATCCTGCATTGCTTTGATAGCTAATGATGTTGAGCTTTTTCTTATGTGTTTTTTGGTCATTATATGTATTTTTCCCTGTTTTTATTGGGTAATTTACCTTTCTTATTGGGTTGTAAGAGTACTTTATATTGTATAGATACAAGTCCATTACCAGATAGATAATTTGCAAAAATTTTCTCCTATTCTGTGGACTATCTTTTCACTTTCTTGATGTTGTCCTTTGAGGAGCAAATTTTTAAAAAATTTTGAAGCTATCCAATTTATCTATTGTTTTTTGTTTCTTTGCTTTTAGTGTCACATCTAAGAAACTGACTAATCCAAAGTTACCGAGATTCATGCCTATATTTTCTTCAAAGTATGTATATTCAGCTGTTACATTTAGGCTTTCGATCCATGTTGGAATGATTTTGTGTATATGGCGTGAGGAAGAGATCCAAACATCATTCCTCTACACATGTGTATCCCTTTTTCCAGTACCGCTTGTTGAAAAAATATTCTTTTCCCATTTATATGTCTGAGCACGCCTGTAAAAATTCAATTGACTGTAAACATAAGGTCTTCTTTCTGGACTTGTAACTTTTCCTTTGATCTTTATCTTTTTTCTCTTACCACACTGTCTAGGTTACTGCAACTTCATTAATAAGTTTTGAAATTGGGGACTCAGAGTTCTCCAATTTTGTTCTTCTCTTTAAAGGTTTTATAAAAATTCTCAGTACCTTGAATTTCCATATGAACGTTATGAGTAGCTTGTAAATTTCTATAAAGCCAGTTAAGATTTTGATAGAGATTATGTTGAATCTGTAGGTCAATTTGAAGAGTATTGCCATCCTAGCAATACTAAATGTTCCAATACATAAACATAGGATGACTTTCAATTTATTTAGGGTTTCTAAGTATCTTTTAACAGTGCTTTTTAGTTGTCAGAATATAAATTTTGCACTTATTTTGTTAAATTTATTCCTAAGTATTTTTAAATGCTGTTGTAAATAGAACTGCATTTTTATTTCAGTTTTGGTTTGTTCATTATTACTGTACAGAAATACAATGAGTTTATACTGTGGTGACCTTTCTGAAAATATTATTTCTAATAGCTTAGTAAATCCCTTAGAAGTTTTTTCTGTACAATATTATATCACATATTTTTCCTATACAATATTATATTCACTTTCGCTTTCCTAATCAGATGCCTTTTATTTCATTTTCATTTAACTGCCCTGACTGGAACCTCTGGCACATTGTGGTATAGGCACGAGAGCCACTTGTTCCTGATCTCAGAGAAAAACCATCCAGTCTTTCACCATTAAGTATGACATTAACTGTGGGGTTTTACAGATTCAGTTTATTAGGTTGAGGAAATTCCCTTGTGGAATAGCAGTTTGTTGATTTGTTTTTTTTTAATGAAGGAGAACTGAATTTTTCAAAAATTTTTTTTCTGTGTCTTATTGAGATAATCATGTGATTTTTGTTGAAAGGTTGCTGGGAAAGAGAAGACATGTAAATACATAATATAATTAAAGTCATATTTCCTATTTTTCACACATAATGTACTAATATGAAATTCAGAAAAAGAAGAGCATATTTTTAGCTGATGTGAGGCCTAAAGCAGGGTTCACCTAAGAGGAAGAAATCCTGTATGAGCAGAACAGTAAAGGATTGTTGATACTGCACGTGCAGAGATGGGATAAAGGACTAGCCAGAGAGAGAAGTCATAACTGAAGGACAGAATAGATACCATTCCTGACATATATTAGATATGTGAAAGGAAAGCGTGTGACATGAATTTGTAAATGGAAATTCAGACCTGGTTAGGAGGTGTTCTAGCTTTGAGAGCTAGGTCAGACATTACCAGTATAGATCTGGAATTGATGAAGAGCCACTCGTGTTTTTTTAAAGATGGACATGGGCGGTGTTACGTGATCAGAATCATGCTTTTGAAGGACAGATGAGGCAGCTACGTGCCTGGGAGACAAAGGTGAAAGGCTGCGAGCAGTAATTGCTGTCAACCTTGTAAAACACCTCGCTTTAGAAGAGCAGGGTAAATCAGACACACGTTGATGGGCAATGTCTGGTTTCCATTAGGTTTCTTTTAAAATTAAACAGTTTAAACAAATGAAAAAAAAATGTGTCAAATAAAACACAGTCAAAAATTTTATTGAATCCTTAAACATCCACCAAATAGGCAAAGCAATGATCTTACTATCTGCTGAGACTTTCCTGAAAGCTTGCCAAAGTAGAAAACTTCAGAATGAATATTCTGATTATTTGTAAAGAGCCTTAAATTTGTTATTTATAAAAGGATCAGCATTCTAGAGCTTGAATAGGTTTAAATGACATCAGCTAAATATTTTTACAATGCCCCAAACATTGTTTTTGAATATTTTCTAAACTATCTGGCTTATTTCAATGGAAAAAAGGATTATTTTATTTCCTTATTTATTAATGCATTAGGCATTTATTTAAAGTGTTTGTTTTGTTGTTTATCCTTTCTTCTAAGTGACATTAATTATATCTCTATTTCTATATTTACCTGACTAAAATATACATGGTTAAATAGGACAGAGTAAGGTCTGCTTCAAGGACATTATAAAGATGGTAACACACTTATAGATTATAGAATGTGATACTGTACATAAATATACCTAATTTTCTCTATTCAGAAAATTCTTCATTCTAAGAGTCAAAATCAGTAAATATTTTTAAGTAAGTATAATCTTTTTCTATTACTTTTTAAAGGAGGGTTAGTTTTTGCTTTCACACACATGATTTAAAAAGTTGCTTACGGGGAAATAAAAAAGGAGACATACTACATCGTAGATGATTTATAAATAATTGAAGAAATGACTAAAAACTATCTACATTTTTGAATGCATTGTCCTTGCAAACAAATATTTAGAAATAATAAAGTCTAATGTAAAAGTAAGTTCACTGTAAAATCTTTAATAATTTATGTTGCATATTAAACTATCAGTGATAATTCGAGCATAACAAGGTATTGGTTGCTGATTGTTATCTACTCTCAGAGGAATAAAATAAAATTTTCTGCATCCACAGTAACTAGCTCACATTTTTTAGATAACTATAAAACAAAAGAAAGCTAATTTAGTTATATCAATTTCAGAAAAAAATAGACAATAAGACAAAACATATTTTTAGGGTTGCCACATAAATGATCAAAGTTTAAATTCATCAAAATAGATAACAATTTTAACTTCTTTTATTTCCAATAAGCTAGCCTCAAATTATATAAATAAAAAAATGGATAGCACTACTGGGAGGCTTAACTAAAAATACTAATACAGAGGGAAAGTTCGACACACTTCTATTAATCACTGAAAAGACAAAAAGCCAAAAGATAATTAAGGATATTATTTGAATGGTAAAAATAAGAAGTTTACTCTAATGGAGATACACAGATTTCTTTGCCCTCAAATTAGAATAAACAAATTCTAATTGACTGTATACGGCATATTCACAAAATTTGTCATTTACCAGGCCATAAGTCAGACAACAAATTTTAAAGCATAGATATCATGTAGATTATGTTCTTTCAGGACAATGAAATGTAGGTAAAAATGTGAAAGAACAACAATAAAAGATGAATAAACCTCCATATATTTGGACATTTTAAAAAACTTATCTGAACAGCTTATGATAAAAGAAGTTGACATAATGTAAATTTAAAAGACTACTTAGAACTAACTAAAAATAACCACACTGCATCAAACTCTGTGAGAAAATGCAGAAACAATGTTTGAAGGAAATGTATAGCTTTAAATCTTTACGTAAGGAAGAAAAAATAACTTTTTTTCTCTATCCTTCTAGTTTCTTGGCTGAGAAAACCTTCTCCACCCCTGCTCCATTCTATAATGAAAGACAGATTAACAGAAGAAAAAGAAACAGAAGTTTAATAAAAGGTATACTTCCTGTGTCCATGGAGGGTACCCAGGAAGACTGAATAGCTCCTGAAATGGCCCAAACCACCAGGCTTAAACACCTTCTCCAGCTAAAGACAAAAGAAGATGTTGTGGGGGGGTGGGGGGCGTGTCAGTTATTGGAGGTTATTAAGAAAAGCACAGTAAATAGGGATGGGGTTGTTATGCAGATTTAGTTCCCTGCCTTCTTCACTGATAGCAGTTTCTAGAGATTTAGTCAACCTCCTCTTTCCGGTACAGAGAGGAAGACACCCTTACACACACGTAGATGTTCCTTTTAAATGTACATTTCTTTTATAAAAGTTTAACTTCTACTTGGTTTTCAGAGCTTCCCCAGGGTCTGCTGTTTCTTAAAAATAATCAGCCTAAAATAATCCTTATGCTAAAGAGGAATATTTTAGGGTCACAAATTTTGCTCCCCTCACTTAAAAGAAAAATGGTTAAAAAATAATAAACTTTCTTATAAAAGAAGCACAGACAAAATCCCAATGAGAAGGAATAACAGTAGTAGATCAGTGAACTAGAAACACATGCACATGAGTGTGTACCATGTGCACCAAGGCAAGACTGTTCTCAGGACTGCCCGTAACGACAACAACTGGAAAAAGCATCAGTGCTACTAACTAATAAGGCGATGTACACGTGAATTGTGTTACAGCCCCTGGAACATCAATGAGCAGTAAAAATGAATGAAAGAAAGCTACAGGCAAGAGACTGGCCATATCTTGGTGTTTAACCTGTCATAGAGAATGAGTTGGAGAGTATCTGAAAGAATGAAAAAAAAAGGTCCCAAAAGACAATATATAGAGTATAGTACTATAAAATTTAAAAATAAGTAATGTATATTTAAACATTTTATTTTGAGATAATCACTGATTCAAAGACAATTATAAAAAATAATACAGAGAGACCCTGTGTACACTTTATGAAGTTTCTCCCATTGGTATTATCTTGCAAAACTACAGGACAAGATCATGACCAGGTTATTAAGATTAATTCAAACCACCAATCTTCCTGGATTTCTCAAGTTTAACTTGTACTCATTTGTGTGTGTGTGTTTAGTTCTGTGCAACCTTAAGTTTGTGTATCCATCACCACAGTCACACAAAACAATCCCATCGCAAGGGTCCCTCCAGTTACCCTTTTGTAACCCCACCCCTCTGGTAACCACTGATCTGTCCTACAATGCTAAAGTTTTGTTATTTCAAGAATCTTATATAAATGGGATCAGATACTATGTAACCACTTGGGACTGACTTTTTTCTCTCATCATAACTCCCTGTTGACTCACTCATATTGTTGCCCGCACCAGTAGTTTGCCCATATTCTTACTGAGTGGATTCCACGGTGTGCATGTACCAAAGTCTGTGTCACCACTCACCCTCTGAAGGGCATCTGGGTTGTCCTCAGAATTTAGTTATTATGAATCAAGCTGCTATTTTTCATGCACAGTTTTTTTTATTTTGTTTTGTTTTAATGAATACGAGTTTCCATTTCTCTGGGATGAATGCCAGTGTTCCATAGCTGGGCTGTATGGTAACTGTAGGTTTAATATACAAGCCATGTTAAGTTGTTTTCCAAAATGGCCGGACCATTAATAAGTGATCCAGTTGCTCTGTATCCTTGTCAGCATTTGTTATTGTCGTTATTTCTTATTTTAGCCATTCTGATAGGCATGTAAGGATATCTCATTGTGGTTTTAATTTGCATTTTCCTAATAGCTAATGATGTTAACATCTTTTTATGTGCCAAATATTTTATCCTAATTTTTTCCTAAAAGTTTTATAACTTTACATTTTACACTTAAGTACATTACTCATTTTGAGTTATTAAGCAATAGAGATACATACATGTGCTCAGATCTGTGCATCTTGAAAACTATCCAGACGAAGCAAGGTATGATTTCAAAGCCTTAAACTTTACTATCATTTATTTGCCTTTAAAAAAAAAGAAAAATCATGCTTTGATTTTTATTTCTCTTAAACATTAATTCAGCAAAAATGCATGTGGGGAAATTGAAACTTTAAACCACAGACTTCTGTAAATAATTTCCATTTCTAGTCAGCTTCATTGGAGCCGAAGCCTGTGAACTGTCATATATTTGCTAACAGCAGTTCTCTTAGCAAAAAAATCATTTGTTCTAAGGTGTGACTCTTTAGATAAAGAATGCCGTGTTTACTTTGCCACTTGAATTTTCCTTTACCAAACACGAGTGTTGGGTATTGGGTGGAGGGGAGGGGAGTGATAATTGGAATAAAGGTCAGGCTCCTGTTCAGGCACAACTTTGACAAGCAATTGAAATTCAGTCATTTCCAATTCCACATTGAGACATGTCTAGAAACCCACTGGCTACGTGCTCTAATTTCTGACTTTTCATCCTTTGAAGCCTACTTATGATGTGCGAACATGCTGAGGGCGATGTGAATGCAAAAGAGCGTTCAGAATAGTTTCTACCGTGGCTTTGTTTGTTGATGACAGGCATCCCCCTGAACTTGACTGCAGTACCAGTCAAGTTCCCCCTGTGCACACGCATGCACTCTGCTATATGCCACTCTGCTATGTGACAGTTGATGGCAACAGCTAGAATTTGTACAGAACCTCCACTTTGAAGTTACCACAGGGTAAAAAATATTGCAGTTTAAGGATTACACAAATTTTTCAATTATAATAATATAAATTATGATATTTCCCTTTTAAAGAAATATTAACTACTAAATGCTACTACATATTTTTCTTATAAAATGCTTTGTCACAATTTTTCTCCTATGGTTTGGAGCTTAGAAGATCAAATTTTATTTTTGAATAGGAAATCTGGTCTATGTTTCTCATTACATTCTCGTTACACTGCTAGGCGGTGTAATAGGTGTGAATGTTGTAATTTTATAAATGATGACTAAGACTAAATGTTAGGGTATTTGAGAGGATGAAAAAAGACTGATAAGATTGTTCATTTGGAACTCATTTTCTTTCCCATCACATTAGAATTGTGCCATTTTGTTTTTAGAGTGACACTGATTTTAACAGGAATGCAAAATAAACAAACAGAAACCCCAGAGTCTAGTTGCATGATAAAATACTTGGAAAAACTAGGTCAATATATGTTGCTCAAATTTTTAAAAGTATGATACAGTGCAATGTGACCCACCCACCCCCAAAAGATATAGGGTCTCTTTTTCCTAACATCTTAAGATGTTTCTTTTTATAAACATTTCAAGGGAAGTACTATTCCAAGATACAGAATTTGAGAAAGATGCTGCTTCTAAAGTAGATATACTTCTCAATGAAGTGGTCTTTGGAAAAAAAAAATCTAGATCACTTTTAAAAGCAGAGTCACAGAATCATTTTTTCCACAAGGTACTGAGGAAACATTGACTTTGGAGTGACTACAAGTATGTGCTGAGAGTTACGTATATTTTGTTCTCAATATTTTCTTAAAACCACAGGAAGGGATTAGGTTTTACACGTTCTCTCAGATCCTCACATCTTTAAAGGAAGACAAAGGTATCAGGGTATGCTATGACTGATTCTCCAGGGGACTTCTGTTTGCATTTTATAACACTCTTGTTTTGGTATTTAGGATTTTCTAGGGTATACAAGAAGCCTAGAAAAGATTCCAGAACATGGCAGGGCCTCTGACAAAAGGGAGGCAGATTGTCCTTCAAGGGGTTTCCACACAGACTGACCAAAAAAGTTATTTTTTTGGCCTTTGTCACTCATACCTTGTTTATTTCCACGCTCTACCCTTTCCACCCTTTGTCCCACATGTGCATATACTCACAAACAATTCCAATATGCAAGCCAGGAGAAGCAAAATGTGCATTATGACAATACAGATAAGAATGCTTTGAAATCTCTAGTCTTGAGCATTTTAAAAGCTGCTACGCATTTTTTATCATTCTGGTGTATTTCATTCAATTTGATTATATCAGTATTTGTCAAACTTCTATGTTCCAGGATTTATTATAATAATAATAATAATTAATAATAATAATATAATAATAATAATAAAAAGGCCAAGAATGAACAAGATAGAATTCCTGTAGACACAGGGCTTAGGGTTAAATATGGACATTGAGCCGGAAAGCGAAGTATATGAAGTACTTTAGGAAAGAGTTCAGGGTACAATGCGTCAGTTAAAACTTGGGGATTTAAACTTGTCTAGGGATGACAAAGGTTTCCTTAAAGAATTAACTTAAACTGATGGAAAAAATAAATGGGAATAAGATGAGGATGAAGGAGTAATCGCATCTCGTACAAATATATTTCCATGCAAAAAAAAAAAAATCCCAGGACGAATAGATTCTGTAAATAATGCTTGAAATCTGAAAGAAGATCAGAAGTTTTATAGCATAAAGGACAAAGATAAAGTGACATGAGATAAGACTAAAGCTATCTTTAGTCTTAAAGATAGCTTTAGTCTTATAGCATAAAGGACAAAGATAAAGTGACATGAGATAAGACTAAAGCTATCTTTAGACCAGACTGTGGATAGTTTTGTAAGGATTTGGGGTATTTTAAGATAATGTGAAGCTACTACACAGTTTTTAAGATGAGCAAGGATGAGATTAGGTTCGTCATTCTCACAAAGATTCCTGTGGTTCCTGGGTCAAGAATGAATTAATAAGGGAAGCATAGACATGAGAGAGTAATTAGAAAACTCTCATGGTAATAATTCTTTGAATTTCAGTAACGATGGCATAAGAAGTAATGTTAACATTAATATTTCAGACACTTCTGAGGTAGGAAAAACAATTTGATGAATTAGATGTGGAATATGAGGGGGACTTCCACTTTCAAGGCCGACTGGCTCAGGGTGGCAAAAGGAACATGGAAAGGAGACTATGCCTCCTGAGGTGGTGGATTAGTTGGTTAGTATGTTGAATTTTAAGTCAATGACCTCTGTTTAGCCTCCTCATCATTTACAGAATGAATGAGAAGGCACAGGGTGACCACGGCTCCCTCACTCCTCCCCATTCTGGCACTGACACTCACTCTATAGTGTTTGATTTAGGATTATAAGTGTCCGCCCCAATTTAATCTTTGAAACAGTGTTAATTCTGAACTGGATCCAATATTGAGTGCAATGCACAAACACACATCTGCTTGTCTTTCATGAGTGCTGGCATTCCCCAAAAAAGTATCGGCTAAAACCTGGTGTGACTAAGTAGACCTTCACGAAAACTCATCTCTCTGCTGCTCGACCCAACATCACTGGTAGTAAACACGCTATCCCAAGTCTCACACAGCCAATCTGAGAATCTCCTTTTAAAAACACTGCATTGTGCTTTATTTTCTTTCTGAAACTACCAGATAACATAGCAGGTATAAGTAGATTTAACTTCAACTGAAACTCTAAGGTCACCAATCGTGATAATGACGAAGGTCTATAGAATGCTTCAAGTAATTCTGGGTCCCTTGTTGTCATTCATAAATTCAAACTGGTATCTAGTGGGTATAATCAGATACACTCAATCTGTCCAGCTGTACTCCAATCTCATAACAGAAAATCAGATTGTCATTTACAACGGTTTAACCAACTTTTTCTGTCAGAGGGTAGCATGTAGTTACTTCTAAGACTAGAATCAGTGTGTAATTCTTGGACTATGAAGTGGCAATCACATCCTTCTGGGGCTCTAGTCACTTATGTCAACTTCAAGACCGGCCACCTCCCATCCGGAGCGTCTGTGGTTAAGGAGCAGCAGTTCTTTACATAAGGGCAATGGAACTCCGATTTTAAAGTTGTACAGACTCATGATGAGAAACTTAAAAAAAGAGTAAACAAAATAAATGGAAAGAATTACCAGAGATTGATTAGTTCTTATCTTTGACCTTTCCTTTCCAGAGTTTAAGATATCTTTGCTTTCTTTACTGAATAAAAGATAGCAATTGGAAAACTAAAGAAAATCGAAATTTTAAAGGAAAGAGTTTGGGATAGAATAAGAGAAAAAGAAAAAAAACTTTTCAATAAATATTACAGTTTTTATTACTATGCTATTATGTTCCAGTCTATAAAGTATGTGTCATATTTGAAAAATCAGTGTCAACCACTGGACCATGGAGTATACAATGTCAACCTGGCTTCACTTCATCCTGCAGACGGAATTCATGTGAAGCCAAATTTCAGATCCAAGTACAACTGGAAAATCAGGACTTTGGTTGCAGCGAAAGCATATCATGAAATCAGTTTCATTGCCTGTTGTCGTTGCTGTTTCTGTAACCATGACAACAAACCGTAAACAACAGTAAATACAACCATTAGGGCTTCTAACCCACCACACCACCAAGAGCGTATGGAAAACTGCATGGAAAGAGAGTACTTTCGTCAAGGAGACCAAGTGGCCGGAGGATTTCAGAGAAAGCTGCTCTCTCATGGCAGACACTGAACACTCGAGCTTCGATTTCTCACTCAGAAAGGTCTGTGGGGTTCTACCGTCCGTTCCTTCATCTGCGTGGAATATTCCATGCAGGCCTGAGCATTGGACGCTAGAGCGCTTCCTAAATTCACAGACCACTGCAAAGCAAATTTCATTTTTTAAAAATCACTACCTTGTATGTCTGTCCTGTAAATTTTTGAGAATAGGGACCATTTATTTACAGATCAATCAATAACAGTGGGATTTTAAAAAATGAAAATAAAGTTAAATCTTGAAAATTTATAATTGGAGCAATTTTTATTTAGTTAGTTAATTTTCTTTTATTTAGTTAATTTTCTTGAATATCAAAAATTGGTACATAAAGTTGTTTTTCTACTGTACCAAAAGGCTTATACAAAAGAGTGTGTTCACTAACCCTATGTCTTTCCACCTCAGACAACTTCTCCAGAGGGAATAATTCTAAATGATTCCTCAGGTAATTGCTTCCATATTTCTAAATATTATGTTTACATTGCTATTTAGTGAGCAGTAATTTGGCTTTTATCTATTGACTCCTTGCTAGGCTAGATGTATCTCTTCTGTTTAGCTTGACTTCCCCTACCCTCCCAATAGAATTAAATAACTACTGGTTTATCAAATTAAACGACCAGTGTTTATGTCATCATGACTATACGTTACTGTTGACCACAGAGCCAAATATTGTACTATGACTGCATTTTTATTTGTATAAACTTGTTTTCCTTAAATCAATAACTTCCTCTTTTTTACTTATCTTTCTGTCCTCCTCTCTCTCTCCCCCCACCCCACTTTCTCTCCTTTACTCGCCCCCTCCCCCACCCGCCGTCGCCCTCTGTCTCTCCACCCTTCTTTTGGGTTAGAGCCACCTATTCCTGTATCTTATGTCTTTATCTATCTTAATTCATGTTACTGCTTCCTCTAATCACCCCTGAGAAGGACCGCATAGGGACAAGACTTCTGGGTCCTTACATATCTGAAATACGTCTTCGTAGGTTACATATATTTGAATTAAAATACGTCTAGTTATAGAAACATAGTTTTCAGAATTGTTAAAGCAGTTCTGAAATTTGTCAGTCACTTACTTTTAAAACTAATTTTATTAAATATGTATGCATCTCTAAATAATATATTATGCAGTTTTGCCATTTTTGAATATTAGAAAGTGGAATTATATGAATTATTTTTGAGGCTACCCCTTTCTCTTCCATAGTGGTTCATATAACTCTAGCTTTTTAAAAATTTTCATTGTGGTATAATAATTCCAGTGTATAAGAATTCCACAATTTATTTATCCATACACTTAAAGGTTGAATGGATTTTAGATTTTACCATCATACACCATGCTGCTATGTCTACAATGTTACAACAATGTTGGAAAGATATATCTTTAGTGTTTCAAGAACATATGAAAGAGTAGAATTGTGGGACCATATGATGTTACATGTTCAACTTTACTAAGCAACATGATACTATTTTTAAAGGGATGGTAAAATGTCTACCCCTTCTGCAGTTCCCAATGATTTATGTCCTCACCAACATGGGTTTGTCTTTTAAAATTTTCCCATTCGGTCTGCCTTTAATTTGATTATCCAGTTCCTGTTCTCTTGTCTTTCTAACTGCAATCCCTTTGCCTCCTTTTCAAGTTGTTTATTTTATCTGGATTCTGAAATATAAATAAAACACCAAGATCTTGTCTTTGACCATAGTCCCTTACTTCTTTAAGCCTACTCTTCTTCAGAATCACCTACATGGTCCTGAGGATCTATTCACCTCTGGTTTGGCGTTCTCTCTCAGCTCCTGCCAGGAACCTTTATCTGTACATTCTCTAAGAATCTTAAATCCAACCAACCATAAACTTGAGTCATTATATCTGCCACTCCTGAACTGTGAAAACACTCTCGCTCTTCCTTCTCCTGCTGACCCACCACCATCAGATCAAATATGAATCCTAGAAACTTGGACTTAAAACTGGCCTTCTCCTCAATGGCTCATGTTTAGTAAGCTCCAGTTTCATCCATTTTTATTAAAAATTTTCACTCAATTCCAGTCTTTCCTTTTTATTCACATTTTCCACATTAGTTAATCCTTATGATTATCTGTCAGAACCATCACAATTATCTCCTGTTTGATCTTTAAGGTTCTAATCTCTACAATTCAATAATTGCTCTACATAATTACAAGAACAGCTTTAATAACAACATTTCCTCTTTAAAAAACTTAGAGGCTTCCAGGTACCTACCAAATGAATAAATATTATCTTTTATTTCTTTGAGGTCCAGAAGTCAGAATCAACATTGGGAAAATTGGTATCAACATACATAAGTGTTTTTTTTTTTTTAAATGTATTTACCAGCTAACAAAATACTTTTAAAGGACTTTTTTTACATTAAAATATACTGTAAACCATTAGTTTTAAAGTAAGGAAAGGACTTTGCCTTTTGAACACAATTTACAAAGATTTACATTATCTTTTTTATTATACAATGTGTAAGATTTATACGAGCTATATTATAGAACTACTTTCCAGTGATCATAGAATTTCTTTTACTGTCTTTATTTCTAAGTGTGAGTGTTACAATCATCTCTTGCTCATACTCATGACATAAGTAAAAGAGCATTTATTAGTTTCATACAATGTTTCAAGAAATGTAATAAATATTATGTCAGTATTTACAATAACCTCATGTGATAAGGATACTGAGAATATAACCAAGTGATTGATAACCACAATCGAGTGATTCGCCCAAGGTCACATAGCTAGTAAGAAGAAAAGCTGAAATTCAGACAACTCCAAGTATTCATTTTCTACTGCGCTATGCCATTTCTACTATACTCTGCAGATGTAGAATATTTTAAAGGAAATGAGAAAGCTTAATTCTAGTTCAGCTCCTGCCATGGACTCTTTGTAGCCTGAATTAAAACTAGGAAGTCTTTTTCTCTCATCTGAAAATAAGAAATATTGCAGAATTTAGTATGAAATAGAAACCATTTTAGGCATTTTGACAAAGCGTTCTTTATACAGAACACTAAATGCTTATAACATTTTTGAAAAAGCTAGAGATGGAGAGAAATCAGAGGGCTGTCACTAGATGTCAAAATAATAGTACCACAGTTGCCATCCACGAATCAGGAACAGCAGGGAACTGCTACCAACTTAATGGCTGCCACTACCCAGAAAGCTGGTCACTAGGGAATGAAATGTAAAGCACGACCACCCCCAAAATCACCAACACAGGACACGGAATGGCCTCTGTGTTCCTTCCGCCTTCCAGAAAAATCACACAGTTGCGTCTCACTGGCAGGACCTCAATCACATTCACAAGCCTACTGGCCAAGGAGTCTGGAAAATTTACTCTCCACCCTCCCAATCCATGCACTATAAAGGAAATGTTATAAATAATGAATAGGGGTCTGGCTGCTGATAGGCAGTATATAGCACATGAAGTAGACTCGACAACTTTTGGGCTGTTTCTAACGTTCCTCCCTTAAGAGCAGCCAACAATACGTGCCGGCCTTGCCCACACATTCACACACTACAGCCAACCTTCATCCCAGCTCTCTTACTTTTACATATGGAATTAGTATGGGGAAGATAAGACAAGAATACCAAGAAATGGATAACTGTGATGATCCTACATCAGTTCTGTCCAGTAGAGCTAAAATACAAGCTGCATATGTACCTTTCTAGTACCACACTAGAAAAAGTTAAAAGAAACTAATAAAATTAACTTTAACAATATATTTTTATCCCAACGTATGCTCAATAATTCAAAATATAACATAATGAAACATTTTACTTTATGTACATGTTATATTTAATAGTACATCTCACATCTCATTTTGGGTGCTAAATTTTCAGAAGGAATTCTTAAGCCATATTTAGATATCATAAAATTAATATTTAAAATAGTAAATTCAAATGCTCAAGTTGTTCCAAAAATACTTGTTTTCAAATACTGACCCTAGTCTCCCCGACCGAATAATTTCCCTTTAATAACTGCATGCACACTGATAAAACCAGTTTGTCCCTTACATTCGCTGTTAAAGCAAGAGCATATCAGAATGATGTCCCTCACTCCAAGATGTCCACATCTCAAACTCTGGATCCTGTAAATATGCATATTATGTGACAAAGAGGAATTAAAGTTGCAGATAGAATTAAGGTTGCTAATCATTTGACATTAAAATAGATGATCCTGGATTATCCCAGTAGGTCCAATGTAATCACAAGGGTCCTTAAAAGTGGAAAAGAAAATCGGATGAGAGAACCAGAGAGATAGCAGCTTAACAAAGACTCATCAACGCTGCTAGTTTTGAAGATGGAAAAAACAAGGTCAAAATCCAAGGAATGCAGTGGCTTTTAGAAGCTGAAAAGGGGAAGGAAAAAGAACTCCTCTTCAGCCTCCAAAGGAGTCCAGACCTGCCAACACCCAGACGCTGTCACAGTAAGCCCTGTTTCTGCCTTCTGACCTCCATAATTATATTTGTTTTATTTTAGCCACAATCTTTGTGACGACTTGCTACAGCAGCAATAGGAAACTAATACATGAATCTGAAAATTAGATCTTTCCAAGTTAAGCAAATTCACTAACTCTCACGTCAATTCAATAGTATACAAATAGAATTTAGTCTTCCAGTTTCCCATCCAGCATGTAAGGATCTCGGAAGTCTTCAGTCCAACCTAACAACAATTAACAAAGTGAACAAATTGAAAAACCAAGAGCTCATTTTAAATGTTAGTGATGTGAGGTCACTGGACAAACCACTACCCTTTAAATTGAGAGACAGACAGGTGAGTACAGAGAATCACATCAGCAGAAACCTATGTGGGAACTGGTACCAAGGTAGGAAAATCTAACCTGTAACTAACACTGGAGGCTCAGTGTGGACAGTCTGAGAGTTAAAAATACCAAGGGGGACCTAGTCACAGGGGGGGCCAGACGCTGCTGTGAGTTTTACCACCAGATGCTCTAAGATGTACTCACCTTGAAGATCAAGGGAAACTGCCCTTGTGATTCCAGTAGGGGTGTGGGGGGTGGGGGATGAGGTAGGGGGTGGGATGTAACCATTTTGAAATATTCCAGAGCATTTGGTTTTTCTTAACAAGGCCTGCCTTCAGAGAAACTACTTGACCAGACTATAAACTACTGGGGTTTTATCAGAGCCTAACCATCCTGGGTGACAGGACATACCCAATTCCAGCTCACTCTTCCATATGGGGTAAAGAAAATACCCACCTCCTAGAGCCATCCTGCCCTACCTAAGTGGGGAGGGGGACAAACTAGATAAGCATTTGTAAGGTTCCCAGAACAGAAGCACTGGCTCATTAAAAGGCTGGGACAGAATCAGAGTGCTACAGAATACTTCCCCTTCCCCCACACCTTACTAGCATACCTCCAAAGGCCTATTTAACAGATTCCATTTACCTAGTACACTATGAATTCAACACAAAATCGCAAAGGCAAAAAAAAAAAAGTTTGAAGAGACAGAGAAAGCTTGAAAGTTTGAAAGACAGACTCAGATATGGCAAGGATGTTGGAATTGTCCGAATGGAATTTAAAGCAACTATGATGATGACTCTAATGGATAAAGTGAACAGCATACAGGAACAGACCAAGCAGAATAACAAATACAGAACTGTAATTATGTAATTAATATTGCTACAATGGCAATCATATTACAATATATAATTGTATCAAAGTAGTTCGCTGTACGCCTTAAATTAAACAATGTTACATGTTAAATCTATTCCATTAAAAAAGATGGGCAATGTAAGCAGAGAGACGGAAAATCTAAGAAAGAATAAAAAAGGAATGATAGAGATCAAAAACACTGTGATAGAAATGAAGAATGCCTTTGATGGACTCATTAGTAGACTAAACATGGCTAAGAAAGAATATCTTATCATGATGATATCTCCATAGAAATTTCCAAAACTGAAAAGCAAAGAGGAAAAAAAATGGAATAAAAGGGACTAGAATATCCAAAAACTATGGGATAATTACAAAAAGTGTAAAATATGCATAACAGGAATACCAGAAGAAAGTGAGAAAGGAACAGAAGAAATATTTAAAGCAATAGTCACTGAGAATTTCTCCAAGTAAATGTCAGACACCAAACCACAAATCCAGGAAGCTCAGAGACAGCAAACAGGATAAATGCCAACAAACATCCTGTAGGCATATTATAACCAAAATGCAGAAAATCAAAGATAAAGAAAAATTCTCAAAAGAAGCCGGAGGGGAAAAACTCCTTATCTATAAAGAGGCAAATATGAACATTACATTCTACTTCTCAGAAATTATGCAAGCAAAATGAGAATGTAGTGAAATATTTAAAAATGTTAAGAGAAAAAAAAAATCATCCTAGAATTCTGTATGCTGCGGAATTACCCTTCAAAAGTAAGAGATAAACACTTCCTCAAACAAAAATTGAGAGAATTTGTTGTCAGTAGAACTGCCTTGCAAGAAATGTCAAATGAAGTTCTTCAGAAACAAGAAACATGATATAGGTCAGAAGCTTGGGGCAACATAAAGAAAGGAAGGGCGGGGATGTGGGACGCATCTCATAATACAAGAGCGAGGTTTAGGTCCGGGCTGGGGGAGACATTTTTCACCCCAGTGCCTAAACTGCAAGCTATAAGGAGGACTGTTCCCTTAGCCTCTATGCCACGTGCGCTTTCTGTGCCAGCAGCTTCTGTGGCTGTCCAGGGCTCCAACGCCAGACCCAGCAAGAAGGCCCATTGCTTCCGCTGATGGGGCTATTCCTTTACAGCAAATAGCCTACATTTTATCAGATTTTCTTTTTAAACTTTTCTGGCAAGACTTAAATAATTTTCATTATATAGACATGTATCTACATAAATAAATATAATTATTTAAATTCATTTTTAGGCTTCTTTTGAATAAAATTATTATTTTAATGTCTTTCACTGTTATTTCATATAAGCAGTTTGGTTTCATGGAATAAATACTGAAACTCAAGTCAGAGAGAGAGGCCCCTCTTTGCTGGCCAGATATATGACCTGAGCTACAGTTTCCTCAATGATCAGGGGAGCAATAACACCCACTCTAGAGATTATTGTGAAGCCTAATTCATAGTGTGCACACCAGATGCCAGCCCCTGGAGATCTAGAAGTGAGAATGATATTAGTCTACTCTCAGTGCTCAGAGTCTAGCAGAGAAATCAGAAATGTGGGCTGAAATTATGCTGTGACCTAAGTTATTTCAGAAATATATAAAACACAATGAAGTAGTAATTTTCAGGGAGTGAGAGGAAAGTTAAATTTTAACTAATGTAAAGAATATGTAGGAGTTGTAGTTTTGCTAGGGGAGAAATTGGTATATAGGAAAAACAGAAAGATGGAGTATGTAAAGATGAAGATGAGAATTGGAGAAAGGGAAGAAAGTAATCAAAGAAACCATTGAACTTTCAGCGAGCACGTGAATAGATATTAAAAAGAAAATGGTCCAATTTGTGCAGGTCTGCTTTCCTCGTGTCTTACTAAAGCCCAACTACTGGGCAGGTATAGCGATCGGTGACAGACATGTCATGGGGAGTAAGGGGGACAGTGAAGAGCAACTAGTGTGTGTCCTGCCCAAAGTAGGAGAGAGGCTGACTCACCGGGAGACAAGCATTAACCCTGGGAAAATCCAGCTAACTCTGATTCAATCAGACTTTGATGAGACTTTGATCAGACTTTGCTTTTTTGCAGGGAAGCTGACATTCGGATTTTTATGTGAAATCTCCCAATTTGTCAAGGGTTAGCAACAAACTCAAAACAGCTGAAAACATGAGAGACAAACATGTTCGTTGACTGAATCCAGTTAAGAGGCAGCAGTTTTCAAACTCTATTCAGACAATGAAATGTCATTGTCTTATAGACAGGTGGTGACACGACCTCTCTTCTGCATAAGCTGTATGAGAGACAGGGAGAAGTGAACTCAAAGCAAGAGGACTGGACCAGAATGCAAGAGCACAGAGCATCTTAAGTGAAGCAGGACTAAGCAGATGATCAGACAAGAGAAGGTCTAGAAGTGGAAGCCATAGGACATCACAACAAACAGAATAGAGAGAACTAAGTGAGAATGAGACAAAGATGGCTCAAAATTCCTGAGATTTGACTAAGTTTATGGTGATGTTTTCAACAAAAAAGAGTGAAGCCAGGAGGAGAGGAAGAGTTGAGATTTACTGAGTTCCACTATTTAATACATTACAGGTGAAGATATTCAATAAACAATTAGTAATAAAGGCTTGGATTTCAAGAGAGAGATGAGGCATGATAATATTGACATTTTTAAATTTTCTTTTATTTATATTTTAAAAAGTTAGACATTTGTATAATCCATGAAGTGATCCACCAATTACGCTAGCGCTCATCTGGCACTGCACATGTCCATTACAATAGTATTGACTATACGCCCTATGCTGTACTCTACATCCCTGTGACTGTTCTGTAACCACTACCTTGTACTTCTTCGTATTTAATTAATTATTTGATGAGAAGACAATATTTTGCATTTTTTTTATGACTAATGATGTTCATCACCTTTTCACATGCTTATTGGCTATTTATATATCTTATTTTTGAAATCTAAATCTTTTAGTCACTTATTATTTTTTAATTATTGCCAATTTGTAGGAATCTTTTCTTGAATATATGTACTGAGGATATTTCCTCATAATCTATAATCCTAATCACTTTCTTAATAAGATATTCTGATAAACAGAAATCTTTAATTCATATGAAGTCCGGTAAATTTTTTTATGTTTAGTAACTTTAAAATTTTGCTTAAAAATCATTTGCCTTTTCCTATTAGGCTCAAAATCTATCTCGGGTTAATATGTTGCATGTTCTAATGTAGAAGTCAAGGCTAATGCCTTTTTTCATATGATTACCCACTTGATTCAGCATCACTTATTTAAAAGATTGCCCATTGAATTGCATTGGTGCCTTCATCAAGTATTATTTGACCTTGTATAGATGAATCTATTTATATACTTTCTATTCTGTTCCATTGATTTATTCTTATATCAATATCACACTATCTTAATTAGTGTTACTTTGAAAATATAGATTTGGTCATTGATGTATAGACAAGCTAATACATATATACTTTTTTATATGCACCAAGAGCAAACCACAGCTTTATGAAGCAGGTAGAAGAAAAGTTACGTAAGAAAAATAAAGGGTACTCAGAAAGACAGAAAGAAAAACATAAAGAAAATATGAACACGGAAATTTAGAAATGAAAAGGTTTTGACAAGAAAGTTTTCAGAAGCGTCCCATGCTGAAGAAAGCCATAAGATTTTTTTTAAAGGTCATTTTGACATTTACAAGAAGTCATTCATTGATTTCCTAAGTGAGGGCAGTTTCAGGAGTGGTGATGGCATATATTTATTCAATGGATATTTATTGATTGCCTAGGCATATTGCAAAGTGCTAAGAATAACACATACTGTATGAGAGACAGGGAAGTTTATGGTCTCACAAACCCACAGGGATTGTATTCCAATAAGAGAAGGAAAGGATGGGTGATGCTAGAAATGAAAACCCAAGGAACAAAAGCTCTTTACAGAGTGGTGATAAGAGAAATAAACAACATTTGATGGTTTTATGTGAAGACACGGAGAAAAGGATATTGTTTGCTTTAGTTTCAGGACATGGACTGTTTCCACCAGGATTTAGGCAAAGGGAAGGATAAGAGCAGAAAGAGAGAGATTGAAAAATATTCTGAGGAAATTGGAGTAATGGTGCATTAAGCCATATAAAGCACACAAGGCGGAATTCCTTCAAAAAAGCAAAAGTAAAGATTAAGTTTTGGAAAGAAAAGGGGGTGTTTATTTCTCAAAATGGCAGATGGAAAGTAGGGAGGGATGAGTAGAACGAAAGTAAAGTTGGGAGGAGTGTATACGCCATTCGTGAGTTCTCCACTGTTGGAGAGGTGATTCTGCTCACAGAATGGAACTACATGAAGCACAATTTTCTCTAGACTCCTTCACTGCCAGAAGGAGTGGGAGATTTAGGGGGGTGGGAGGAGACCTTAGCTGAGCCTGGGTGAGCTTTGCTGGGCACCCAGAGAAAGGCTAGAGAATTTGATCCTTTTGGGAGCTGTGTCTGAAGTGATTGTCAATAAGCTTTAACACAGAAGACACGAAAGTTAGGATAATCAACTGAGAGAAGACAGCAATAGTTAAGAGACTTGAGATTAGAAAAGAGTGGGGGAAAGGCATGAGGAATGTAGAAATATGAGTCTATGATCCAGCGGTGTGGCACAGCCAGCTAGCTCCAGCTAAACAGAGCTACCTGTGAGCATTTCTTCCAAACTCTGCATTCGGAAAATCATAGTGGTACCCTGAAGTCAGCCACACCATGATAATGGGCAACAATTACAGGTCAAGCCCTCCTTTCCCGTTTTTCCTCACAGAGATCCAGTTATTAAACATTTACCAGGACGCCACTGCTGTGATCAGGTAGTAAGACTGTTCTAATTTGCTTTTCTTCAGAGACAATAACAAAGATTAGGATGTGGTTTAGAAAATAAAGCTGAATTTACTATCAAGTAGCTATGTACTTATAACAGTACACATCTAATAACTACTGGTACTAAAGTCATCTAAGATGAGGTCAGAGAAAATGGTTGTAAATTAAGAGTAAAAACAGTCATGAATCTGGAGGAAAGACCATGTCTTTGAATAACACTAAAGTCAATGGAGAGAAGGTAGTGGACTTGGAAATGTAAAGTTAACAAAAAGAGAGGCTAGTAATAGTTGTCAGTGAAACAATAATATGAACACCACGTAATGCTTTAGAGGTATCAGTTGAGCTAGTGTTAACTGGAGTTCTTAGCACAAAGTAGGCTTTTGATATATAATATGTTTTGTTGCTTTTGTCTAAAATCTTGCACTAAGTTATTTAAATAGCTAACAAAAAGGATTGTGACTTCAAATCCAAGAATAGTCACTCTACTAGACAAGTTTTCTTCCATCTTTAGTTGTAAATACTTTTACTGTTGTAAAAACTTTCCAACACTTGAAATAAATTCCTAGGATAGCACACACACACACACCCCCAAAAAAGTTGCAGTTCTCATGCTCACTTCTGTTTTCAGTAATTACCTGAGGCTTAGTAATCAGTACATTCTGCTTAACACTGAAAATATTTTAATAATATTTAGGGATAATCATGTTGTCTGCTCGAAGGCCTAACAGTTAAATACAAAGTAGTTATTATCTGCTATACTATTAAGAAATTAAAAATCTAAACTTTATAGTAACAAGATTTTCTTTCTGTGTTATATTATTTTCTGGGGGAAAAAAGTCTCCTCCAATGTTCTGTCTTATGTTAAAATATAATCTATTGATAATGAAAGAGAATGATTTGCTCATGGAAAGAGAAACAGACACACTTGTTTTCCCAAATACGTTATTAGAATCTTAATAAACACAATGGGAGAAATAATAAATAAATAAATCCAAGCACATCTTAAACATAAAATAGCTAAAAAAAAGTTCACACACATCCCCACATGAATTGTATTTCCTGGAGAAGAGCTGAAACACCTGGCAAATTGTCTTGAAAAGGGGAAATTAACGTAGGATGTACTGTTTTGAATTTGATCGCTGGAAACCTTGAGAAAATGCACTTGGGCAGGCTTTGTGTATTTGTAACTATCTCACGAAACTTACATACATGAGACTCATTCAATGAAGCACCTAACATGATCGCCCAAGGTCCACTTGGACTTCTCACCATCTTTCTGAAGCCTCGGACCCTTGAACCAAACGTTCTTGATAACCTTTTCAACGTACCAAGCACAAACATATGTGCATCATTAGAATAAAACTGCACATGTTCAAGACACTTCAAAATACTGAAACAAAATCCACAATATATATCCCTGAACTCTAAATTGCATTTCATAAAAGAATGTGCTTTTAACTCTCTCCCTCATATATTACTCTTTTCTCCCTTCACTTTGGGGACTATGAATTCTCAAGCATGGAAGGAAGAGAAACGTCCTATCTTCTCTTCCTGAGCCAAGCTGATGCTAAGGACCAAAAGCAATGAATTGTTTTGGCCAGGAAGTGTGCAATGGCTCCCAGCTCTGAACTTTCTTTTGCAGACTTAGAATGACCCAGAAATTTCCCAGCAAGATTTAATGACGCTTAAACCACTTTAAAACTTGTTAACAGTGGGGCGGGTTAGGGCCAAGAGAGTATGGAAGAGAAAAACACAAACACACAAACACACACACACACACACACACACACAGGCCTTGAATTTCAACCAATCCCTATACCCAACTACTCCGCACCTCTACTCTACCACTCACCAACCAAGATTCCCCAAACTTTTTAAGCTTCCCCTGAAGCTGAGAAGGCTTTCTCTCCTTCAGCAGTAGAGATGCCAGACCCCCGACATAGAGATGTAGAAGAATTCACCAGACCTCAACTTGCAGATATGGTTGAGTGCTGCCCACCTTGACCGCACAAGGAATGTGTACCAGTGAGTTCCACAGGGACTCTGGGTTAGCAGAGTGCATTAAGAACAATATGGAACCAAGAGTCAAAAGTCAAATATCTCTGCTTCAGCCAACTAGTATGATTTTGCACCACTAAAATACAAATTGTGTCGACTGCTGACTGTTAACCTCTACGTCTTGATACACAAACCTGCATGTATGTGTTGTTGTGCATGCAGACGTGAGCATAAATGCATGCTCACCTGTGTTAGACGCTCTGCTCCCCAGCTTTCTTTTTATAAACAAGTTTTCTAGATTATATAACCTAAGACTCACTGCTTATAATGCCTCAAACCGACCCTTACACTATTCATATTAACCCAATAATTCTTTCACAGCAGGCATTAACACAAGAATGGTTTAATCAATAG
This sequence comes from Pteropus alecto, assembly GCF_000325575.1. NCBI lineage: Eukaryota > Metazoa > Chordata > Mammalia > Chiroptera > Pteropodidae > Pteropus > Pteropus alecto. The sequence continues at coordinate 5,312,307 of NW_006440645.1, read as the reverse complement.
GGCATAAGAATGGTTTTCTTTTCACAAACATTTCAAATTCAGAATAGAAACAACATCAATATTTTCAGGCATAACCATTCTTTTTTATAACATAGACCCATAATCTAGAAATGGGCAAGGGAAGTCAGTTCTGTCAAAGACATGATTATTGAGGTATCTTAAACTGGGTCACATCTTTGCCTCAAATATCTATATAATTAAATTAAGTGCATTTTAACTTAAACTTTTTAGAGATTTGTTTTTATAAAGCAGTTTATATGTGAATGCGGAAATCATCCCACTTTCTCTCTTACTCTTCAATTGTTTATTCCTTAACAAATATTTAGTAAACGATCACATATTGGACATTATTTAATGCACTGGGAGGTCTGTGATGAAGCAGCTAGAAAAAATTTTGGCCTCATGACATAAATTTCCTTACCCTGGAAAGTCATCCTTGAGTGACCCAAATATGGCTACTGACTACTTACTGAGACCTCTTCTATTCCTCTGTATCTCTACTAGTTATTTTCCTGACGCACAATCCGTGAACCCCAATGCTAAACGGACTGCTTGTCACATGCAGGTACACAATAAATATGATGTGAAGGATGAATAACTGAGTGAATCGGAGTTACTAAGAGTTCAAAATGACTGAGTCCCTATTTAGACATTTATTTCAAATGTTACATAGGAATAGTGTATTTAAATAAATCCCTAAATATGTTCTATTATGTCATGTTAAGCAGTGGAAATGTAATAATGAACAAGATAAGCACAGACTCTGCCAGCACCGTGCATGCAGGTTAGCATAGCAAACAGACAATAAGCCAATGGAAGCACAGAACTATGAAAGATAATTTTAGAAGGACATTGGACCCAGAATTCGGTCATCAGGAAAGATTTCTGGAAGAAGCACCGTCTGAGCTGAGATCTGAAGAATTAGTAGGAGTTGGCCATACAAATTGGTGAGGGGAAGAAGAAAACACTGGGGCAGGGGTCTGGAGGTCAACCTGTCCTGACCAGAGAATTAGAACAGGTCACTGTGGCTGCAGGTACAGGAATCAGGAGACGACAGTGGCAAGAGGTGGAGCTATGGAGCCTTTCACAGGAGGAGGACAAACGAACACACAGGACTGCAAAGTAGAGAGACAGAAAGAATGCGAATGTGGGATAAAGACACCAGCTCCAGTAGGTCTAGTCTGGATCTATTTATTTCAGCTACTATTCATATGGTTGTTGTTACAAAAAAAAAAAAAAAGGAAATTGTTTAATTAGAAATATAATTAAATGTCTGAGTGAAAATCCCATGTATGTATGTCTTGCCTAAATGTATTTTACTTGGGATTTTCCAGATATAGTGCCCACAAATCCTTAGCGTCTCGGGATTTGATGGGGCTTAAATGATCATTAAATACAACTGTGGCCCTAATCGAGGATATGATTATGTAATTATGTGCAAATTATGTAATTCCTTGGGGGAATTAAATATTTTTAAAGAGTAGAAGTTTTCTTTGGTTCTTAAGTCATATCTTTGAATTATTTAAAACATTAGTAAGCTTTTCAAAATTATATGTAAATATGCAAATTTCCAGTCATTCATAGTAACTGAGTCATTCATGTTTACTGAGAAGTGAAACACATGCTACTAATGTCTGTACTAATTCAAATAAACTCTCCAAGCCCTCAAAGAAAATACCAATACATTTTCAGTGTATTCAGTAACATAATCTTTCCATCTTAAAAACAAACCCCCCCAAATTTTCTAAGTTTTCATGACTATACATAACTTCTGTTAACATTTTGTGAAGCAATAATTCCGAATACACTAGGTTACCTCAGTACTTCAACTGCTTCTACTAAATCTTCACATATTCCAACCAAATGAGTGAATTGATTATGTAGATAGGGGAAGGGGAAAATATCAAAGCTGAAAACCTAAAAAGTTGACAGAAAAAAATATACATTGTTAAATGTATGCAATTAAAAAACATCTCATAAATTCCCCCAAACTGCTTCAGTCACACAGAAACAAAGAAACAGTTCCACAAGATGAGCAACACTCCATTATTTGAAGTTATAATCTATCACATTGAAATGAGCCATTGGTTGTTTGGGTTTAACATCTAAGTTTCGATTCAGTGGCTTTAAATTTGCTTTAAAACTCTAAAAGTCTCCAGGTTATTGTGTCTGCTTATGATAGCTTTCATTAGGCAAAGACTTTTTTTTTGTTTTAAGGAGTAATTAATGATAGAATTTAAGATCTAATGTTTTCTTTCCCATTTTACTCAGAAGATGAAAATAATTATTAGTTGTTTGGGTTAAAGAATGCTAAAGAAAAGTATGGCAAGTTTAAGGTGTAGAGTAAAACTACAAGGGGATAATTTTGAATATATATTTGTCATTTATTTAGTTTGCCGTCTATATACTATATATACTAATAGAACAACTGACTGTTTAATTTCTTATTAACAGATATTAACAGATATAACAGAATTATCAGATATCAACTGAGTTACTACATAACACATGCATTTAATGTAGGGAGGAGGCAAGAGAAAGTGATAAATCAAGCTACATTCAGAGACTGCAATACGCTGATCAGCTCTGCAGCCAGGCCACGGGACACCTGCAGAACAAGGGAAGATTTCTGCTGGGATCGCTAACAAACCATTTCCCCACACCTGTGAGGGGGAAACAGGAAACACACAGTCTTTAAGTGGCCCCTACACAAAATAAAATCGTTCATTCCCTATGACTGAAACCATAGGGAACCTAAGGATTGAAGGCTGGGATCTGCCAGCAGGCCTTTTGCGCTACATATTCTTAACTTTTCAGGCCACATAACTCTTCCCCTTCCTCACTGTACGTCCTTATCAAAGGAAATGGGTAAACGAAGTCTTTAAACTATAACTCACAGGAACCAAAGGATGATACATGAGCTGAATCCCCAACGTGTCCGGGGTCCCCCTCAGTGTCTTTCTCTTGGCCCCTCTGTCTTTCTCACTGTCCTTGTCTCCCTTGGGCTCATACTCTCTGCCTCTGAGAGAAGATCACAGTCTGTCTCTGCAGTGTTATTCCTTTTTGAGTAAACTATCCTTTTTGTTAGGTAGCCATCTTAACCTAAAGTAGCCAGAGTGGTCATCGCCCCCAAAACCTCAAAGATCTGGGTTCCTAATACTTGAGGGTGGAATGTTAGGTAGCTAGTTAGACATGAGCTACAGGGGGAACAAAGGAATAGGGACCCAGCCTAGAGACCACCCAGATGGCAGTAGAATCCTGGGTACTGTACATGCGTATAGGCGAAGTTAGATAACAGCCAGGTTCAATCAAAATGACCTCACTTGCCAATCACCTAGGAATGCCTTTGGAACCATCCATCACGGCCCAAATATAATGCAGACATTCCCACTTCTGGGCCCTTTTTCTGCCCTCTTGTTGTTGTGGTTGTAATTCCAGTGCTTTGCTGCAGCTCTCCTTGCTGAAACCATGCGCCTCCTTGGGGCGTGCTTTGTCTTTATGAAATATATCTTTAACAAATCTTTTCTAAATCTCCCTGACCTGTGATTCTTCACTGCATCAATGAGGAAGAACGGAAGAAAACTGCTACCTACACTTCTGCGCCATCGTTACCCCTCTCCCACCCCCTGCTGTTGGGGCGACATAGAACACTCATCGCAGAGTCTGAGCCCTAATATTTTGGCTCTAACTCTGGCATGTGTGTTGGATTCTCTCTCCATCTCTGCCAAAGACCCCTCCTCTGTGTGCAGGGGTTGATCTCCCCTGACTTGGGGGGGGGATTTGCTCTGTCCTGCATCACATTTAATTAGTTTATTTACTCAGCAATCAAACTGATACCTACTATGTGTAAGTACAACACAATGCACTGAGAAAACAAAATGAACACTTGGACCTTGCTATCGACAAGAGATAAACGCTGAACACAGAACGTGACATGGTGTCACTGTTGTTTCGTAGAAGAATGAGGCAAACAGGAAGCCATGTTAGAACTTCTCTTCAAATTAACATTAAATAACGAAACGTGTATAATTACATGTATTTTATATCTTTTTCTTTTGTAACACAAAACCAAATTTTTCCAATGTCCTTCATAAGACATTATAAAGCTTGAACCTAAGTCACTCTAGACCACAGTTAATCACAGGGGAATGGCCAGCAAAGAGAGGAGAGCGTGTGAGGGGCTGGTTTTTATTAGTTTGTGATGTGCTGTGTCTAACAGTCGCTGAAACGAGGGAGTTCCGTCCGCCTAACTCTGCAGCTGCTGAGAGGGAGACGGCGGTGGGAAAGAGACAGAGCCAAAACCTGTTACAGCAGCTTCGCTCCCACGGTTTCCTTAACTCCCCCCACACACCAAAATAAAGAAACAAGAAGGTGAGAAGTATCATAGTGTCATGCTACTGTTGACACTGTATTTTTTCTTTCATTTAAAAGACAGAAATAGTGTGAACATGTACATTCTTTATCTAATTGGAACTCTTAATTTACATGCATTAAAGGCTTTTATTTAAATGCTAACAATGAGGGCAGGAGAGGTAGATGGGGTACACTTTTTTAAATAAAGAAAAAAATGCTAATACATTGTGTTTTATAATTAAACATCAAAGTCCAGCATAGTATATTCTAATAATCAAGTCTAATTTATGGAGAAGAATCAAGAATAGTTTATCCTGGAGACCATTTTTCCAGAAAAAAAAAAATATGGTCACAGGAGCAAAACACAAATGCCTAAAACCCCAGGAGCCCGGTCACCTAAGCCCACCCTGGAGCTTCAGGGGAGGCTTTTCATAGAAGTCACTGTGCGAAATCAATCTTAAAAGAGCCAAAGTAGTCAGCGAGGCATTGTGGCGACAGGGCGACTGGCGGGAGAGAGAGGGAGAGGCAGGGAATCCAGGCAGATCGAGAGGACGAGAAAAGGCACACGCACGAGAAAAACAAGAGTGTGGAATTTAATTTCCTGTGGATGCAAGAGCAGCACATGCGAAGCTGGGAAGAGCAGCTGGAGATGTGAAGCTTCACCAGACAGCAACGATGCAAAGCTAATGTCAGGCTTTTGTCGGGGGAGCTCGTTCTAGCAGGTGGGAGGGAGACAGACTCGAGGGTCAAGTGAGCTGGCAGAGAGCCAGAAAACGTGGCTGGGAACACTGGCCACTGGAGGAATGATGAGAAACTCTAGAAGATAAAAATAATATGTAAAAGAGCGTTCAAAGCTGTCAAACAACCAGAAATAAAATGGACAGGGTTTAGATTGGTCGATTGCTTCTGCGGGGCGAAGGTGGGTGGTGACAAGGCAGAAGGAAGCCATGAGGAAAACCTTCGGCTCGGCTCGAGGACCCGGGAGAGTGATGCCCCCATCTGCAAGAGCACACAGGAAACAGGCACAGCAAGTTTTAGGGAGAAGGAAGCCCACTTAGGGACTACAATGCTCGTTGTCTCACAATTTGCTGGAGCTAATGAATACCAGCCAAGAGAAATATATTTTCCAAAGGCAAAGAGCTGTGCGTAAACTTTCTCACCTAACACTGAAAGGTCGTGTTAAATCTGCTGAGACCTTAATCCAGGCTTATTACTTCACTTAGGTGTTCAAAATCAGCAAAGAAGTCTAGATAATAACTGGAGGGAGGATATGAATATGACAGCCGCTAAATGAGTATTTGGCATCACAATCAGTTTGCCAAAAGCTTAGCCTGTACAGGACGCTTCACGTACACAGGGTGAGCACCCTTTTCTCTCTAACAAACCTGACAGTTTTTGCTGAGGGCTGAGTTCCAGGTAAGCACAACCCTATTCCATCCTCACACAACCCTGTGCTGCAGGCACTATTCATTCATCACAGGTTAAGGATGAGGAAGCTGGCCTGGAGTCACGCACTAGAAGTGGCAGGGCTGGGGTTCCATGCTGACAATCCAACTCCCAGCCTGTGCCTTCTCCCACCGCCCTAGGCTGCCGTTCTCACAATATGGAATGGTCTTAATTTGAATGTTCACCTTGTTCTGACGTCATCTTAAAATGGAATTCAACTGCAGTTGCAAAAATTAGGTACTAATATTTGGGTATTTTATATTTTAAAAATTGAAGAACTGAGATACTGATGGCCCAGGAGCTTGAGTCAGGGGATCAGGCTGTCGCCCCGCCCCAGGTGAGGGGTGCCCTCCACTCACACCCCCTCGGAGCCGGAGGTCCCGGCCCTTAAGTCTTACCAGGAGACTTCTGTGGCCACAGAGACTGAAGCCCGCCTCGCCCCCAAGGCTTTCCTGGCTGTATGACCTGCTTACGACTCCCCTCTGTTCTTGGGCCACAGACATTTCCCGTTTGTTTTGAATACTTGCATGCATTGATTTATTCATTAGTACCTGAATATTTTATCTGTCCATCCCATAGGTTTGAAACTGAAAGGAATTATTACGCATGGGCTTATTCTGTCTTTGAAAAAAGTATTGAAAAATCTTTCTAACCAAAGTAATATACAGTCACACATTTAAGTAAATCCTAATAAATCCTAAATTAAGTAGATTTAATTGTAGTTCATTTTACATACATTATTTTCATTTTTCAGAGAATTGCCAAAGCACCATTTTTAACAAACTCATCGCTGTGGGTTAGGAAACATATTTGACTTAAGAACTCCTCGAAGAAATCACAGAAGTCCTATGAGACTCTAAGAAACTATTCTAGTCATTGGGATTCTAGAGATGTATAAAGCATCTAACTTTATTTTAAGTGTAGTAAAGAAATTTTATAGGAATCCAAAGGTAAGAAAACAAGGAAGCTTATCTGCGCATATTTTTGTTCATCTCAATACAAACTTGTGTACCACTATCTTATATATATTTGGAGAAATTTAAAAATAATAAAAACTAATATTTATTGAGTACTAACCATATGACTAGCACTGATCTAAGTACTTTATTTAATTTCGTTAATTCTCAAAAAAAGAAATGTTTATAAAAGTGTTATTCCCATTTCACAGATGCCAAAAGACAAGTAGTTTATATAAAGTCACACAGCTGGTAACAGTGAAATATTTTCATAATATTTAACTGACACCTTCTTTCTTACTGCATACTTTCATTAGTTTAAAACATAAAGCAATTTTTTTCCAAAAAGATAAAATGCAACTTAAATTGTGGCTAGCATAACTTATTTGAGTAAAGACCAGGACATACTAGGAGTGCAAGATCTCTTTTTACTGAAGAAGTTAATATGCTGAGGAATTTTATGAGAAAATTCTCTGCTGGAGATACAGTAATTGATTTTTTTCAATAAAGAATATGAGCGCATGGCTTGAATTTAGGATAGAACACTGAAACAAACTGCCCTATTTTTTTTGAGATATATATCCATCATAACCCGAAGTGATAAAATTATGAGGCTACACAAACTGCTAACAATTCTAGGTGCTTCATCATATTTGCATTTTGGTGAAATACAAATTTTATTTGTTGTTCTTCTCTGTAAATTGGTCAATGATAGATTAAGTTATTTATAGTACTCAAATATGTTAAAGGCAGGGCTGATGGGTTCACTTCTGCCCCTCCATAGTACACAAGAGACAAATTCAATATTGTGGTGTAGCACAGTGTAGCATTAAACAGAAAAAAAGGTAAGGGCGTCTTTTTTCTCCTAAGTTAAATTAAGTAACTCATAATATTCATTGCCTTTATTAATATCCATAACATACAGATACGTGCTTTATTATATATAAAAGAAGAAGCGATGACACAACCATTTTAGAAAACAGCTTGGCAGTTTCATAAAAAGTTAAACAGAGACCTACCCTATGACCAATTCATCACTTGAAAGAAAATATATGCCTGCACAAAACTGGTACATGAATGATCACAGAAGTTTTATTTGTAAAAACTCAGAACTGGAAACAAAAGCCAATGTCCATCCACAGATGAACGAATAAACATATTGTGGTATATCCAAACTTGGAATACTGATCAGCAATAAAAATGAATAAACTGCTCATACATGCAATGAAGTGGATGAATCTCAAAATACTTATTCTGCATGAAAGAAGCCAGACCCCCACCCCAAGTGAGTTTGTTTATATTGTATGAATCCATGTAAAAAATAAAACTAATTTATAGTGTCAGAAAACAGATTAGTGATTACCTGAAGGGAGGGGACAGCAGAGAAGAGGAGGGATTACGAAGGAACACAAGGAAGCTTTTAGGGAAGATGAATATGTTCACAGATTTTGTTCTGGCAGTGCGTGCGTGCGTGTGCGTGCGTGCGTGTGTGTGTGTGTCTGTGAAAACTTATCAAATTATACAATTTAGATATATACAGTCTGTGTCAATTATACCTCAATAAAGCTTGAAAATTTTTTAATAAATCCAAAAAGGAGAATGAATTCAGTGCTTTAAAATCCTTTTAAAATAGGTTTAACTGCATCATCAGTATGGAAAGCTATTCACTTGTCATCTTCAAATAGGTATATACAGTTAGAGTATAACTGTAGTATAACTCTAGTATAACTGTACTGCACTTACGTTTTTTCCCAGAAGGTACTTAACAGATTGCAATTGCATGATGAAGGCAATATAAATATTTTTCAAATGGGTTTAATTTGCTGTATGACTAACACATTTTAGAGTGTATTCTTGTTATAATTTTCTTGTAACTGTTTTAAAAGTGGATATTTGATGCCCACTAATAAGAGAAAACTGCATTTTAATAAATCTGCTCTATAGCAACTTTTTTTGCTATAAGATTATAGCAATCTATTGAATATTCTTTTCCAATAAATCAGTTTAAATTACGGTTAATTTTCCGAAGTGGGTTGATTGAATTTACATTCTTTTATGACTCGTACAGAAAGAAAAATGAATTACCCCATCCTCAAATCCCCGTTTCCTGAGTGCAGTAGCCAAACGATTGTCCGATACAGAGAAATGACCATCTCCACCACACTGTGGTTCCACAGCTAGAAAGCACTTACCCCAGGGCTGTGTGCAGAGACTCACCTGGAATCTCAGAGACCGCGGGCTCCACCTAGTGGCACTTCCCCCAGTTGACATTAGGGTTCTAAATCTAGCGTTTAGCTTTCTGTTCAAAACATTACTGTTTTAATTTAAACTGGTTTATTAAAATTATAAAATGACAACTCTGTCCTATTTAAAGTAATAGTATTCAGTAGAGTTGTAGTTTCCATACTTTTCTGATTATACAACCTTATTATTATAGTCCTTAACATCATGTTTTTATTAATATATGCTAAATGAAAAGAAAATGGGACCTTTTTAATGGTAAGAAAGTGGAGAGATGTATATGATAGCATTTCCTAAAGAGGGAGTCCATTAACCAGTCTGTATACTCTCTAATATTATGTTAAACAAATTAACCTAATGATTCCATAACATAAATTACACAAAGCAGTGATCTCATAATCATGGCTTTATGATCTCTGCAGCTTTTTATTTGCAAACTGCTGCTCTTTAATATACCTAATTTCTTCACTAGAATCTCTTATTTTTATATGAAAAGTTGTAATTACATTTACATTAAATAGGCACTTGTTAAATGCCAATTAGAATTTCTGAAATGATGATCTTCTTGCTCACCAGACAAGGAAGATAATTACGGATTCAGATTCAGTAGCCTATTGAGAAAGCACATTCCATTTCTACTGAGTCATACCATTGGGAAAATGTGGGCTACCTGACAGGTCAGAGAGTGCTTCTCAACTCCGCACTGCCCAGCTTCTGAGAAGCACTGTCTTGAGCCGGGATCTACATATTCAGCCTAGGTTCCTTTCATTTGTACTTTACATTGCTTCGCATCCCTCCCCAACTTCTCTTCCACTCATTCACAATCCCATATCCATGCGCCTGTGAGCACACGCGCATGCACAGTTTTCCTAGGTTTTCTGATTACAACCAGAATACACTCAGCCTTTTAACTCATACCAGAGAGATAGAGTGATGGAGAGAACACTCTAGGTCAACCAGGGGTGGGGCCAGGGATAGGTGGAGGACATCACTTCTGGTGGGGGCACTCCTTACACCTTTCCGGAACCAAGTGAGGTCTGCAGCCCACTAGGGCTTCGGGGGCGCAGGAATCAACACGCTCTCGTCGCGTGGCTCTGGGAGGCAGAGGATGCGCACAGTCTACACCCCAGCACCCTACGATCCTGCTGCTGCCCACGCTGCACAGCGCCTGCTCACAGGCCCGCAGAGAAGACAGAGAAGACAACCACACCAGAAAAAGCCAGTATAATGACAGGATGATGACACAGGGGTCCCCTGTAAGGTGTAGTCTCTGGCAAACAATAGATGATTGGTGACAACTGCAGTTAAAAGAAAAAAGGGAGACTCAGCCCCTAGCCCTTGCTTTACCACTGAGTTGCTGTGTAACTGTGCCATTTTCATTTCGAGTTAAAACATAAAATTAACATTCATACATTTGCCTGTGTATGTTTAAAATCTACACATATCCGTGGAGGCACTGATCACGTGTAGCTTAGGAAGGGCGTGCCTTCCTCAGAGCGCTTGAGCAGCTTGCTAGCGGCCTTTATGGAGGAGGCCGCCCCCACACCGCTCAGGAAAAGCTCAGGTTTCCCACCGCTCCACCACAAAACTTTTGTACACATTCATGATCTAGAAAGGGGGACGGGGGGAGTATCTACTTTCTTCCTTCCCCCCTCTTTTGTTCTGGATTACAACCAGGAAATCAAATATAAACAATTCGTATCTGAACTAAAACCAGAGAGTGCAATTTTGAACATTCGCGTGAAGAACTTAAGAGTCACATATAAAGTGTAATCATATGCACGTGCTTGGTGGGGCACATAGGAGCCATGTGGTTCTTACGGTTAGTGGTGATTTCATACAAGTCTAGAAACACTGAGCTTTGAATACGGTTGCCATAGAAACAAACAAGCAATTTATAGACTCTCAATCCTAGAAGATTAATTTTAATAACTTCCATCAAGAAGCAATGCAGCACTGCGGCTGACGGGCAGGCCCTGGTGTAAGGCTGCCAGGCCGCACAGCCTCACTCAGCAGCAGATTACGTGTGCGTCCTTGGGCGAGGTAATTAAACTCTCTACCTTAATGTTATTATCTGTGAATCTATAAAACAAAAACAGCAACAGTGCAAACGTGTTTGAGTTATGTGAATTCAGATCTATTTTATATATGTATGTATACACACAAAACAGCATCCTGCACAAATGAGTGTACGATACGTATCTATTAGTGCATGTCATTATTAAGTCTTGTAACTTCTGCTCACCTGCTCTGCGGAAGGTATCTGTATATCTGAAGGAGACATTTCCCCAACACCTTGTTTGTCTGATCTTTCTATATGTAACATCATTAAGTTCTCAATATATAAATAAAGGCTGCTGCTTTGCCTCTTCTCCATCTTCTTGGCTCAATTACTATACTCTTTTCTCCCTTTTAGACTCCGACTTGCAGAGGACAGGATGCTTTAAGCTATTTTGGCTGTGAGCTATCTCACAGAATGGAAGCTTGATGTCAGAATACGTGTGGAAGTGAAAAACACAAACCTCATCAACACAAATCCCTTCATCAACAGGGATTTTAACAGCTTGACTATTAACTCTTGTTCTCTGCTACCATTTAAGTGTTTTCCCTGTCTCTACTAATGCTGGCTGATTTCCTCCAGTTTTCTCAGTCCAATTCAGGAAATGGTAGCTTTGCTCATAATCATTACTTCGAGGACAAAGCTGGCAATGCCACCCTCCTCTGGCCAGTCTCCAGATTAGCTATACCTGCTTCCAAGGCCAGCTCCCAAACTTCGTTGTGCACTGGAATCCCCTGGGGAGCTTACCAAAACACAGGAGCTCGGCCCCACCCACAGTTTCCAGTCCGTAGGGCTGTGGATGGTGCGGTTGTATCTGCACTTATAAAAAGCCTCCGGGCAAGGCTGATGCTGTTGTTTCTGGGACCACACTTTAGAAATCCTGTCCACAACCAGTGACCATCTTTTTCTCATGAAATAATTGGGCTGCATCCCGCTGCAGCGGATGGAAAGCAGCAGTTTCCTTGGAAGTAGAAGCTGAGATGACAAAGCATCAAGTAAATTACACAGCAGTCTCCCCCTGTCTGTGGGGGACACATTTCAAGATCCCCAGTGGATAGTACTGAACCTTATATATATTATGTTTATTGCTATACATATTATGGGAGCTAAAAAATTAATACTTTTTCGCCTACCTTCTAAGATCTTATAGCTGGGCTAAAATTCAAATTAATAGAAGAAAATCAAATTTTAATACATGCTCATAGGAAATTCACATAAGCATGAAAATTCCAAAGACAGTGAGGTAAAATTGGGTATACGTGTCTTTTTGGACAAAGGATAAAGGAAGGGACAGTGATGGGATTTCAGAGGAAGGAGGCAGGTTACAGGTATTGAGGAAGAGCAGAATATAAAGGCAGTAATTCTTGCCTCAGTGAGACAAGGGGAAATCTAGCTAGCAGGCCTTGCTTAGTGCCTTCCTACCCACCATGCGTAGTTCAAACGAGGCGAAAGCGAACACCCCAAGAGTTCTTTCCTGAAGTGGGCCTTTCCATCTGAGTCTTTAGGCAGGAAAGGGGGGAGGGTCAAAAGCTTTTCCTGAGTCTTTTGTTTCTTAAATATGAGCTTAAAATCAATGTCCCAAAAGGCAAACTTTAGTCCCTTTCAGTACACACACTGTATGGCTCTCTTTGGCACAATCAAATTGCTAACATCACCACTCTTGAGCTTTGGAGCCATTATGAAGTAAAATCAGGATGACCTGAACACAAGCACCACGATACCTGGCTGCAGATGGGATAACCCAGACGGCCGGCCACTCAGTGACTAATAGGCGGGAGCATCTACAGCTCGGGGATCCTGGACAAAGGGATGATTCGCATCCTGGGTGGAACGGAGCGTGGAGCACAAGATTTCCTCATGCTACTCAAACACTGTGCAACTTAAAACGTATGAACTGTTTACTTCTGGAATTTTCCAGTTACTCTTTTTGGACTGTGGTTGACCACAGGTAACTGAAACCACACACAAAAAAAAAAAAAATGAACTGTGGATAAGTGGGGGCTCCTGTATCTCAACAAAGCTTTTTTAAAATTAAAAGCTCGGTTAATGCAGGCATTCTCCCCTGGCCCAGACCCCCACTGAGAGCTGCCCTTGAACAGATTCGTGACCGCATTCGATTCATTTCCTGGACTCTGAACCACGTTTAGTTAACCTATGACTTTCTGATCTTTATATGGAAAATGGTTCCATTTCACCTACATCTACACACCGTAGTAGTCTGTTTCTATTAGCTCTCTCAAACGTATCTAGGAAGCTCTCCTTCAGTATTCCAGAACCCTGTATATTCATCTTAAGAACACAGATAGGAAAGTAATACCTTATTAGTCATTTGTTAGTGAACACAACAGAAAAAGACACAAAAATAATCTTAAATATAAATGTTGACATGTGGAGTTTACTATACCTAGAATTGATGTTTTCTTACCTTACAACTCTAGTTTCATCATCTATTGGTTTTCTCAGAATTTTAATTTTATGGTGCATACTTTATAAATTAAGTTTTAAGTAGTAGAAGCCATTTTCTTGAGTAATAATTTTAATAAACCCAATAAGTGGGACAACTAAAAGCAGAATTGCTCTGTTTGAAAGAAACACAAAGCACCAAAATCTCATGGGGCAGCCTTCCTTATCCATACTCTAGCAGAGAGCTAGCTCCGAGGCACTGCCAACAACCTTGGGCTCTGGGGAATTCACTCTGGAAACCTCTGGCAGAGTGCAGATGGTGAGAATGCAACCCTTTCTATAGCAGTGGGCATTAGGCGAATGTCCCTTCTGAGAGTCAGTCTCTTTCTCTAAAAACGGGCTTAAAATCCCTAGCTAAATGAATTGTTGTAATAAACTCAAGTATACAAAGTCCCTGGAATATAGTAAGTTTCATAAACATTAGTTTCCTCCTCTCTTTATTCCTTGAGTTTGAATTGGAAAGACTGTGTGGCACACAGAAACATCAAAGTTCACATTTTAGTTTTCCACAGGCATTCAAAATCCAAGATAAAGCAATGTAAACATGATACCGACAGAATTCTCAGAATTAGATTTTAGGTCAAGATGAATTTTTTTCTTTCTCTCTCTCTCTCTCTCTCTCTTTTCTTCTTTTTACCTCTTAAGTTTCAAAGTATGAAAACCATTAAATAGAAACGAAGATCCTTCTTGTATGTACTGTCACTTAAAAGATAATCAGAACGTATGCCTCCAAGCCACTTAAATTGCTATGTTAAATAACACTGCTTAATATTTGTGGCGATCCATTGTAGACTTAAAGTAAATAAATTTCTAAAATTTGAATTAAAAATACTTAGAAAGCTCAAAATTGAACAATTTTTCTAGATCAGGTTGATAATGTGCAGTTATTAAGGAAATTCTTCTTTCTGAGCTTCTCTCACTTTTCCCCAGGCCAACAATGTCTGTCAGCATGGAGATTAAATACAGTCAGGTTGAAGACACAGAGGCATTCGGAAATGGGCAGATGTTGCAGTAAGTTCAAAAGTATATAAATTTTATATCAGCACTCTGTGTGGTTATTTACACAGCTAAATGGCTATATTGAAATGCATATTATGGATAAGACGCATGTTCTTTTATATGAACCTGACTGCCTAAGATGACAATAAGGAGCCATTTCTCCTAGCCTCGTTAGGGGCATTAATGTGTGGCCAGTGAAGGAGGCTCTAAACGGCAAGGCTCTGTATATTTTCTGTCCATGCAAGACGAATGCTCTCGTGTAAAACTCCTCTCTGCTCATCACGTCTGGAGTTTGAGGCATGGCCTGCAGCAAAGGCAATTTGTACAGTGTTTTCTCTAGTATATATCAGCTACTTCTGCATTTCTACACGTTTGCGTTTGAAAGCCAGATTTTGAAGAGAAAAAGCATTTGTCCAGATTCAATACTCCGCTATCCAGATGGAAAACACAGCCAAACAACTTGGTCCTGCCAGTGGGCGGACGGGCCAGCTGCAGGACGGATGGCGCAGCCCCTGCCTCCAACTCCCCACTGCATCTCTCTCCTTCAGAAGCCCTCGGCATCCCACACACCCCACGAGAGTCAGCCCGCTTCTCCTCAACAGCAAGGCCACTGCCTCTGAGCTCGCCTCCCACCCTCATCTTTCTCACTCTTTCTGTCTCCCATCGACATGGAAATCTTTCATTTATTTGAAAGCACATAGTTCTCTTTCTTCTCCGGGCTGGACCCGTAACTAGCAGAATCTGTCAATCCGTTTGGGTAGTCCCACTCAAGCTTCATACTCCAGCAGGAAGTTATTTCCTTCAGGATACTTGAGCGCCCTTCCTCCGCCCACCACCATCACGCATCCACCTTCCAGGCCGCCCTCCTGGAGTGGGGGCCTAGCCAAGGGCTCCTGGGAAAATGCCATAAGCGCCTCTATGTACCTGACAGATCCAAAGGAGTGTGGGGTTGGAGTCACAGAGGGGCAGAAAATTCTCCAAGAGGAGACACAGAGACCAGGCCCAGGCCCCTCCTCCCAAACTACACTGCAGGTTCGTGATGGTCCCAAGCACTGGTGGGGGATCTAATAATTGTGAAGAAGCATTCAAAACAGAGGGACCCCTGAGGCCAGGCCCAGATCAAGCTCCTTATTACTTGGAGTCTAAGAGCTCAACAGAGGCCCAGCTTTTCAAATTTCCTTTTTCTGTCTCAATTAGCCAAATTTGGGCAGTGTGGGGGCAAAATTCCTGTATAGGTAAGAATCTTTGTGCAAGTTACAGATATTCATGGAGGCTTCCTCGAGTCGAAAAGGAAGATAGTGTATGGATGCAGAGGTACCTGATGAAATCCAAGGGCAGAAATATGGCTGGGCCAAAGAAAGGAACTGCAATAAATAATTAAAAACGCTTTAAGTATTTCTTTCAATATCTCTCATTTCTGCTCCTTCTGTGCATTTGCTTCCCTTTGCCTCTCTGCAGCCTGGCCTTTCCTGCCCCTCCGTTCACGGCGAACCAGGGACTGAGCACAGCCCCGTGCGTGCTGGAGGTCCGGCCTCCACAGCAGCACCGCCACCTCTGAGCAGCTTCCTAACTCACAGCGTCGGGTCCAAGTTGGGAGTGGGCCCAACTCTAAGTTTCTCCAAGAAAAATGCTGATGGGCTCAGCGCTGCTTAGCTACCCACGCCTGATCCGGTCAGCTATATGCAAAGGGAAGAGGTCACATAGCAGAAACAACACTCGGGGTCACAGTTATTACAGAGTTTCTGGGGCCTCACTGGAAGTCTCAGCTGCACCCACTACATGTAAAGGACGCACCATACTCTTGCATCCCCCAAAATCCGAGCTACTGTAAAATCCTTCCATATTGCCTGCTTCCTGAAATGTCATTTCTTTTTTTTCCTTTCAAAAGGCTATAAATAGAAGGCGAGGTGACAGGGTGCTATCTTTTCACGTTCAGTAGGATACCAAACTACTAGGTCTCAAAATATGTCCTCTTCATTTCATAAAGCAGCGCTAGGAATCACAATTTTACTTTTATCTCCTGTTTATTATCACCTCTTGTCCAAGACTTTGGCGCTAATCCTAAACGAGCTGGGTCGGAACCCCATCTGTCCTCACCACTGTCTCCCTCGCTCCCCGGGTACCCCTTTCCCATCTGCCACACTGCAAATTGTTCTAATGTGCTGAGAATTATTAGTGCCATGGACCTGGCCACCACAAATTTTAAAATACCCAATGCCTGTTTCCCTCAGTAACCTCTTCATTCCTCAGGATAGTAGTGCCCTGTAAGGCCCACCTGACAGGTCTAGCACTGATCAGTGGACAGTGGGCACAGGTTTTAAACCCTCAGAGAATATGTCTCCATTTGGCGCAACAAGAAGGGATTTGACACTCTTCTTCTCTATGAAACTATTTCATTTAACAAGGTAATCCGAAGGGTTAGCAACTAGTTTATCAAAAGGTCTCCTTTAATGATACTTTCCCTCCTGGTTTCCCTCCCACCACAACCCAGTAGCTTCTAGGTGACGCAGAGGAAAACTGTCACCAGCGGGCCCGTTCTCCCCAGGCCGCAGGGCTGCAGAACTCCTCGCCCATGCTGCGCTCCCTTCCAGCAGCTGCTCTTCATCTACCCTTTTCTCCCTCTCCCCAGACATCGGAACTTCTTCCAAAAGACATTTTCCCTCTTTGCCAAACTTTCCATATGTTAGACTAAGGAATTATTCTCTGAGCCCTGGAGACTTCTGGTTTTTGGCTTTAAAATTTGCTAAACAAGGCTTCTTTTTTATTTGTTTCCCTTTTAAACAATTTAATAAAGAAATAATATTCTCTCTCCTTCCTTTCTTTCCTTCTCTTGCTCTCGCTTTGTGACATTCCATACATGAAAGCATTCATTCGGCACTGCGCACTTTTTAACTATCCTGGAATTTCTAAATCTCATTTTTTCCAAACGCCTTTCTAAAAATTATCTTACTCCATATGTGCATAAGTTCTCAAAATACCTGCCAAAAGCAATAAAGAGAGCAGGTGTTACTCTGCTCAAGTAAAATTCAGCATTGTGGTGAAATTTAATGCAATTCTTCTTGAAACAACAAAAAGATACTTTTCCATTTCTCCATGTGTCCACTAGATGGCGAAGTACTCCTCTATTTTCATTTCTCTGGAAAGGGCCCCTCACCGCTAAGAAAGTTTCTTCTGGGTACAGCATATTGTATTGCTCAATTTATTTTCAAATTCTAGACTTTTGATTATCTCTTAAGTTATTATAAACAAAGACAGAAAAGTGATCATCCACCAGATATGTCTGTTTTATATAACTGACAAAGAAACTTTAATAAACTTCTGACTGAAGGTTCAGAAATGGTTACAAGCACTTTTATTTCTGTTTCTACTCAAAGGTAAAAGAATGTGCCAAACCAATATGTGGAGAGGATAATGCTATTTCTGGGTCATATCATCATTCAGCAGAGCTGTCTGTTCTCACTGACTAAAGGAATTATTTGGATTTTTAGAAATAAAGCTTTTTAAAAGGTTAAGTACTGCAAAATGAAATGTCTTGATTATACCCACAAGCAATGGTAAGGTGAGTAATGGTTTTGATTTTCTGGTAAATGATACTTAATTTTTTTTTGAAGTTTCTAAAACTAAAAACAGGTTCTTTTAAATAAATCCTACCAGTATTTTTTCTTTAATTTTTAATATATAACATTGAATATTGAGTCAAATATATGCAACTCTCCAAAAGAAATTGCACTAATTTGATTTAAATCTCTACTCTGAAGGGTTAAAACTGGGCCCTACAAAGTGCTGAGGGTTCTCTGGGGACCTGCGTGGGGCCTCCACCTAGACTGTGGAAAAGGCCTGACACTACGTTCGCTCTCCTGTCTCAACCAGAGTATGCAGACACGCATCCCTTCCTCATACAGAAAACTCCTTCCCTTTAAACAAAAAGTTCTGCAGCTAAGAAAAGACATTTGCATATCTCATTAAATATAGGTCAAATGAAAATCATTTGGTATATATAAACTTAGTATTCTATGTTTGCCAATAGGAAAAAAAATCTGATTAATTTTGCAAAACTAAAATTTATAAACGGTTTCAAAAAATTAAACTAGACAGCAGCTATCACATAGAAAACAAACCTGTTTACCTGGACTTGTGGTTTTAGTCATCTTGTGATCATAGCACCTGGCTTGATCAAACACCCTCATGGCATAAGGAAAGTGAGAGATCTGAGAAGCAAAAACGTGCCCTTCTGCCTGATGCGGGGCCTGGTTCTGTTACAGGGGGTTCAGGGAAGGGCTGACTCACAGACACGTGTCTGCAGAGACATGGTCACTAGAACCCGTTCCATGTCTTGGGAAAGCCGATGTGTGAGCACTGGGGGCTGCAGGGCCTTGTCCTGAAGGGGACAATTCTTTAAGCCACGTCTTTGGAGTTGTAAGAGCTTCTGTTGCTTCTCTTGTATAGCTCTCATGTGATTCTTACATTAGCCCAGAGACATAAGATGTCATTTGAAAGGAAAAATTTTGACCTGTTAATGAGTTAATGAACGTTCTATCTCAGAGGTAAGAAAATGTGATTGCTTAAGAAACATAATTCAGTAACATGGCTTAGCTTCTGAAACAAATCTCCCAGTTTCACAGGATGAATATAACAAGGACTTATTTCTCACTTGTAACTAAGATTTTCTTAATTCAATTTAAATCAACATTTATTGCTCTTCTGTGGAAAAATATTAAAAAGGACATATGTAGGTACAAGAGTCTAATTACCAGCAACTTAAAGTCCACTCAATGCTAAGACCAATAAAGACACAAATACTGCACTAAACAGAGTGTACAAATAACATGCACTAGAGTATGGGTGGGATAATATTTTGGTAAAGAAAAGGACAATATGTTTTAGGTTTCACGAAACTATTCAACATTGCTATTGTGTAAAAACATCCACAGACAATATATAAATAAGTAACTGTGTTCCTATACAACTTTATTTACAAAACAGGCAGTTGGCAGCTGGCCTTCAGGCTACAGTTCGCTGACCTTGGGTCTAGAGGATGATAACAAAAATGTCAGACCTGCTCACAGGAGTCCGAGGAGCCTGATGAGGCCGAAGCAGAAGCTTCCAGAGAACACGTGATGCAGTGTAGCAGGAAGGGTCACGTCCGCAGGGGTTGTGTCAAAGCAGCCAGCCTCATCTACGGATTCTCTCACCCACAGATACACATACACACATACGCACACCCACACACACGCACCCTCACACACCCATGCACACACTCACAGCCACAAACACGCACACACATGTACACACGCATGCACACACACGCTTTTTTCCTTTTTCTATTAGTTACGTTCTTCAGCACAGGAGGCCGAGGAGCCTGAGGAGGCCGAAGCAGAAGCTTCAAGAGAACACGTGATGCAGTGTAGCAGGAAGGGTCACGTCCGCAGGGGTTGTGTCAAAGCAGCCAGCCTCATCTACAGATTCTCTCACCCACAGATACACATACACACATATGCACACCCACACACATGCACCCTCACACACCCATGCACACACCCACAGCCACAAACACGCACACACATGTACACACGCATGCACACACATGCTTTTTTCCTTTTTCTATTAGTTACGTTCTTCAGTCTGTTTAGTCAAAAACTTAACTCTGGCATGTACTAGCTATGCCACTGATTTTCCTCTGAGATTTAGTTTCCTCTTACGGAAAATATTTATAACAATGGTTTCAAGTAATGGAACTACGAGGATAAATAACAGAATTCACGCTAAGCACCTGGCCGTAACCTCACACTATAAACAACGGCGCAGTGGTGAGAATACGAGGCTCGTCGAAGGGCTGATTTTGTTCCTATTACCAACTCTGAGCGAGGCTTATACAGGGGTAATTCGGGCCCAGCTCTGAAGCTTTTCCCTCTGACTCAGGGGGGTTTTAAGCGAAGGTGGTAGTAATACAATAAAATAATTTATTTCCATATTTATAAGGTTAGTAGCTTCTGAGAGCAAGAGGCTCTCCGGGAGGGTCCCTTGATTGAGGGCAGACTGCTGCGGGGAGCAGCTAACTCCACAGCATAATTACAGACCTCCCTCTCTACAGGTGACCTTCGAGCCACACATAAACCTGTCAGAATTTCCTCAAGATATAGAACGTGACAACAACATTAATATTCTAGACCTAGAAAAAGATATTTTTGCCAAAATTGTTAATCAAATTTTTATGTAAGAATTTAGATCTTCATAATGCAATATATAGATATAGATGCCTTACTGCTAAATTGTACACCTGTGACTTACTGGATTTTGTTAACCAATGTCACCATAATAAAAAAAAAAATTGTTTAAAAGAATTTAGGTCCTGACTGACCTCTGAGGTTCAGCACTACTTTGAATTCCCCTTTAATCTGACCTGCTCTTCAGACACATCATTTGCAAACTTTTGTAAACTGTTCCCTCAAGCTGTTCCAGGTTGGGAGAAAATTACTTCCTGTGGACATAAATTTAAACATAAACATAAAACAATATTTCTCCATGACCATTTGACTTAGGTATTATGACTCTGAATTCTGTTACTAATCTGGCTTCCGTGGCGTGTCCTTTGAGACCGCGATGCCATGGTACAGGGTGCCAGGAGCTGGGTGGGCAGGGCTACGGATTGCCCAGTGCTTCCTCAGTACTTACTGTGTTCTACACCAGCTGTCACTTGTGAAGAGAAATCAGTTGCCAGAACCATTCGAAAATCATTTCTGTTAACCACTACTTCAATTTCATAGGCGAGACCCTAACCTCTGTTTACTGTGGTATGCCTGTCCAAGGGCAGAAAGCTGTCCTTTTCAGTCATTCTTGAACTAGAAGGAACACTTTCCATCATCCTTGGAAAAAAGGCACCTCAATAATAGTAGTCTCAGGTGTTTGACTTCATGACAAAGGAGCTGAATGAATGTGTTTATCCTGATGCCAGAGGTGAGAAAACACACACGTGAGCCGCTCTCGCCAGCAGCATCCTTCACGGCCGCGTTTCCACGCATGGTCTTCTCCAGGACATTTAGGCGTTCTCTATCAAGCTCCTCAAAAATTCTTCCAGCCTCTACCCAGCGTCTGGTTCCCAAACAACTGCCACCGTTTTTAGTTCAGTGTGCTCCAGCATCATCACATTTCCAGATCCTAAAATTTGTATGAGTTACCTATGCTGCCTAACAATATTTCCACAAATTTAACAGCTTAAAACCATACACATTTGTTATTCAGTTTCTATGTGTCGGGAGTCTGGACATTGGTCCCAGCTCTGTGTTAGCTGGTTCCAAGTTACAATGCAAGCTATTGATCACAATTCAGGTGTGGGCTGGGGCTGAGATCTCACCTGAGGTTCTACCAGGAAAGGATTTGCTTCCAAGTTCACTCAGGTTGTTGGCAGAATTCATTTCCTTTTGGTTTTAAGACTCAAGATTTCAACTTCTTGCTGGCTATTTGCTAGAGACCCCTTTCAAGTCCTAGAAACCATGAAATGTTCCTTCTTCAAAGCCAGCAAGAGAGACTACAGTCCAACAGGTGCTACAATCTTATTTAACATAATCATGTAACCATGTGCATGTAATCACATACATTCCATTGCTTTTGCCTTATTTTGTTGGTCAGAAGCAAGTCACGAGTCCTATTTATATTCAAGAAAAAAGGATTACACAAGGGCATGAATATATCTATATCATCTATATCTGTATCCATACCAAGAAAGACATATTTCTGTATATGCATATATATACATACATAAAAGTTATATATCTATTAATGAAGATATCTTTGTAATAGTCTTTAAAAAGCTTTATACTTTTAATTTTAAACTAGCAAATTTGGGGTTTTAGTTGATTAATTAGTTTACTGGTTTCACCAATAAAAGCAAATGATCTAACTTTATATAACTGCAAAACAATGATAATGGACTCAGGATATGACAAAATTCATTGTTAATTCTTCATTTTGACCACTGGGAAACAACTAGAGGTAAGTAGCCCAATTTAGAAAAAAAAAACAAACCCTTATTTGGCCAGTAAATGATATTTAATACTGTACTTAGGAAAGTAAAGAAGTAGCATAATTGAAGTTACTGAAATTAAAACCAAGAAAATCAGTCTCTTCATTTTGAGAGTATGAGAAAAGGTTGAGTCAGGGACCTAAAAAGAATGTTTACTAATTGGATGAGCAAATAATTGGCTCTTGTTTTTTCCTCTACTTATTACTTTCACATGGGTCAAAAGATTTCAAACATGGAATGTGTGACTGTTGTGCTGCCAATAACTATCCTGGAAATATTTCTCTCTCTAATGAACCGGCAGCTAATTAGGTGTGGTTTAATTTGTCTATTTATACTGCACAGTTGAGGCATCCTTTACTACTTAACCTGTAAGTTCACTTTTAATGATGGGGGAAGGGATGCAGGAAGCCTTTGTCCTATGATCTGTCATTTATGATTGGACCAGGACATTTAAATTGTGTAGATCATGAATGCAGCCATATTTCCAATGAGAATAATGATACTCACATGCACAAAAATACAACTAAAAAGAGCCAAGATAAACATATTTGAGAAGTATGTGTATGATCGTGATTTCCAAAGTGCCTCGTGTACAGTGGATGACATGGTCTGCATATTTGTCCTCCCAAATTCATATGCTGAAAATCCTCAATGTGATGGTGTTTGGGAGATGATTAGGTCAGGAGGGTGGAGCCCTTGCCAGTGGGATTAGTGCTGTCATAAAGAGACCCCACAGAGCTTCAAGCCCCTTCCACCATCTGAAGACACAATGAGAAGTCTGTAACACAGAAGAGGGCTCTCAGCAAACTTTACTGGCACTCTGATTTTGGACTTCCAGATTTCAGAACTGTGAATTCTGTTGTTTATAAGCTACACAGTCTGTGTTACTTTGTTCTAGCCATCTGGGTAGACTAAGAGTCTAGAGTAACAAATGTAATTGCTAAATGAAACATGTCGAAAATGCATACAGTGCTTATAATCCAAAGTAAATATTGTATGACATACGGTGAGTTTTTCCCCCTTTCTGGTAAGTGGGGTAGTACTGGTAGAATTTAAGGGTTTTTATTTTTCCCTTTTTAACTAAAACTTGATTATTGCTTCTCTATATTAACAGCTGTCTCTTCTCATTTTTTTTCTCTTTATATATAAAAACCAATGTTGTCTGATTCAGTCTGTAGAGTTAATCATCCCACCATATTCAGCAAGAAAGAGTGATTAGTAGATGAGTTAATCATGACTGCGTTTACCTTTACAATACGAAAGCTAATCACTTTGGAGTTGATATGAATAAAGTCATTATTGTTCATGAATATAAGTAAACTATTTCAACGTTAGTGACATCTTAGATTCAAGCAGTTAGTTATAAAATAAAGCCTCAGCCAACATTTTCATTGCTCATACCACTCATAAAATACAATTCCTTTCAACCTAAGAAAGCTTTGAGTATAACTACAATGTTAACTCATTAATGTGTACTCCTATTCCTAGATACTAGAGTTGAATTATTTAAGAACACTCAGCAATGAATTCTATTACCTCTTGAAAGCATGAAAAGTAGAGATATATTTCCTAAAGGCCATGAATTCTTATTAAATACAGCTTTTGCTGACAATTTGTATACTCTTTCTATCTATATCCATTGAAAAACAGTATGTGCCTTTGAGTTCTCCACTACTAAATCCAAGAAACATCAATAAAAGCAAGCTTTGAGGATGCAGTTCAGTCTTGTGTTAAAGCAATGTTTCTCCAAATGTGGTCCCAACAAGCAGCATCAGTGCCTTCACTAAGATCAGAAACACTGGGGCTGGCACCCAGCAATCTGCGCACTGACAAGCCCTCCAGATGATTCTGATGATTCTGACAGCCACTAAGTTAATAATTACTGATAAATTCTTATCAGGCGAACTCCTGTTCTATGAACTGGTCTACATTGTCTCAGCCCTTCTAAACTAGATAACCTCAAGTTCCCTTAGAAGTGATTTTATCTGAATCTGCCTCCTCAGTGGGGACTGATGTGGAAAAACTCAGGGACAAAAAGGAGATAATAAGAAAAAAAATGTTTATGGTAATAAGCATTACACAAAAGTAAAAGGAGGCAAAAGATAAAGAGTGGCTGGTGGAGGTAGGCACTGATGCTTACATACAGCGGTTAGGGGGCATCAGCAAGAAAGTCAACCGTTTCAGCAGCAACCTTAATGACAAGCAAGTCATCTCTGATGACTGGCAGTGACTAGACATTAAAAATTAAAGAAAATTCCCACAAAGATCAGGAAGTCTTCTAAGGAAGTCTGCTTAACAAACGCTCCTGCCCAGCTGGGCAAACTTTTAGATGGTTTGGCTCAGTGTCCAGAGTTCTGAAGCCTTCAACTGACCAGCCCTCCCAGATCTGGGGTTTCGCTCGCCACATGGTGAAGGTCAAAGGATGTGAGCGTGGGAACGTTTCTCTCCTGAGAAGCACACTCTGAGTGGTATCCGTATCCGACAAATTCCTCCTCTGATGTGAGCAAATACTTCCTTTACTTTGTGTGCTTTAAACTGATGCCAGAGTCATCAAACGACATGTCTTTCTTTCCATTTTGTCTCCATTTTCCTTGTCTGCAGGTCTTGAGCATATTCCCATCCATCATTAACTAAGCAAACACACAGGCACCACGGCAGTCTGCTCTCAAGGTTGTCCCCGTGGCCAGTTTCCTTACGAGTCTCAGTAAGATACTATGTACTCCGAGTACATGTTCCTTATAAAGGGGTTTTAGTTTTTAACTCCCATAAATTTAATGAAGAAGAGAATCCATCCTTCACTCTGTTTTACTTTGTTTACAAATAAGATCAAGAAATTGACATTTTACAAATAAATGTTAACCAATTAAAAAGTAAATGAATCATATAACTCCTTTGCCATTTTAACGTATAAATATATTGGCCAGATGTCCATATTTAATATATTAAAAGAAAAAAAAGAAGAAAACTTTAGCAAAAAACATTAGCAAATTGTATTTCAAAGTATTTATATATAAATATGTCCGTGCCTCAAATGTTGACACACCTCTTCTTTACTCTCAATTTATTTGTAGGACAACAAAATTGCTAAATAAATTGCTGCCGCCGCTCTGTCCCTCCGCTTAGCTCTGCTGGCGAAACTCTGGTATTACCTTTTAAAAGCATAAAGAAGTAGCTAAAGAGAACTACCCGTAAAACATTTAATAAATCGTTGCTCAGAGAATGACCGCCTGACCAAAGCATTCACACTGGACAGTGGACCTATGTGCTGTTCCTCCACAGCTGTGACCTCGCACAGCCCTCTGAGCATGCTCTCCTGACACAGAGCTCTGGGTGAGAGCAGGGAAGGGGTGTCTGGACCTGCCGCTGCCACTGCAATCTGTGTGGGCTCCGCTACACTCAGCCTTCTGGACTCCACTTTCACAGTTTGGAAAAGGACGGGTTGGACCACCTGACACCCAGGTTCTTCGTAGTTTTAAATTTCTGACCCTAACGTTTCCCCTGGCCTGCTCGAATCCTCTCTGATGACCAGTTTAGGAGCCAGATTCACTGCTCCTTTATTTCTGGGATCTGTGGATACAGAAGAATGGTGGAGGCTGGAACAGGAGATGGGAGCAGGAAGGAAAGATGCCTTCGGGGAGTCACACGCCTTTCACTGCCAAGAGGGAGAGCAATTTGCAGCCTTTTCCATCCGTGTGTAAGTCTCAGTCAGGAAAGCCCCTTGGGATGAGTTTCCACAGAGGAGCTGCTGAGCCCCCCTCTCTTGTAAGACTCCTGCAGGCTCGCCTCGCAGATCCAGCTCGTGTGCGGAAGACTCGCCCGAGAGTGGAGAGGCATCTCCTGCGTGAGAGAACAACGTTGTAGCGGGGAGGTTCTGCGCAGGCACCTATCCCGGAACGTAAGTGGCTTTCATAGCTGATACAGGAGTGGAGAGGCATCTCCTGCGTGAGAGAACAACGTCGTAGCGGGGAGGTTCTGTGCAGGGGCTTTCGTAGCTGATACAGAAACGCAGTGCAGCCTAGTGTTTTGAAGACTTCACATTCATAGTTGGAATACTGAAGATGAGCCCGCAGGTTCATATGTGAATGTGAATCTCTGACTGATGGCTGATTGATGTGCAGTATTTTTTCAGTGAATGAAACTAGATGCCCTCCCACCATCTAGAGTCTAGTGGGCATTAACTCTGATTAAGATAAGAATAGATAGTTTACAGTTTTGAGTTATACTTACTGCATTTAAAAACGTAAATTCAGTCGAAACATTAGAAAATGTGGGGATTCATGAAAGTTTTGGCTTACATTCTTTTCACATATTAAACATGTTCTGCATTTGAAAAAAAAGTTTGCGTATATGTTTTAGGATATTTGGCACCTATAATAAGATAAAATATCTGTTATAGGCTGTGTTTGTGTTGCCCCAAAATTGATATGTGGAAACTCTAATCCCCAACACGATGGTATTTGGAGATGGGGCCTTGGGGATATAATTAAGTCATGAGGGTGGAGCCCCCATTATGGGATTAGTGTCCTTGCAATAAGAAAGAGAGACTAGAGCTCTCTCTCAGCCATGTGAAGACAATGCGAAGGCCCTCTGCAAACAGGAAGAGAGCTCTCACCAGGAACCAAGTCCACCTCCACCTTGATCTTGGACTTCCCCACCGCCAGAATTGTGAAAAATAAGTGTTGCTTAAGCCACTCATTCTAGGGTATCTTGTAATGTTATAACATCCCAAGCTGACATATTTGCTCGTTCATGGTAACCTCTGTTTACTCCTGAGAGAAGGCAGTGGCTTGAGAAAAGCAGTCTGTGCCTGATCACATGAGCGATCAGCTATAAAGTGTTTCTGTCTTCTACCTGGGAAATTACCATTTCGGTTTATTGGATATTTTGATATTTTAAATAAGGTTTCCTATTTGAAAAATCAAACTGGAAGATAAGACACCTGCTTCTGAAAAGGGCTGAAGTGTTTGTATCATCTGGTTGAATAGGTCTTTTAAGTTTT
Organism: Pteropus alecto; assembly: GCF_000325575.1. NCBI lineage: Eukaryota > Metazoa > Chordata > Mammalia > Chiroptera > Pteropodidae > Pteropus > Pteropus alecto. Next base: position 5,284,771 of record NW_006440645.1, on the reverse strand, counting down.
CAAATGTAGTTTAAAAGCAAACTACATGAAACTTTGTAGCCTGAGAAATTAAAATATTCTACCTATAACTACTAGATATTTCTTTGTCCGGACCATTTCTTAACTGTTTGAAAAAATTTCCTAGTTCACTGGGGTTCTGATACCTAATGCATGGAAAGAATTATACTTATAACTTGAAAATTGAGTATCCAGTCCCTTCTCTTTGCCAGCAATCCAACTGTAGTCACACTGACTAGTCTGCTTCTGGACTGGTGATCAACATAAGAAACCAGATGTGACATTATTTGTCACTGAAAATCCCTTCTAATTACCATTATCGGTGGAGTGAAATGCCTATTCTCCCATCACATTTCACCATCTTAACACATGTGCCAAGAATCCACCAGTTCATTGTCTTGCTCTGAATCTACACAGGAATAATTAACATGGCCATGTTAGAGCATTCGGAATCTTCATTCACTGTTTCTCCTCCCTGCCACAAAAACTTAACAGAGCGTTGATAGTACAGTTATTAAATACAGCCCGAGGCAGAACACTGGGGCTGGCACTATCAGATACCAAACGCCCAATTCGTGAGTTCACTGGTACCAGTCCCTTGAGGGTGCTGCTCAGGTAACCATGGTGAGGTAACCATGGTGAAGTGACCTGTTTTGCTCATGCTCATACATTCTTTTAATTAAAATTAAAATCATAGCTCTTCATGCTTCATGAAAATTTGGTTTCACAACTCTGAGTCTATAAGAAACTCAATTCTTTGGGGGTAGAAATGTATTAAAATATGTTAATTTTTGAAGAAATTGTTTCAGGGGTCTACTCAAATCTAATCTGAATTTCAATATGGATCTATCTTCCCATTAGATATAAATTTGTAAAAACAAATAGAAAGTTTTTGTCTTTAATTTTAGTTACATTTAATGAAATCCTGTGACAACAGGCAGCTCCTGTATCCAGACAAAACCTCAGGAACTTTTTGAGCTTTTGATTTTTTAATTCCAGTTTATAATGGTTGTATGTAAAATCATAAAATCTAACATAAAACAATAAAATTTGGACTATAAAATCCTCCCTTGACTTGACTGGGTTTTCATTAAAGTAAAACTAGGTCACACATGTAGAGCCACATATGCCATAAAGACACTGAGGCACACTGTTAACACCAGGACACAGGAGGGCTGTGGGATCGGGGGCACACGCACTTCTTCAAGCACCCTTACGCGTGTCTCCAGGGAGTGTGAGGTCTACAACTACAAAACATACCCTATTTTACTTTACTGGTTTTCTTATATGAAGTCTTACACTAACAGACTCCTTCCAATAGCAGACCGAGAAGCCCATACCAGAGTTTTCGCTCTGAGAAATACAGAAATTTATTGGAGAAAGGGAAGTCAGAAATAATATTGAATGACATTTCATTTTACAGAGACAGTGAATGAATTGCTTTTTATCACTCAAATAATTCACTGATTTAACAGATATTATTGATAGTGTGTGTATGGCTCTGTGCCAGGAAGATAAGTTAGAAAGATGAATATCCCAAAGCAGAGACCCCTAAATGGAACACTAAACTCACTGGGGTAGGAGTGAGGACAATAACTTCTAGAACACAGGGAGGATACCTAACCTACCTTGAGGCAGTCAAGAAAGGTTGAGCAATCTGCGATGGACCTAGAGCATAAGTGGACGGACACTGGCCTAGCGAGTGCCACAGAAAAAACCGCATTTCAGAGGGACAGAGTGCCGCCAGCAATGGCATGGTGGTTAGAAACGACCTGTTTCCATTACTTTGAAGCATTAAATAGAACTCAGGTCACTGCAGAGGATGAAGTTGCAAAGAGACGCATAATGTGATCATAAGAGAGAGTCTCGGCTATTGTGAACAGAGGCTAACACATCTGATTTTGGTGAAGAATTTTTTTTTTCTTTTTTCTAATAACTTGTAAAATGTTTTCAGAGAGCCTCTTACCTTCACTAATGCATCAGTCCTTCCATTCCCCATTCTCCAATGGGACAAAATTAATCTCTAATCTATTTTTCTTTCCTTTCCTCTACTTCCCCATTCAAGACTTGAAACAAGTTTAAAAAAAAAAATCTCAAATCTATTATTTCTGCTTAAAAGTTTACAACTAGTTGAAATTGCTTCCATCCGCCCGAAATGATCAAATCTGAACAATGTCAGCACTCCAGAATTTGAAATGTGTAACAACAGAGCACTGCATGACTTTGCCTGATTCCAATCAGACCAGAAGAGCTAACGAGACCAATCGCTGAGTGATGGGTACACATGAACGGGAGCTGGACATGTGTAGAGAGAACAGTTCTCAGCATAAATGATTCTTGCTGTTAATGTATCTAAGATTTTTTGAGCAAAAGCCCATGAAAACAGTTTTCTTCCCACAACCCTACCCCAGACTTCAAGATTTCCCAGGTGTGTGTTTTCATTATGACATAAATTTTAGTGTTGAAAGAAAGCTATTAACCCTGTTAGTGGGAAACAATGAAGCTGCTACTCTTAAGTGCCATAAAGCCACTTAGCCATTCTTGATGCCAGTTAGTGAAAGATGAGCAGTTAAACACGTGTAGTTTCTATGATAAGGACCCCCATGACCACGTCCATAATACTCTAGAGCTCATTTTGAGAAGCTGTTACATTTTGTGGAGTTAGAAATCCATCAGCATTCTATTCCTTCACAAATAAGACTAAACTGGAAATATTTCCCCATGGAGCCACACTATATGATCTATGAGAGACAGTGTAGCCATGACATTAAGAGTTATGGAACCAGAAAAACTTGAGAATGAATCCTTCCTTAGTTATCCACTAACTTTGTAACAATGTTTAAACTAATTATACCACGTCAGGCTTGGTATCTAGGTTATGCTAAACATACATAATTCTCTGGAAGAATTTGTGTAAAATCAGCAATTTTTCTTTCTTAAATATTTAGTGGGGCTCCCTTGTAAGACTACTAAACTTGGAGGTTTCTTATGGGAAAGTTTTCATTATAAATTTAATCTCTTAGTAGCTATATGGATATTTAGACATTTTACTTCTACTTATGCTAGAAAAATAAGTGGAATAAAAAAAGCTTTTCTAGGAATTTTGCCTATTAATCTAAATTTTCAAATTCATTGCTATAAAATTATTTATATCACCTTACAATCTTTTGTTATCAGAAGGATCTAAAGGACTGTCCCTCTTTTAAAAATTATATTGGTGATTTTCAACCTGTGTCATTATGTTTTACCTATTCACATACTTTATATTCCTGTGCCAGAGGGCGAGGCCACCACCTAACAAGTTAGGACTTTTTAATCCAATCAGGTAATTTTTGTCTTTTATCTGTAGTAATTAGTCCACTTTAATTTATTCTAAAGCAATAATTTGGTGATATATTTTGTGATTACAGCCACCATTTTGGTACGTCATTTCTATATTCTCTGCTTTCTACTTTTCTTGAATTGAGAGTATATGCATCTTTCCATGTTCTCATGAAAGTTTTATACCACATTTCTATTGTTATAGTGGTTATCCTAAGAATGACTATACGTATTGAGACTTTTATCCTTTTCCTCTTAAAACTTGCAAAGTTTTAGAACAGTTACTCCAAACATGCATGTTATATTAATTATGAGTAGAGATATATTTTAAATCTTCCAAGATATTATTATTGTTATTATTCTATACATCAATATGCATTTAAATTTACCTATATATTTAACACATTTTTGTTCTTAATACCTTCCTGCACTTTCATATTTTATATGTTTTTCATTTGAGAAACATCATTTGAAGGACATCTGCTGCCTAAAACTTGCTCAACATTTGTTTGTTTGAAATACTTGTATTTTGCGCTCATTTTTGAAGGGCATTTTTATTGAGTATAGATTCTAAAATGGTAATTCATGCTTCAAAATGTTCTCCCAATATCTTCTAGGATATATTATTGAGATTATATTGTTGTAATGAAGATAATAGCTATTTATCTAAATTTTGAGGGAAAAAAGTCTGTTTTTCCTTTTCTTTTTAAGATTTTTCTTATTGAAAATTCTTTTTTCTTCCACTGCACCATATGTGTCTAAATGGAGGAAACTTTTTTGTTGTTTTTTTTCAGGATTTTTTTTTTTAATTTATTTTTTCTGCTTGGGACTTCTGGACTAGTTGAATCCGACTTACTATTTTCTTACAATTTTTCAAAAATTCTCATCCACAATATCTTCCAACATTGCTTTTGTCCCATGCTTTCCTCTTCTCCTTTGAGAAAAAAAAAATGTATATTTTAGGACTTTCAAAGTATTAGCTCTATATTTCAACATCTTTTTGTTATTTTCTACCTTTTCTATATCTATTCTTAATGCTAGATATATTTTCTTAAGATCTATTTTTTAGATCATAGATTTTCACCTTCACTAAAAGAGGAGTATCTGATCTGTTACAAAACTTCTCCTTGGATTTTGAATATGCTTGCTGTAAATTTTAGTTCTGGAATTTATATTTGGTTCAATTTCCAATATGGTATATCACATTTTATAGTTTTCAAATATCTGGTGAAATTTCAAACCTGAATCCTATTTCTTTGATCACATGAAGTATAGTTCATATATAGGGTGTATCTGATAGTGCCATTATCTGTAGTCTCTAGGGGTCTGTATTGAAAAAAGTAGTCCCTAATGGTTTTCTCAAATATTGCCTCTGCAAAATTCTATGGTTCTGCTTATTCTTCTGACTTCTGCTTCATTTTTCTTGTCTCCATAGGTGCTTGGTTATCTGTATGTATACTGCATATTATATTTTAAAATTACTTACAGAAACTCATTTCTAAAATCCAAAAAAAATTTCTGAGAAAAAATGAAAAACTCCTAAATAAATGGAGAGATATATCATGTTTGTGGATTGAAACACTGAAAACCACTAAGGAGGCAGTTTTCCCGAAATTGACCTATAGATTTAATGCAATCCCAATAAAAATCCCAATGGTCCTTATATTTTTGTAGACAATACTAGTAAACTATAAATTTAGAAGAAATGCAAAAAAAAAAAAATACTAGAACAAAGCAACATTTTAAAAGGACAGAGTTAAAGGAGCTTCTCTGCCTGATTTCGAGGCTTGCTACTGGCGAAATGGTAGATACACAGAACCATGGGACAAGATGGAAAGCCCGTAAAGAGACCCGCAGCCTCATTGCAGATCACATACTGAAATTAACTCAAAACAGAGCATAGATCTAAATGTAAAACCTGAAACTATGAAATTTCTGTAAGAAAATATAGGAGGAAATCTTTGAGGCTCTGGTGGAGATAATCTCTTAGATTATAAAAAGCACTAACCATCGAAAAATGAAAAATTAAACTTTTCGAGATTAAAAAAAATGTACTTTCAAAGACATCATTAAGAAAATGAAATGCAAGCCACTAGTAGGAAGATAATGTTCACAACACATAGGTCTGATAAAGGAATATATAACTATTTCAACACAATGTGATAAACAACCTATTTTTGAAAATGGGTAAATTTGTCACATAAATTACAGAAAATGAGATTGAAGACAAAAAAAGTATAATGGTAATTTTAATAGTTCAATAATAAGTAATAATTTTTTAAATGGGGTAGTTATTGAGAAACACTTAAGGAACAAGAAGGCATGGTGAAGTATTTGCTATAGTAAAGAACGAGGCTTAGCTTCTTGCATTTTGACTGTAAGAATTGTACACAGAACCAAGGAGTAGAAAGGCAATATATTAGGATAGAATGCAAGATGGAAAAATGAGTTGAATTTTTGAAAATATTAAGACTTTAGGTTCCCGATCCAACATTTAATGGATCTACCCATTAGGTTGATTAATTGGTGATAACGTGAAGGAAGTTCTCAGAAAAACAGGAGAAAAAACCTGAGAATGATATTATGAAGTCAACAAAAGAAAAATCATTCTTTGAGTAGCAATGTAATATCGAAATGACCACCACATTTGGCAGGCTCTGGTTATTTTGTGGGAGGAATTTCAGCAGAGTGAAGGAGGTAGAAATATTACAGTAGGTTGTGTGAATATGATATGAAGAGAACAAGAACTGTTAGGCAACGAGAATTGTACATGGACTATTTCTTCAGTGACACTGATTATAAGTAAATTAGAGAATGAATAAATGAGATTTCTCTACTAAGAGGTAATGGAGAAGATACTACTAGCAAAGGCATGAGTACAAACGGTGCTACAGAGATCAGTGCACTGGGGGACAGGGTTGCATAAAGGGAGCTGATTATAATATTTTTAAAGGCCCAAAGTCTGAAGATGCTCTTAGTAGGATTTGTCCCAGAGTATACATTAACAATGAAAGTGTATGGAAACAAATGTTCAAAGTCCACCAGGAATTTCCAGGCTGCAGCTTCAGACTTTCCTTTCTTTGATATCCAGTGAACTCTAGATGAAAAGGACAACTGATCTAAGCAGCTTTAAAGTGATGACTGGGGATTTATTTTTCAAACACTTGGGTATTAAATTTAAATAACTTGCTCAGGTGTTGCTGCCTCCTGGGAAGTTTTGTGATAACTGCCCATCTTTGTAACTTAATCACAATGATAATTATTTGAAACAGAAATACTTTATTTTTAATTGTAGGAATAGTATTCACTCTTTCATAGGCTTTAAATCCCACCGACATTTAGTTAGAATAGATTTAGTTAGAATTAGAATGGTTTATGTTCAGAGTAGTAAGACTTCATCCTCTAAGTAATTTATAAGTGATATGGAAAAGTTTTAATTATATACTATTTTAGTTTTCAACAGTTTGTAGATATCCTTATTATCCTTATCCTCTGTTCACAAGGAAATAACCTAGTGATATTTTATTCTAAAACTATATATTTTTTTCTGATTAGAGAATGAAGAAAAAAAAAGAACCCCCACTCCAGAATTTAGTAAAATCAAGTAGTAATTTTAGAGATCTGAAATAAATCTCTAATACAGCCAATTATGAGGAAATGTCAGATGAGAAATTAAATTAAAATATAGATCTTCAAATCATTCTATTTCTTCTCAAACATTCAGGAATACCAGTAACTTATGTTGAATTACAGGTACTACCAAGGACAAAATTATGATTCTAATTCCTATTCAGTAAACACGTGAGCTCTCTAGACCTCACTGCACTTAGGCAAAAATGCTAGAAGCAAACATATTAGAAGGATAAGTGAATAAGAAAATGTACTTCTCCATGGATAACCTGGAGGGAAGAGAAATATATGCAATTCTTTGAAATTGGTCACTGATCCTTCACCTTTACAGTGAAGTGGGAATGTACCATCAACAATGCCCTCAAGTATCTGCCCAAGGCAAATCACAGGCAGTGCCACCAGTACCATGGCCATTAACTTCCCACATCCATTCCACTTCGCCTGATCCTTCTCAGTCAGTCACGGTAATTTTGTTTTAACTTGGGTTATCTCATGAATGAAAATGTATACTCAAGATCAAAGTGGAGAAAAAAAGAGAGATGTGTTTAGATTTTGTCCTTTAAGACTGAACCACAGCAGGAGACTCTCCCTCTCATATACAACCAGGCTTCGACACCATCCTACGCCCACAAAGTGGACCAGCACTGGTGGCTAGTAGGTGCAAGCACAGCGGGGGAACGAGGCAGACAGTGTCTGTGCACCAGATGACACTGCTGAGCACACGAAGCACCCAGCTCTGAGACCTGTCTTGCCCTGGCTAATCAGCGGATGAGCTGATAAGATTTCTTAATGCATAGGCTAGTTTGTTTCAGGCTTTTAGTTACCAAAGCTAAAAACATCAAAGTGATGTGACTCCCTTCTCTCTTAACATCTTTATACTACCAAATTGTAGTTTTAAGAAATACATTCTGAAATGTATTTCTTAAATGAGAAGTGGAAAAGAAGCAGATGTTACAGAATGTCAGACAAAAGATGGAAGGAAGTCTGTTGTGAAGAGCGGGGCGGGCGATTCTAGGAGGAAAGGGGTGGGGAGGCAGAAGAGTGTCATGATCAGAAACCAGCCCTGGTATATCGGGCCTAACAGTTGGGTGCTGGTTGGATTGAGATGAACTTCCCAGGTCATTTTTAATATTAATCTGTGATGACATTTCCAGAAATGTCCTGGGAAGGCTGGCAGCAGATGCAAAATAGATTTCTGGATCAGGCAAGGTCCAGAAAGGGATGGCATACTCAGGGTCTTTAAAAATAATTTAATTAAGAGAATATTTATGAAAGTGTGGCAGCATTAATGGAACCCACAAGGGACGGTGATACACCTGGGGACAAACAGCGGAGGAGAAACATTACTTTCTCTAGACCTGACGGGCAAGGAAGTGTGAGGGTGACACTGAAGTTTAACAGAAGCCGAGTAGAAGAGTACAGTCCCCCACATGGACAATAAGTATGCACCTATAAGTATGCTGCTACCAGAACTATGACACTGAAGAGAGGGAGGGAGCAAATACATTCCCAGAACCTCCTTCTCTGACACTATGGTCTCTGGCAGTGCCACTCACAAACCAAGATCACTTAAAAGCCTAAAATCTTGGAGAGAGACAGCATTTAGGACTCAGTTCCCCAGGACTCAGAGTAGTGAAATGATCTAGTGAGGTTATAAAAAGGCAGAGAATCACCCACATTTTCCCTTTAAACATATAGCCAAGCATGGCCACTCTGACTTGCTACCTGTTAGGAAAGATTCTGCTGCCTACACAGGGTCAAGGTGTGTTCAAAATTTTGGGTAAATCACAGAGTTGCTTAAATGTCAATGGCGAACAAGTTATGTAGTGTGATTTTGAAAAGCATCAAGTAGCTGTGTCCAGTCTTTGTGTTCCAATGTACGGCAATTATGGCACCATTCCAAAGAGTCATATAACTCCCTAATTGTGAAATCCTTCTTTAAAATTCCTAGGACTATATAGTGACTAAAACTTCAGTAGGAATTAATTAGTTCATCAATTGTGATTTTGCTCAGATAGCAGAGGCCCAGGTATGTTACAGAATAATGAGCCGCTGGAAATACTAATAAAGGTTCATTCTGTAATACTGTTTTGAAAAGTGTTGAGATGTGAACTCTCTGTGATGCCATTACATCTCCTTGATATTAAAAGTGTGAAGGATGGAGATTTATAAAATTAATCATTTAAAAACTGTGTTGATAAACTCCTAAACACTGAACCAAAAACCTACGAAGTTTAATTACTTAGGGAGGGGTCCCTAAGAAATAATCCACCAGCCTTGCCCAAATTTCTTTAGTTGGTCCAAAGAAAATAAAAAAACTTCTGTCATGAATAACATTTCCGTCTGCATGTAGATGTGAAGGAAATGAAGCTTTTTGTTTTTTCAGTTACTCAGGTGAATTTCTTGTCTACATTTAGCCTTATGGTAAAAATAAATATCATTCGATTCTCCAAGATGTCAGAAACTTGATTCCTTTCAATCGAGAGTCTCCCTCACTCCCTATAAATTCTAGGGTCCTTTCAGAGAGACACCATCAGGTGCGCAGGGAGGCCCTGGGTGACCCCGTGTTCTGGACTGGCTGAGACACACACCTTCTCTTTCAGCCATTAGCCCTGTTTCACTCAATTTGCTGTTGCATCCTCCTCACCTGGCCACATGGCCTCTCTTCAGGTCCTCAGGATGTCAGTGCTATATGCACACTACCTTCAGACATGTGGGAAAATTTCCTCATACCATCTGAGGAATAAGGACCATCTGTGAGGTCCATCTACCTGACAAATCCCATACAGCCATTATAGTACGTACCCATACCATAGAACAAGGTTAGATGCAGAGGATTCCTTGGAGACTTTCAGCCTCCCAAATTACGTAGGCCACAGTAGATACCTGTTCTTGGCTACCTAAATCAATCTAGATTGATTGATATTTTTTTTTTCAGCCTTATCTATCACCTCAGGTCACCTTTGAGCATGAAAAGAAGCACTATTCATAAATGCACCAGTACAACAATTATAAATCAGGACTGTAAGGGGCAAAAAGAGATCTGAATGTTAACACATATTTGTATATAAACATACCAAATAAAGTTATTTTCCATTTTACTTTGTTGAACTAAAATGTACCAAATCTTTAGGCTTAATTTAGGTCAGCTGGCAAGAGTCATTCTTCACTGAACACTAGCATCCAATTAGCATGGATTTTGAAAGCCTTAGCTTGTTTCTGTTGAGATTTCAATCTCAGGTTCCTCTTGCTACTTCTTGATTCGTTTCTAAGCCATGGAATTCATATTGAAATCAACATGTGGTTTTGATTGGATTTCCTCCAATATGGCAGCAAGGAAGAATAGTTTTAATTCCAATAGGAGAAGAGCTTCTGCATACAATCCAAGAAAAAAACATCACATTTCAGAATACTGAACTGAGTTCACATTCCAAGTATTTTGTGCCGAAGCAAGTGTTTTTAGGCTTTGGGATGGTGAAATAAGTTTGTCTTGTATCTATTCCTCCAAAAAAGGAGAAAAAAATTGGGTTTCTGTTATTTTGTAAAATTAAAATAATTTCTTAAAACAAACCAACAAAGAAAACACCATTAATATTTATGAAGCATAACTTCATATCCTAGAAGAAAAAAGGGAGCCTCAAGTGTGAACCAGAGCCCAGCCCCCACACCTCATTCATTTACATCACACACAGACTCTATCCACCAATTCAGAGAAGCTGACATGAAATGGTATTCAAGAGAGTGGTCCCGGCCTTCTCTTCTTTCAGAGTTTCCAAAATGTTTGGCACACTGTGGCATTCTGAGTGCCACCTCAATATATAATTATCACTTACTGAAAATCATGGAGCAAGATTTATTTTTAATTAAGAGTATGTAACTAAGGAAATAAATCAAAATGCCATAAGATAAAATCTTTCCATTAGTTAGAGGTTACCAGTCTAGGCCCTGTCTTAAATATTTCCTTCTTTTTTTCCTAATTCACTTCCTTGTTACTTAAAGTTTCTGTTTTTACTTATTGCTTCCCTTACCACTTTAAAATTTACACTCATAAAATTTCTTCCAGGTAGAAATAGAAAGTAAAAGATATAAAAAGTAAAAATTCAGAAATTAATTAATAATGCATCTATAAATTTTATTTAATCAACTTTCCATCTCATTTTACTATAGATAACTAAGTATAAAGGCATAGCCAAAATAAAAATTACTAAGAAAATTGTAAGGTAAAATTACAGATTATATTAATGATATCAATCCAAAATATTTTCTTGTCTACTATGTGCTAGGCATCATACTCAGCATATGTGCACATATTTAGCCAACAAAATAATAAACAGTTACAGCCTGAATTGATTTACTTTAAATATTAAATAATTATAAAACATTCAAACATTTATATGTCAAATAAAATTAAATTATATATTATTTACATCAAATAAATGTGTAATATTGTTTAACATAGCAGCACTTAACATTTATTAAACATTATTTAATAAATTTAAACTGAAGGAATTTATAAAGGTGCCTTTTCTCAGCAATAGAATTGGTTTCGCTTACATATATCTCTGTTCTCAGTCATTTTCAAATTGTTTATAACATTTTAAGTTTAAAATGTAAACTGATATGTTAAACAATAACAAAACGCCAAAATGCCAGTCTCTTACTTCATAAAAAAAAAAAAAAAAAAGTTTTGTAAAAGCTCGTTCTGGCCATCCGAACTGTACAGGAGGTCAACATAAAAGTTCCCTTTGGTGTGTAACCCCTTAGTCAACACCCTTAGAATACATTCTATATTGATGGTTCAAATAGTGACCCTCTCTTTCTATATTTTCTACATTTCTTTTTGATATTTGGTACATGGATTTACCAAGCACCGGAGAGTTTTAAGACAGCAGTTAGGCAAACTGCCTGGATTATTTTATCTGAAGTCTCAGTAAACTAAGATTTACTTCTCTGTTAAAATGTGGTAATGTGAGGTAGTTGTGATGCTTTTGAATTTAAGAATATTACTGTAAAATCAGTTGTTAGTTACATGACATTGTTATCAGAAATAAATCAAGCTTTTCGTAACACCTTTTGTTCCAAGCATCCTGCGGCAAGATGACTGGGGCAAACACTGCGTAGTGGGCTCTGCTCGCCTGAACTGACGCTCACCTGAACTGAGTGAAGCAACAACACAATGTGGTTTTATTTATTTTCAAGGGAAGGAGAATAAAAGCACACACTGAAAATGTTCTCATCCATCGTAGGTCCCCGGAGGGAAACAGAAGCTCCCTTCATCCCCAGCACAGGCATAAAAGCACCTTCTTTCAGCCAAGCTTAAAGTAAATTACAAGAGGTGCTTGCCTAGGCCAAGTTCAAACACCAGCTTTTTAAGAGAAGCTGCCTGCCAACCTGCCCGCCTTCAACAGGTTTATTCAAGGAAGATGTAAGTGCAGCTTCCTGAAGCCTCAGGGAAGAACTAGAAAAGGCATTTCTCAGCAGTTTTATAGGTATCACTTTGATGATCAACTATTTATATGTGTTTGCAACACACCATTTCTCTATGGAGAACATGCTAATTCACCTACTGTATTTGGCAGTTCATAAAGCCTTATAAGCTGGATAATGTGGATATCTGAACAGCCATTTGCCACCGTCATTGACTTATTCTCATAGGTCACATTATCAGTAAGCCCTAATTTTAACGAGGCATTCAGTGACCAATGTGTTTTAGTTCTTGCTACACATTAGAACTTAAAATTAGTTTCTTCAAAATACCCATATTAGAGCACTATCCTTAGAGTTTAATTTATTTGGTCTGGAATAGAATATGATATCACTACTTTTAAAACCTCTCAGATGGTTCTAATTCATATACAAGGTTGAGAATTACTGAATTAAACAAATTTTATGATTTTTAACTATATGCTAAATTTTTTGCAAGGCTCTAGGAATGAAAAGAACAAAAGAAACCAGTTATCTTGTGAGGATCAAGAGATAAAAGAAGGTAGAGAAAACAGTGAATTTATAAAATGGTCCCTGAAAAGGCTGGACAAGGCTGGCTTAGGTACTGAATAGTTTAACTCAGCTTTTAGACCAAGCATTTTTTAGTGGTAATTTTCTCCCAGTTGCAATAAGCAGTCCAAGTATATAAAAGAGAAGAAGCTAGACTGTGGAATAAGCAAGTATCAAGTGACTTGCCAAGGGCATAAGCTTAACAAGAAGAAATATGTGTCTACATTTTTGTTTTTCTAACAGAATATTGAGGGTCTTTGTGAAAAAGTATTTTAAGCTTTGTAAATGGGATTCGGTGTTCATGAACAAGGAGGATCACAAAAGGTGGCTTAAAAACAGGAGAAATGGAGACACTAAATTGGAGAACTTAATGAGGTATATGTAACAGGAATAAGAGGAGAGATGGCATGAACATCAGGAAGAAATGTGGAGATATTTAAATTTAAGAACCAATGTATAAGAAGATTACACATGATAAAATTTTATCAAATAGCTGTGGGTACAAGTTAGTAAACTGGAAGATCCATACGTGTATTAGAGTTCCTGAAGTCAAGAAACATGAACACAGAATATGGAAAGCCTACACGGATACTGAAATTCCCTAAAGGGAAATAAAAACAAAACAAACAGAAAAATAAGCCTTTCAGCCAGTACCAAAATTCTCAGTTAACACGCAGTGATCGGAAGCCTATCACTCTCCACAGTGGGAAGGTGCTGAGGATATGATAAGGGTCCTGGTTAGAAACAATTTGATCAAGAAAAGCTTTTAAATTCCTATGACTCTTCTCCACCCCCAAGTTTCCCCTTGAAAGAGGACTTGGAAGAGGGACAGGGTAGTAAGAGTCTAGAGAAGCAAGCTAAGGGACAGAATACACATGACAAAGAATTTGTCTTCTGTCCTAGTGATATAACACTCAAAACTTTGAATAACAGATAAAACGGATGCAAAAACACCTTAACGGCACTCTGACAACTGTATAGATCACAATGAGATTGCAAGAATAAAAGTAGAGAGAATTAGGAAGTTATTTCAGTCATCTAGGAAAGAGGTAAAGCTTAGAATAAAATGGTGGCAATTAACAAGGTAAAAAGTACAGGGATGTGAAAAATGCTTTGTAGGCAGGACAGGCTTTGGAGATGGAATGGATATGTACATAACAGGCCTGTGTCGGGGATTATTTGCAGGCTTTTGGCTTATGCACCCAGGTACATGGAGGAACCATTTATTGGGATGAATAAAGAAAGCACTGGATCAGCTGTGGGTAAGATCAAAGGTGCAGCTTTGAACTTGTTAAGTGAGAGAGCTAAGTGGAGATACCAGGTAGGCTACTGCACATGTTAGCATGAAGCTCTGAAGAAGTCTTATAGTATCTCTCCAGCTTAAGAATGAATATCTTTTTGAAAGCAGACTTTGAAGAAGTTAAAACATGTTCACGTTTTCATTAGTATTTAGGCAACAAACTTATTTCCCCAATAGTTATCAGAAACTGTGATTTAATTATCATGTTAATGTTCCAAGTTGCACCTTTGAAGACAATCAAACTATAGTTAACACACTACATTAAACAGCCATGATCTCTGGCTAACAATAAGCCAATAACCAGTTTGGCACTGCTTCCAAACCCTTCAGCCTGCCAGATGGGAAGGTACACTTTACTTTTTGTACTTTCTTTTAAAATTTATCCCAGGATCTGGCCACCTGGTCTGTCATATTGGATATTAATTAACTACAGCCTGACAATTAATGATGAGATTTGTCTGTTTAAAGCAAAAGTCATTCTGACTTCTGAAATGAATCTATTTTTCTTAGTAATTAAGAAAAACCATTAATATCATAAAACATTTTTTTAATGTATACATTATTTGCCACACAGTTCAATAAGCAGTAACATGGTCAAATATCTAGAATAAATTCAAGAAAAATTTTTTAGGGAAAAACGGGATACTTTTTTCTTTCTTCCTATACAATACACCACCTAACAAAACAAAACAAGGAGGACTAAGGGTACTTTAGAGCTTGACATATATCATGTATCCCTTTCTTCATTATCATATTGGCACTGTATGTCACTAAAGACATTTCTGATACTTCTAGTAACTAAACATCTTGGGATAAAACTCTGAAACCCATGCTATACCAAACTTTTTTTAGAGGCCAGGATCAGGCAATATTTTTGGCTATCCGTTCTAGGAGCTGTCATATAAATTTTATTCTTAGATGGGGCGTTTAGTGGAGAGGAATCCTTAGAGTTTCTTGTTACCTAAGTGAAATGCCTGACATCAAATCATAGCTTCCTGGCACCAGTCTGTGCTTTTTACACATGCCATGGTGCCTTCCTGTGAAATGCTCTAGGTTAAGCTCAGATACAGCTCTATAGATGGCCACACCACTGAAGAATAAATTCCTCAGTCTTCCTTGTGGCTAGTTGTAGTAATGTGACTAAATTCTGGCCAATGTGATATCTACAAAAGAGACCTGTGCTATTTTTGAATCTTGCCCTTGAAACAGTTGTATGTGCATTTTATTGTTCCCTTTCTCTTTTCTATTGGCTAGGACTTGATGAGAACCGAGAATCTGCCTCAAACCCACCAACAGAATCCCTGTGTTGAGGATGACAGCAATGTCTACAACCTAGGATCAACTGCCTCTATCTGGACCACTACAGGAGAGAGGGAAATATTTCTCTCTCTTTTTATACATCATTGTGTTTGATGTCGAATTAAAGCAGATCTGTACAAGAAGGATGATGCTAACGTAAAGGTAAATGTGTGCAGCTGGCTCAGCAGGCAAGCAGCAGGTGTTGAGAATACAGAAATTACTGACCGGAAATACAGTTACCCTTAGTATATTATGCCTATTCGCCAAATTTGTTCAAACTGTTACCTCTGATAATATGGAAAGAAAATCAAATGTCTAGACTAGAGTCCATACTTTAGTGAACTTATCAGAAAAATTCTGAATATTGGTATATGCTGGCTATGGTTTGTAGCATTTAGACAAGAAATAGGAGAGAAATAAACTCTGATAAATTTCAAGCAGAGATGGTGGGAAATGAGTTCAGTTAAGGCAGATTCTTTGCTTGCAGCCTGCAATCTAAAAAAAACTGCGAGGGAAAGCAAGTAATTTTGAGTCTAATAGTGTTGGAAAACCAAGGTTGCTAACCCTAAACAGAACTAGACAAGATTGAGGTGCAAGTCTTTTCAGAGGGCCTTCTGTCTGACTTATGTGATCTCGGCCAGACAATGGGACTCAACCCAGATCGGATTACTGCAGGTGCTGCTTTCTAATCCACTCTTTCAGATGGCCTCAAGGC
>NW_006440645.1:5257318-5268446 GCF_000325575.1 Pteropus alecto | reverse complement strand
GCTGGGCCAGCGGCAAAGGTCAGTAACTAAAAAGGATTCAGGCAATTTGAAGATCTATGATTAGACAAGATCCTTGGCTACAGTTAATTCACATACAACTTACAGTAACCGAATAGGCTGATTTTGAGGTACATGTATTGACAAAGATATTGCAAGCCTATATTACAAAAGTTTATAGTTACTGTGTTCCTAAAGAAAACCCTGAGCCTCCAACCTATGAAAAGAAACTGTTGAGCCCCCCAAGCACACACACTCCCCAATGTAAACTTTAGATGTGTGGCCAGAGACAGTTAGGAACAAGCAAGAGTCCCCAGCTCTGATAAAAAACAGTAGACAAGAAGGTTCTCGGAGAATAGAAACAAGTGATAATCAAAAAACATTCTCCTGGCTTGACAGAGTCTTCACAATTTCTGCTTCTCAGGATCTCATTATTGTCATACTATGTATTTTCCATTTGTCCTTTTTCGAAATGGGAATTTGTAGCTATCCTATTTCTTATCCACTACTGCATACAGCATAAAAAAATGAGGACTTTTGGGACTTTACAAAATAGATGTCAGGGGAGCCATGACAGCAATGCCAACGTGCCCACAAACAGAACACCTGTAGGGTGTGACCAACTGGCCCAAAACCACAGAGGTCAGGCCCATCTGCAGGAGCCAGTAAGCAGGAGGCTCCCACCTTGTAATGACCAAGTAAGCCGAACACTCATGATGCTCAAGCCTGACCTGTGAGCATCACTGACCATGCGCTCGAGCTGAAGACTCTGACTTTCTGACCCTTCGTAGCCGCTGGCTTGGGACTGACAAACAGCTCTCTGTGCCTCCAGTCAACAGAGCTCGCTTTGGTGATGCTAAGGACTTTCATTCCTGTGCTTTGTTGCATGAAACACTGAACTTCCCCTCTCTGTGTGCTGTATATTACCCTGAGTGGGTACCTGATCGGGTTATCTAAGAAGGTTCCACTCAGTAAACCCGGCCTTGTGGAAAGACACAAACACGTTTAAGAATGATACTCCAGTAGTCACTTTTCTTGCTCACAACAACTACTGAATACAAAAGGCAAGGATTGTTGGTAATTGTCTGCTATTTTATGCACTGTTAGACACATATCCACTGCTAACTAAAAATTCTGGATATTACCCAAATAATATGGCGTGAGCTGGATAATAACTGGCTAGAATTTTGTGAGTGTTCCTTTGAAACAATAAATAAGTGAAAAGGATAAATATCAGTATTTCCATGATCAGAGAAGCTATGGCACACTACTAACAGTCTCTCAGTATACTTTTTTCTGTCTTCTACAATAATATAGTTTTAGTTAAACACAGATTTACACAACTAAATAGTACAATTCTCAACTTTAACCTAAATGTGGCAATGTGACATACTTGTCCTATGAAATTTGAGCAGAAAAGATTTGTGCCATTTTTAGTATATATCAAAATAACTGTTAGAAATAAATAAATTTAGTACAAATAATACAAGATCAATACAGAAAAAGCAATTGTATTTTGTTAATTATGACTATTGTTAACTATTCATGCATGAAATATAGGATAAAATAAATGTGCCCTTTTAAGAGCATGAAAAAGATAAAATATTTAGTATAATTTAATAAAATATGTTCAAGACTTGTACACTGCAAGCTAAAAATCCTTAGTTAGGATAAATTAAAGAGATCTATATAGAGAGCTATATATCGTGTTCACTGATTAGAAGACTCAGTGTTAAGATGTCATTTTCCCTCAAACTGATCTACAAATTTAATAAAATCTCAATTCAAATCCTACCAGGCTTTTTTTTTCTCTTAAACTTACAAGTTGATTTTAAATTTATAAGGGAATGCACATAGTTTAAAATAGCCAAAATGCTTTTTAAAATGAACAAATTTAGAGAATTTATATTAACTGCTTTTTAAAATTCTTACAAAGAAGAATTTCTCAACCTGGACACTTTTGACATTTTGGGCTAGATCTTTCTTATGAGGAACTTTCCTGTGCATGTGGGATGGCTAGCAGCATCCTTGGCCTCTATACAGTAAATACCTACAGCATCTCCCACCCCCTACATTTGTGACAACTAAAAATGTTTGCAGACACTGCCCATCGTCCCTTGCAGTAAATCATCCTCAGTGAGATGATTTAGATGATTTCACTCTGCTACAAAATTACATAATTAAGACAGTGTGGTATCAGCCAAAAGTATAAAAATATTGCTAAATGAAAGAAGTACATTTGGAAAGACTATATATACTGCACGTCCAAATACATAATACTGGAAAAAGCAAAACTAGAGAGAAAGTAAAAAGGTCAGGGGTTGCCAGGGGTTCTGCAGGAGGGCTGAATACATGAAACACAGGAGATTTTTTGAGTGGTGAAATTATTCTGTAGGGTACCATAATGGTAAATACATGACATTATTCATTTATTAAAATCCACAGAGCTTTATAGTACAAAGATTAAAACTTAATGTAAATTTTTAAAAAATTATTTAGGCGGTTTGAGTGGCCCATGATGGGATCCACATTGTGACTAGAGAATATAAATAACTATATCATGAATGTATGGAACAATTTTACTGAATAGAAGGAGGAAAAGATGATGACTTAAGTCAGTGGTCTTCTGGCACCAGGGACCAGTGATCCTATGAGAATCTAATGCCTGAGGATCTGAGGTGGAGCTGAGGTGGTGATGCTAGCGCTCAGAGAGGCTGCAAATACAGATGAAGCTTCACTCCCTCACCAGCCACTCACCTCCTGCTGTGCGGCCCAGTTCCTAACAGGCCATGGACTGGGGCTGGTCCATGGCCCAAGGATTAGGGACCCCTGACTTAAGTAACTTTGGAAATAAATGGAGTCTGTAAGACTTAAGGCAATAAGACATGGACATAAATACTACGCTCTGGTTAATAAAAGGCTTTTCCCATGGGGGTACAGGTTGACAATTCTGGTACTGGTATAAATGCATACTGGAGATGAACAACTAGGTAAACGAAAGGCAGATGGTGAGAACCAGATTTGTCACTATTGAAGTGAGAGTTTACAGATAAGCAAGTGGTGAGAGGGTGGGGGTGGCTGCTAAAATAATCCATGTGGTTATGAATTAGCATTTGAGACATCTGTATGAACTCATGTTTAGAATACAGATACAGATGGTTACCTACAGAAATATTTGTAGATATGTATATATAACAAGTTGGTATACAGACATAATTTTCCTTGCTCTCTCTGCTGAAGTTCTTAGAAGAAATGATACCCCAGTAGCAAAGAGCATACCTACAACCAAAGGTCTTGCTTGACCCAAGCTGCATGCCATCACTGCAATATAGCATCGGGGGCCAATTCCATCGCCCCCTCTCTGCCTTTCTTTCCTTAGACTACTTAGTTCATGTCTATAATACATCAACAGAGAATTATGCAGTTCTGTGCATTCCTCCTCCCAAACAAAAATTGGCACTGAAATGAAATTGTCAGTATTTCATCCAAAAACACACTTAAACTTTTATCAACTATGACATGACTGATGGAAGCACTGATTTTAGTCCGACGAAACAGTTGTTCTCAATATTTTTAAATTATATCACTTACAAATTTCACAGATCTCACTTTGAGTTTGGGAGGTTTATAAAATATACTAAACACCAAATGTTAGGCCAGTCATAATAAATATTAAGAAATAGTAAGTATAGTATTTTGGAATAAAATTACAACATAGTAGTAGGAGTAATAATACTATCTATATTTTATTGAACTCCATATATACTGGACATTTTCTAAGCCCATTGTGTACATAATTACATTAAGTTCTTGCACAAATTCAATTTTTTATATTTATAATATTTTTTAAATGAATGTAATTGAGTGCTCACAATCTTATTTAATACTCACAATCCCTGCAAGACATCATGCCAATATGTCCATCTCCAATTTACTGATGAAACCACTGAAGTTTAGGAATATTAAATAAATCGCCTAAGAATCATGTGGTATCTGGTAGAAATAAGATTAAAATACACATCTAATGCCAAAGCCCAGGCTCTTAAACCTCTACCCTGTGCGGTCCCTATCAGTTATAAACACTGTCTTCAGTAATGAGTATTCTGATCCTCAAGGAGTTTAAAAAAAAAAAAAAAGGAAGGAAGGAAGAGAGGGGGACAGGGAGGGAGGGAGGGAGGGAGGGAGGAAGGGATGGACGGAAGGGTAGAAGAAAGGAAAGAAGGCAGGCTGGTTCTGTATATAGTGTTTAAGGGTACCTGAAAAAAGTTGCTACGATCAAGTATTTTTTTGTAATATTGCCTGCTATCTGGTTTTAACAAATAATTTATGTGTTCAGCAGAGGTATTCAGCAGAAGCCTGGCTAAGCTTCGTTTGAATAAAGACAAGCTCTATATTTTATTCCTGGATTCACCACTGACTCATGGAGTTTAATTGGATAAACTCATTTCAATTTTGGGAGAGTCAATGTGATTTCAGTAAAATGAGAAGGTATTTGATTTTTAAGGTCACCTCACATTTTCAAAAGCTACAGTTGATGAAATTCTAACTCTATATATAGATTCATGTTTTTCCTTTGGTTGACATGATAAACTGTAGAATTGAGATCAATTGATGGGGAAAATTCTGAGATTATTAACTCTTTTTGCTTTCAGTTTTCGTTTATTTTTGCAAGGAGGCACATATTTCTCTTTATGAGGATTCCTTCTCCCCACTAACAGAGGACGTAGCAATCAGCAGAGGGCAGCAGAACTCTAGCAATGAAGAGAGAGAATGCCAGCTCTCCACAGGCTGCTTCTGCATTATTATTACGTAGATTTCTTAACTTGTTTAGTTTTTATTTTTAAAATTCATGTATAAGCATGAATTTATATGTGGTGTGTATCTTCAATAATTAGAAGTTAGCTATGATTAGTATAAATATTTTGATGTAGCATTTTTAAAAATCAGTTAACTAAAAACAAAAATTAAAATATAGTATATACAACTTCTGTTGTATAACTCAATATAGACTGAGTTCTTGTCTAAAGAAATCAAATTATTTCAGTTATAATGAGAACAATGAAACTGGCTCTTTTCATCAAATAAGTAAATGAGAATGTTATTAAAAGAAATATATAGATACCTACACAGTGCTTATAAATAAGCATGCTTCCTGCTTAGAATTTTTTAAAAAGTTTTCCTTTAATTCCGCATCATCTGTGAAGAATCAGAAATGAGAACGAAAAAAGGAAAATTCATTTTGAGACATCTCAGAGCATTTAACTTTATAAATGTGTGGCATGCAAATGTGAGGAAAGAATTTCCTTTTATGCCCATTTAATTTTTTGTTCCATAGCTTTATGAGATATAATTTATGTGCAATAAAATCTGCACATTTAAAAAGGATATGGTTCAACAAATGTATTTACCCAAGTAAGAAACATCCAAAAAAAGTCAAACCTTTTTTTTTTTTTTGACTGCTTTCCTTCTTAAGGGCAAACAGTTGGGCAGGTCCATAGATTTGCTTTACTCTATAGTTACTTTGTCTTCCCAATAGACTAAGATAATTTATGTCTAACTTTAAACCAAGCATACTCTACAGTGGTTGCAACAACTTGTCTGGAATACCCAGCTATAATAGTTCTTTTATTTATTTGTTTATTTATTTTAGGTGACATTGGTTAATAAAATCCAGTAATTCAGGTGTACAGAAAGTCACATATATTGCATTGCATGTTCACCGCCCATAGATTCCTGTCACCATATATTTGACCCCTTTTACTCTGTCTACCATCCCTTTCCCCGCTCCTTCCCTTCTGGTAACCACTAGTTTCCCGTCCATGTCCATAAGTCTCTGTTTCTCACATTTGTTTGTTGCTTTTAGATTTATATCCCGCATATAAGTGATATCATGTGGTTTTCAACTTTTATTTTGTCTGACTTATTTCACTTAGCATGATTATCTCAAGATCCATCCATGTTGTCACAAATGGCAATATTTCATCTCTTCTTATGGCTGAGTAATATTCCATCGTGTATATGTGCCACAGCTTCTTTATCCAATCCTTTATTGTAGGACACCAGTTGCTTCCACGTCCTGGCCACTGTGAATAATGCTGTTATGAACATCAGTGTGCATATATCTTTTTGGACATATGTTTTCAAGTCTTTGGGGTAAATACCCAGTAGAAGGGTTGCTGGATCATACGGTAGATCAATTCTTAGTTTTTTGAGGAACCTCCATACTGTTTTCCATAGTGGCTGTACCAATTTGCAGTCCCACCAGCAGTGTATGAAAGTTCTTTTTTATCCGCATCCTCTCCAACACTTATTACTTGCCCTGTTGATAACAGCTATTCTAACAGATGTGAGATCATATCTCATTGTGGTTCTGATTTGCATTTCCCTAATAGCTAGCAATGTTGAACAACCTTTCACATTTGTTAGCCATTTGTATGTCCTCTAGAGAAAAGTGTCTGTTCAGGTCCTCTGCCCATTTTTTAATTGGATTGCTTGTTTTTCTGTTGTTGAGTTGTATGAGTTCTTTATATAGTTTGGATAGTAGGCCCTTATCAGGGGCGTTGCTTGCAAATATATTTTCCAGTTTGGATGGTTGTCTCTTCAGCTTGTTGATGGTTTCTTTTGTTGTGCAGAAGCTTTTTAGTTTCGTATAGTCCCATTCATTTATTTTTGCTTTTACTTCCCTTACCTTTGAGGTCAATTCATAAAATCCTCTTTAAATCTAAGGTCCATGAATTTAGTTCCTATGTTTTCTTCTATGCTATTTATTGTTTCAGGTCTTATATTCAGATCCTTAATCCATTTTGAGTTAATTTTGGTTTGTGGTGATAGACAACAGTCTAATTTCACTCTTTTCCAGGTGGCTTTCCAGTTTCCCAGCACCGTTTATTGAAGAGGCCTTCCAAAAGTCAAGTATTTCTATCACCCCAAAGTGTCTTTATGTGCTCCTTTACAAACAGAAAATTCAGTTCTGGACTTTCATATAAATAGCATCATCCAATATAAACACTTTTGTGCTTGGCTGCTTTTGCTAAACAGTATTTTTGGGATTTGCACATGGTATATCACGCATAAGATTTTGTTCCTATTTCCAGCTGAGGAATATTCCTTTATATGAATATACCATGATTTGTTCATCTGTTGAACATTTTCAGTTTGGGCCATTATGAATCAAGCTGCAAGAACATTCATGTGCAACTCTTTGGTTGGATACATATTTTCATATCTTTTGGGTACTTACTTACAAGTACAACTACCTGGTCCTGTGGAAGGTGTTCATTAACTTTATTAGAAACTGCTCAGTAGTTTTTCTAAGCACTTGTACTACTCATTTCCAATAATGCATTAGAATTCCAGCTGTCCACGTTATCATGGACACTTGGTACTATCAGGCATTTTAATGTTAGCCATTCTAAGTATAGCGACATTTCATTGCATTCATAATTAGTTATTCCTTGATTAATGATGCTAAACATCTTTTTATTCTGACCATTAGTTTGGCTTCTTTTATGAAGTGTTTGTTCACATCATGTCTTTTTTTTTTTTTTTTTAATTTGGGCTACTCATCTTTTTATTCAATCACAAGAGTTCTTTATATATTCTTTTTATATGTTCCTAAGTGTTGTGATTTTTTAAAATATGTTCTTAATACAAGTTCTTTGTCATTTGTAAATACCATGAATATGTTCTCCAAGTCTGTGGCTTCTCATTTTCTTAATAGTGTCTTTAAAAGAACAAAAGTTATTCATTTTCATAAAGTACAATTAACAAAGATTTTCTTATTTGGTATACGCTTTAGTGAATGGATCTAAAAAATATTTGCTTATTCAATAGTCATGAATATTTTCTCCTGTGGTTTCTTCTTGAAAGCTTAGAGTTTTAGGTATTACATTTAGGAATGTGATCTATTTTGAAGTAATTTTTGTATAGGCTATGAAGTATATTTTTTCCATATGAATATGTAGAATATCTGGAACTATTTGTTAAAAAGATTATCATTTCTTCTTCAATTATTTTGACACTTTGTAAAAATATTCAATAAACTCTATGTGTTAATCTACTTTCTGCACTATTTTGTTTGAAAAATCTTTATTTTTATCCTTCGGCTAATACCACACTGTCTTAATTATATAACTTTGTGGCAGAGGTTCTCACGGGATGATTTACTGCAGAGGACAATTGGCAATGTTAGGAAACATAAACTTGTATTTTAGCTTGCAATATACAAGTCTTGAACATATTTTATTCAATTACACTAAATATTTCGTCTTTTATGCTATTAAAAGGCACAATTTTTTATCTTACATTTTATTCATGAATAGTTAATACTCATACTTAACAAAATACAATTGCTTTTTCTCTATTGACCTTGTATTATTTGACTTATTACTTCTTATTTCTAAAAGCTTTTTAATATATTAGGATTTTAAATGTCTAGATATCAAGACAAGTTATTTTTCTTTTTAATCTATTACTTCTTTTCCCTGCTGCACTACACTGGCTAGGACTTCTAGCTCAATACTGAACACAGAGGGTGAAATCCTCTTATTCTTTGCTTAGGAGAATGCATTCAGTATTTCACAAAATATGCTATTAGATGTAAATTTTTTGGTACATGACTCATCATATTTAGGAAGCTCCCTTTATTCCTAGCTTTCTGAGAGTTCTTATCATAATTGGATTTTGAATATTGGCAAATGTTTTTTCTTCATCAATTGAAATGATCATAGTTTTCTCCTTTATTTTGTAATGAAGAATTATTGTGATTGATATTTGAATGTTAAAGCGAATATGCATCTTTGGGAATAATCTTACTTTGTCGTGACATATTTTTCTTTTAAAATAGTGATTTTAAAAGATTTAATTTGCTAAAATACTGTAAACAATTTTATGTCTATGTTCATAAGAGCTGCAATATTTTTTTCCTATAATGTCTTAGCCTGTTTCTGGCATGTTCCAGCATGGTAATGCTGCCCTCAAAAATTGAGTAGTAAGTTTTTTTTCTCCTTTTCTTTTAAACAAGTGTGCATAAGATTGGTACTATTCCTTCTTGAAATGTCTGATAGAATTCAACAGTGAAGCCGTCTTTCTTTGTAAGGAGAATTTGATTGCATATATATACACATATACACTATTATTCAGATTTTCTATTGCTTACTTTATGGTTTTATTTATCCTCTCTAAATTATAAAATGTATTAGTATAAATTAGTTCATAATATTCTATAATAAAAAGTCTGGCTATTTTTTGATGTATGAGTGTTGACAGCTTTTAAACCTCAGTCCTCTGTCTTTCCCATCTGCCTCATATCTGGGAAAGCCAATGAGAGAGCTTTACACTCTGCTTCCTTTGATTACAATAGGAGTTTTAAAGCCTGGGAGCCTCTACATACACAAGGGAACATTCATGCAAACCCCATCCCATAACCACAAGAAAAAAACTGAAGTCAATTTCCTTACCCTGATCTCTCAAACCATTTTCAATGAGCTTGGGTTCCTGCCCTTTTCTCCCCCCCAAAACCTCATTATGTAAGTAATAAAAATTTTCATATGTTCTTAGCAAGTGTGCGCATCATCCATCTTGACATCTGAACCAAATTTTGTGTAGCAATCCATCCTGCTTCTGAAGAATCATCATAATATATTCACTTACTATTTTTTAATGCCTGTTGGATTTGTACTGTCACTGTTTCAATTCCTCATAATCGGTCTACCTAGAGGTTTATCAATTTTACTGGTCTTTATAAAGAACCACTCTAGGGTTCATTTTCTCTACAGATTCTCTATTTTAATTAATTGATTGCAGCTCTTTTCTTTATTATTTTCTGTATTTTACTTACTCTGGGTTTAATTTACACTTTTTTCCTTCGCTATTTAAGCGGTAATCTCAGTCTTTAATCGGTTTTTCCCTAACAAAAACAATTCTATGTACTGCTTTATCTCACAGATGCTGTTAAACTGTATATTAAATAATAATTCGTTTCAAAATATTTCCTAATTATCTATAACTCTTAAGAGCCATGATTGGGTCAGAAGTTAAAGAGGTATTTGCTCAATATAAAAATATTTGGGTTAGTTTTATCAATTTCAAATTAAATGTTAACTTGGTACAAAAATTTATTCAGCATTGTTTAAATATATTGAGACTTTATGTCCCTGCATATAAAAGAGAACCAGCATGCTCCTGGGTAAACGTTCCAGACGCCTTAATGTTCCAGATGCACTCTCTTGGTAAACGGTCTACCTTGGTCAATGTTCTAGATGCACTTAAAAAGCATGTGTATCTGTGTTGTTGGATTGAGTATTTTATAAATTTCAAATATGTGAAGTTGATAATACTGTTCAAGTCTTATATATCTTCAATGATTTTCTGACTATTTGTTCTATCAACAGAGTCTTTATATTAAGTGTGTTTAAAATGTTTCTTATAGATAGTACATAGTTAGGTCTTATATGTTTAACCATTTATACTTAATATAATTATTGATATGATTAAGTATGCCATTTTGCTACTTCTCTTCTACTTATCCTACCTATTCTTTTGTTCCTTTTTGTTTTCCATTTTTCTCCTTACTTTAGGAGTATTATTTTTGGGGGGTGGGGAGGGGATTCCTATCTTCTTAATTGGATTATTACCTATAATATCTGATCATCTTAGTGATTAGAGTTTAAAATTTACATCTTTAACTTGTTAGTTTGTCTTCAAATATCTTAACCTTTTACCTATAATGTGGTAACTCCAACTGTATTCATCAATTATCCCCCCCTTTTCTTTATGGTAATATTGTCATAATCTTTACATCCACAAAATTTATAAACTTAATAGACTGCATTTATTTTTGCTTTATGCAGTCAATTGTTTAACAAAATTTAAAAACTAAAACTTTTGTTACATTTACCATTTTAGTTATTTTTCACTCCTTTCTGTATATTTGCGTTTTCATATCATATACTTTTCCTTTAACTTTATTTTTTGGCAGGCAACTAGGTTACTTGGAGATCTGCCTGATCCTTTACAGATCTCTTTTAAAGCTTTATTAGGGCATGTCTAGGATAGCTTTCACTGTAGTACTAATTTAGCCAATTTAATTCAGCAGCAAATTGTGACCTTTCAGGGTCTCTACTGAATGCCG
>NW_006440645.1:5205415-5257299 GCF_000325575.1 Pteropus alecto | reverse complement strand
TGTATACAGCTCTTTGTTTTCTGATCATTTCAGACTCAATCATCACTCAACCCTCTGGAAACTGTGGAAATTGTTGCACCTAGTTTCCTGGTCGTTGTTCTTTCTCTGAT
The DNA here is from genome assembly GCF_000325575.1 of Pteropus alecto. Taxonomy (NCBI): domain Eukaryota; kingdom Metazoa; phylum Chordata; class Mammalia; order Chiroptera; family Pteropodidae; genus Pteropus; species Pteropus alecto. The sequence continues at coordinate 5,257,189 of NW_006440645.1, read as the reverse complement.
AGTCATTTTGCCTGGACCCATGTTGTCTCACCCTGCAAATATGCAACTTAGAATTCAAGGCTTTAATGGGAATACCATGTAGATAATTTGAACTCTCTTTTCCCATAACTAACTACTCTCTATGTGACTCTTCTACAAACTCCCACTGCTACAACCTCCCTGAACTCTAATCTTTGTCTCAACTCAGGGAGAATGCTGTGCTCTGCCCGAGTTGCCCCTCACTATACCATAGCTTAAAAGTGCCCCCAGCGAGAAATACATCACACACTTTATGCTCCCTCTTTTTCCAAGGATCACAGTCCTGCTCTTCATATCGTTCACTATCGTAATATAGTTGCTTCATATATTTTGTCCGCTTGCTTGTAATTTATGCAGGAGGGTAGGTACAGTATCTTTTATTCTATTATAAAAAAGTAGAAGTCCTCACATTCTATCAATATTTAATGAAACTACAAAATTCTTTTCTTTGCTTCATACTTCCTGAGTGGAATTTATTTTAGTTAACTCGGTGATCACGCTACTTTAAAAATACTAAGTTGAATAAAGTTAAGAGTCTATTATGATGGACTGTCTCAAAAAGAACTTTGTAAACTCTCCTTTTAAGGATTTCTAGGCAGACATTTTGGTTTTGCCATATATCTTCTTCTTATATATTTTATATCTAGATTATTATCATCGTTTCTTTTCAAATCTAGGAACCAAGTTTGCGAACCTATGACGAAAGGCTTAACTCTCCCAGGGACCTGTCTGTCTGTTCCGTAAGAGAGCCTTCCACAAGGGCTTCAATCAGATCACTGTTCAGAGCAGTGATCTCTTTATTACCGGAATTTCTTCTACACTGGGGTTTGATCTTGATGTCCATAACTTTGCCTAGCAATTTTTTTTTTCCACAGCCTTTTAGAGTCATAAATTAGTCCCCAAGTAAAACAACCATCTACTATATTTATCTACTTATCCACCCTTTAAGAGAACAAGTTATCGTGCTCTAGAGAAGTCCACAAATTTGGCCATTTGCGGCAATTTGAATTCTAAGAGATTGAATGGTACAAGACCAAAACCGAAGCAGTTGCACTTGGGCAGCAAATCTGAAGGACAAATCACATTTGGGTACAAGAGCACTGGGTGTATTTGTTGGTCTAAAGATCCTAGGCTACCCTGTCAAGCAAGATTCTACAAAACTATTTTGGAGAAAACTGTATAATTGTAAAAGAATAAGACTTCCAAATTTTTAACCTAGGAGCTGGATTTATTTCTTATTTAATTAGATATAGCTTCATTAAACAACACAAACTACTAATTTTATACAGAGCTTTGGGGAGAAGATTGTTTCAGGTTCTTTTTGTACAGGAACAAGAGTAGTTGACATGAGCTTTAGAACCATATTTTGTGTTGGTTACAGAAGCATGTTTTGGGTTGGTTGCAGAGGCAGTGTTGGTTCAATGTCAGTCTTAGAAGCATGATCACCGGCATGAGATGACTGCCAATTGGGTGACTTTCAAGGCTTGAGGTTATTACTAATTGATTGGCCTTCAGGGGTAGATTCACTGAAGCAAGTTATCTGTCATTGCTTAATTAGACAGATTAAAATCCAGTTCTGAGTTTTATTTATTACTATGACTATAGAATAATCACTGATTTATTAGACAAGTAGAAAACCAGTCCTGGCAGTTAATTTATTTCCCCATGGCAATAAAATAATTTATATTTTCCTAGGAGGGCGTTTTGATTTGTTTGGTTGATTGGTTTTGGTTTTTAAGTTCACACAACATTCAACATCAAAGGCCCATACCACTTTTCTATTTCTCTAGGTCTCAAGTAAAGAATAATAAAAACAAAGCAGTACCCAAATCCCAGAGGAATAGTAATAAGAGGGTTGAGTACTTAGTATACAGACACGCGCGCACACACACACACACACATACACACCCCTTAACTGCTGAGGGATTAGAGATCAAAGTCACTCAATATTATATACTCAAAAGACATATGAAGTAGATATTTAACCATAGCAACAGCAATTTTTAATAAAATTATTTTATGCACACTTTGCTTCAGATGATCTGTTAGGTACTTTATGTATACTACTCCAATTCTCTATACTTCTAGAGGTTAAACATCATAATAACCATATTTATATACAAAACTTATAAGATAACTGATTAAAGCCAAACACAGCTTACAAAAAGACAAACCAGATGCACCATGGTTCACATGCATTCATTAGGTGACAATATGCTCACTGAGGACCAGAATGGTTTCTTTGTTGTTTAATGCTTTAACCCCGGAGTCCAGCATAATGCATGTTGCATAGTATGTTCTCCATTAATAAAGATTAAGTGAATGAAGATGTCTAAAGCTCTTGTTTTTCAACTACCTAATTACTGAATAGCTGAGTAGGAGATTAACTATGAAGAGAAATACAAAAATGCTATTTTTTGAGCTGGAGAAGAATAGAGACATTCTTCTTTAAAATTCTATTTAAAGGGATGAATAACAAAGCTGGCCTGTTCTTTAGCTATAGAAATACCAATCAAGTTTATTTAAATTCTCCCACTGTATTTCATTTACGTGAAAAAAAATGACAATTCAATGGCTTCCCCTTGTATATAGAATCCAATCCATCTCTTTCGTGTGACTTTTAAACCCTGTCTTTCTAACTTCACACCTGTAACACTATTAGTCAACTAGTTCCTGAAAAGCAACGAGATATTTGTGCATGGTTTTTGTTGTTGTTGTTGTTGTTGTTCTGAAATATTATCGTTCCCACTTCTCTCATGGCTCTTTCTCATTCTGCAGGTAACATAATAAAGAATCCCCCATTTATCATCTAAGTCAATTTTCCCCTTCATATCATAGCCTATTTTTTCTTTTCTTAAAACTTTTTCTTCCACATTGTCTTCTGCACCTAGCATTAGGTTGAACACAATGTAGATACTTAGTAAATAAATGAAGAGGACTACACCTATGTACTACAAATTTGAGAGATATCGATAACCTTAAATAAGACTAGGTGACTTTAATTGAGTTGACTGGAGAGCGAGGGAAGCAGGAAGTCAGTCCTGCCTTTTATAGGGTTGGACTGAAGAGTGAGAAATCAAGAAGCAACCCAGGTAGAAATGTTCCTGTATTGTTCACCTTTAATCTCAGTTCAACGGTTCTGTTTAGTTGGGTGGTTGTTGTTTTTTTCTCAGATGCAAGTCTCATCATTTATCTTTCCTGGTCAAAATGTATTAGCCACTCTGAGTTCTAAGATAGATTTTTAATTTCTTAACATGTGTATAAGTGCTTTATTTGACACTTACTTCCTGTCCTCTCCCTGCATATGCCTCTTGCTATAACTGCAAACTTCATTTCATTTCTTTAAATACAATTTTTTCTGATTTGAGCTGGTTTTGCCCAGATAATGGTATTGTGACTTATTTGCTTTTTCACCCTCTACCTCTGTATGCCTGCTCCTTTAGTCATTAAGCCTTAAGACATAAGATTTATCAAGCCTCAGGTCTATAATCATGGGGACAATAAGTTTCAGTTACACTATGGATAACATCTTAGTCGTAGATGTGTTTCTGCTCCAGGCCCACTGAGGCAGAACAACAATCCCACCGGCCACAGGACCAGGCCACAAGACCAGGCCAGACGGCACGGTGGCTGACTCCAGAACTGAACGCAATAATCAATTACTCTAGCCCCCTGCAATTATCCAATCAGTAGCATCCACATTCTCAACTCCCTTAGTTTCTAAGACAACTGATTTTCCTCTATATGTTCTGTATTCTGAAGATACCCAGAGAGCCAGGTCATTAAGAGCTTTAGCTCTCTTGTGTCTCTGGGACTTGCAACTCCCTGAAATAAATCGTTACTTTCTTTGCAGCAAACCTGCATGGATCTTTCCTTTGACTTGCACGCAGGCAAAGGGACCTCTTTTGTTCTTGCAATATTTCCATTCATTCTTTGTATTCAAACAATATCATACTGCAGAGTTCTCTGGGCTCAAATGTGCTCATTCACTCTTCAGTACATTTGCACGTGGGATTCATTTTTGTCTTGAAATTCCTTTAATGCATCCTCAGCAGTTAAAAATTCATTTTTAAAATTACTCCTAATATTGTTCCCCTGCTGATGAATCCACTCCTATGCTAATGGTATTTTATACATATCTTCAATGTACGATAATTGTTTACTTCTACGTATTTTTCTGCTGCAAACTCTCTGAATCAATTGGCATAGATATATACTTTAATACAGGGGCCCCCAACCCAAAGACCATGGACCAGTAACAGTCCATGGCCTGTTAGAAATTAAGCTGCACAGAGGGATGTGAGTGGCAGGGCAGGGAGCAAAGCTTCATCTGTATTTGCAGCCGCTCCCCAGCACTAGCATCACCACCTCAGCTCCACCTCAGATAGTCAGGCATTAGATTCTCACAGGAGCACTGGTCCCTGGTGTCAAAAGGGTTGGGGACCACTGCTTTCATTATATCTGCATTATCAGCTGTTGCCACAATAATCTGGCACTTTGTAGGCATACAATGAATAGTTTAAAAATGAATTAAAATATTTTATAATTACATATTTGCTTTGTTCTGATGGAGTTACTTTTTGTTAGTTAATGTTATACTTCTAAAACTTAAGAATTGACCAAAAAATCCCGATTTAAAATAACTCAGACATTTACAAAAATGAGCTGATTAGTTGTTTTCATTGTATATACTATGTATCTACCTTTCTATTTGTCTACTAGTTGAATCTTTTTGTAAATATTTCAATCTTTCTGTAAATATTTATAATTATATCTCATGCATGGATGTATGTCTATATTTACATGTAGTTTTATAGCTATATTTAGATATAGAACTTAATATCTCAAAGTCCAGATTAAATTCTATCTATACATTTAGGCATTTGCTGTAGACTTTCTCATCAGGCATCTGTGCCTATCCTTTTCACTTTTTGTAAAGCTTCTTCATTTCTAAGTTTGCTTTTTAAAAGCTTTCTTATCTTTTAGTAGAGAGTTCAAGCTTTTTAAAAAAAATTTCCTGACTAGTCAACTCCTTCTATCTCGAGGTACTTTGTACCTCTTTTCCATTACACTGTACCAGTTACACTTTTAAATGTCTATGTGCTTACTTGATTACTATCTCCCCCAGACTATGTGGCTATGTGACCAATATAATGGCTTTGTGCTCTGAGACATTAACTAAGCTGGAACCACATTTCCAGAATCTCCTTCCCTGAATGTGTCCAGATTAAAGTTGGCCATCAGAAAAATTTGTGTAAGACTTGGAAGATAGAAATAAAGCAAAAGTCATTTTCTCTCTGAAAACCGGTATAGGGCCAAGCACTGTTGTAGCTCACACAGTTACTGTTCATCTGTTGGGTCATCTGGTTGACATGGAGTGGCAGCCAGGCCCTCAACTCCTTCACCTTCTCAAGTCCTGATCCAGATACACGCCCATCTCCACAGCCAACAGTATCAGCATCTCCTTCAGATCACCATGTAACCCAGTTTAGAGACAGCAAGAAACAGATAAATGTGGGAGTTCGTTAAGTCCATGCAAGATCTAATCCTTAGAATTAGTCCCTTACTCTGTATTTCTCACAGTGATTCTGTTCCTCTCATGGAAACCTGAAGCATCTATTCAGAACAGGAATCCTTTCCCATTTTGATCACTGGTGATCTTCTACCAGTGAACATGCACTGGTCAACTTGCACAGTTTCCTGCATGTTTAATAAATATTTTTGCTGGAATAAACAAATCTATACCCACTCAACTTTTTATTTGTAACAGGCACTGAGTAAATACTATCATAATTCAATTTAACTGGCTCTGTTTCAACCAAGATAATCTCATGCTCCCGACGCTTGACGATTCTATCCCAAGCCAGGGGAACAGGGTCAGCAGAGCTGTTTCGAGACAAGAGATGGTGCAGTCACAGACCAACGTCTCGTTTCTCCTTGATTCAATTGCCTCAATTTCCATCTGCATCTAATGACAGTGAAATTTTAGTTATCCTCTTAAAATTAATTTACATTTCAATGTAAATTGACTATACTATACAATGACTGGGTATGATAGAATTGGGCATGCTATTAAACAAGTTAAATTTGTTCATGAAATGTGACTTTGAAAGTGAGATGTGTTTTATAATGAATGACAGAGCTGAGGATGAACTTTATACTGAATCTGTAATGTGGATCTATGGCATTTTTCTTTTAGAGAAACATAGGAATCACTTGAGGAATTATTTTCTTTGAAATTAATGCCGTGGTGAATATTATCATTATTATCACCACAAACAGTTAAATCAAATTAGAAATAAGAAATAAACTTTATCCATTGTATTCCTAATTTAATTTAAAACACAAAGTGGAAACACAGTTTGAAACACATAAATAGAGAGATATTAAGTGGAATGTCTAACCATTCTCTGCCTTCAGCTGATGTAGGGATGCATGTCAGTATCTAAAAAGAAAATAAATAGCAAATATTTGCCAGATTCAACAATCTTTTCCAGGGCTATATGGGATGAATATTCTATAGGGCCTTTTTCTCTTTAAACGTAAATTCCCCCTCAATAAACATACTTAGTAAATTATCTGTGAAAATGAATAGCTAACCCAATTAGCCATTTACCCAGAATATTCCTGCTCATCACCTCCAAAGTTCTATTGAAGAGAATATGACAGAAAGCCAAATGTGGTAGTATTTTAAATTTTTTTCTATATTAACTTTTCCTTAAATAAAATGGAAAGGCTTGTCATTAAGCCTTCCAGGGTAGACAGAGATATAGGGAAGAAAAGGAATGATCTTTATTACCCTTTATATTTTAGAGGATATTAAATATTTTCTATTTTGCAGATACTGCAGGTTAAGATAATAACAATGAATTGTTATTACAGTGACTGCAGTTTTAGTAAAATATGTCCAATACTCTATCTTAAGTGAATACCTCAAAAAATCTAGTTTAAATAAATTGATTAACTGATATTTCAAAAGTACTCAAAAACCAAAGAAAATAAACAGATAAAAAATAAGCATATAAAAAGATGTGGAACATCACATGTCATTACAGAATTGCAAATTAAAATAGCAATGTGATACCACTACACGCCTATTAAAATGGCCAAAATCCAAAACACTGACAATACCAAATGTTGGGGAGGATGTGAGCCAACAGCAACCCTCATTCTTTGCTGGTGAGAATGCAAAATACAACCACTTTGGAAGATAGTTTGGCAGTTTTTTACAAAACTAAACATGGTCTTGTCATATGATACAAAGATCACACACCTTGGTATTTACTCAAATGAACTGGAAACTAATGCCCACGCAAAAACGTGCACACATGTTTATAGTAGCTTTATTCATGATTAAGAAAACTTGGAAGTAACCAAGATATCTAGTAGGTAAGTATATAAACTAATACATCTTGACATTGGAATATTATCCAGTTATTGTAACAATCAAATAATGTAGCAGAGGCAAAGGACTTGACATGCTTCTTGACACATAGTGATCATTCAGCAAATATAAATACCTACATCAAAATGTTAACAGTGTAATTCAAGAAGTCACTGATACTAGGAATGACTATTTCTGTATTTTTCAATAAACATGCATTTTGTAGTAATAATGAAATATTGAAGTTATAAATCAAAAGTAAATATTGATTTGGTTATTATTCATTTTTTTTATCTTTATTTTTTAATGGAGGGAAGGGCTATGATTCACGATCCCTATGTAGCACCATTCTTCTTCTAGGTCAATGGAAGAAAGTTAATGATCTCATCTTTTTAATGCATTCTCCAATCATTATTCCCTACAACCAGTGAAGGGGCTAAGTAGATTTCAGATAGATAACTCATAATGGAGAAGCAATAGTTCTACTTCATTTTATTATTTCTTTTGCTTTTAAGCATGATAATTTTGACCATCAATATCTGAAATGTTAAACATGGTCAGTTAATTATATCAAATACACATGCATGTCACGATTCCCTCCTTACGAATATGAAGAAAAATCCAGATGATTTGGGGAAATGTTTCCTAATAAACCGTGATACTGTATCAGGTATCTTTATAAGAGAGACACTGACATTTGACTGGAGATTGCACAATAGATAATCTCTGTTAGAAAACAATAGAATTCAAAAGTTTTCAAACTGCAGAAGTGCTCATGAAATCTTTTTTTCTTTCTTTAATAGAAATACAAAGGCTGGGTAAAAATAAGAGGCTAAAGACCCTTTGGAAAAGGTCAAGTCCTTCTTCAGTACCTGCGCAAACACACGCACACACAAACCTGTAGCAGGCAAATTGTCTTGACTCAGTACAACAGAATCTGTGATAGACATCTCGAAAATGTAACCCTTTTATTTATTGACATCAAACAGCAGCATATTGTTACAAAGCCAGAGAACTAAAGAACTTTAAAAAATATATTTATAGGTAGAACTGACTTCAAATTGTTTTCCAAATAGGTTGAGTTTGTAGAATAAATCACAGTAATATAGAGATTGAAGCAATGAAAGCTGTCCCATCAGCACCATGTGGACGTTATTAACAGTTTGTAAGGGATTTGATAGTAAGATATTTTGTATTCTCAAAGGAGATCTGTTATGAAATGCAAAATATAAATGTAAGTTTCCAGGGTTACGATTCTGTAACTTTTTAAAATTAAGAACTCCAAAGTTAAATCAAGATAGCTTTAAAGAAAACATTTAGTATAGGGTTATATAGTGTATATTGAAGCTATTTTACCTCTGCTCCTTAAGAAAACCTCTGAAAATAAAATACATTTTAGCTCACTCCTCTTTTCTGATAAGCATATAGGACATATAATCAAGTCCTATCAGCACCTAGGCTATAAGACCCATAAACACAAGTCTCATTTTGTTTAATGCATACTTAGCACTTAGCAAAAGGATCCTACAATTTCTGGATCTCCAGCATTATCAACTGATCATGATGATAACTTGGCTATGTTGATAAAGCCACTCCTGAAACACTCACTGATAAAGAGACTGAGATGCCAAGTTATTATGCGATTTATACACACTTCAGGGTCATTTTCAACAATAATGTTAATAGTTGTTTATTGATAGCCAATGCTCATATACATCACAAATCTTTAAAAAATATATATTTTATAAGTTTTTTATTCCAATAATTTTAGTTGGTAAATTTGCAGCCAAATTTTCTTCCAGAGTGTGAGTGTCTGTTTCACCATAAGCCCAAAGGCCTCGCCTCCAAATACCTTCACCTTGGGGATTAGATTTCAACATATGAATTTTGGAAGAACATAAACATTCAATCCATAATGATAAACCAAATAAAATACAGTATGATTTTTGAACTTTGATGAATCATATGCAAAATAATCTATTTATCTTTATATTTTTTTTAAATGCTCTTCCTGTAGAATTTCCCTAACTTTCTAATTGCCAATCACTTTTAATACATTTGGACAAAGCATGGACATTTTAATTAGGGGCACAGAATGAAATGTAAACCTTATAAACCTGAGTAATGTAAAAGTATTTATGTCTCCCGCGAATTTGGTGATGAAAAAGCCAGCATATACGTAGAACTAATCTCATAAACTTTCCTCATGTCAAGGATCCTAGCACCTGAAGGCCTACTTGTTTCAGTTGTTCTTTCATGTCTTCATACCTTTCACAGATGTTTTATGTGGGAGTTCGTGTGATACCAGCTATCCCATCATGTTCTAAACCAGAAGTCCACCAGACACTATTTTCTTCCTACCTTGGATAGTCATTTAAATTTATGAACCTACTTTACCTATTTGTTTATAATTCATATATTCATTTCATTTCCTTCAAGTTCGAATTAATTCTTGCTGAAATATACTCTTTAATAGTTTTTCATCATGTGCCCATGAGTGGAAAAATTCTTAGTCTTTTAAATTCCTGGAAACAAATTTTTACTATTATTAAGTATCTAAGTGTAGTAATTCTAATTTTTTAATCTTGCTTGCTTGGGCCTCAAGTTTTGTTTTTTTTTTTTCTTTTTTAATCTAAGAATGCATGTCTTCCTTTATATATGTATCACTGGTCATTATTTCCTCAAATATTGCCTTTTCCTCTTTCCTTTGTCTCTTCTTTTGGAACTGCAATTAAATGTGTATTTAACTTTTAATCCTCTATGTCTCCTAACTTTCTTATATTTCATCTCTATATAACGTATTTTGACTCATCTCTTCAGACCTATCTTCCAATTCTCTTTTTTGCTGTTTAATGTATTTTAATGACTAAATTTTCCATTATTGTATATATTTTTTTGATTCTTGTACAAACTAACCTGTTCTTTTTCGTAATGTCCATCTTTTACCTTCTGGATTCTATGCCTTTATTTATTGTTATGAAACATGTAGACATTTACCTAAAGTCTCTCAGAGAGTCTCTACTATCTATAATTCAGTGTGTGAATTCTGCCATTTTTGTGTCTACAGTCCTTCACTTAGCTATTTGTAAATTTTTACTAAGCTCATCTTCAGTGTGTTTACAGTGGGATTTACAGGTTCTCTGGAATAGGAAGAAATTCCTGATGTGGTTTTACAATTTCCTTTTTCAGGACCTGACATATTTCATTTTGGGAAACTGGGATTTTTATGATTATTCATGTTAATTACTCAGCTTCAGGTTACTGCATTGCATGAAGAATCTTGGCTATGATTCCAATTTCTCTCTAGGTGAGTAACTCTTTCTCCTGCCACGTCCTGAATAAAAGGCAAGCTCTCTTCCTGTTTCTTATAGCATGTTGGCACTACTGAGTGAAGATTTTCTGAATCTTGTTTGATGGAAAATGAGCTTGTCTTTTTGTAGAATATTTAGATTTAGCTTCTATCATCAAATGAGCAAAAGCTACATGTGTACATTCAATCCCAGGTCAGTACTATTATTTTCCACAACTCAGGAGCCAGAATTTACATTTGTGAACATTTGTTATTCAGGGTTACTGAAGCGCTGCTCGAGACTGCGCTTTGTATATCTGACTGAAATACATTGTGGGATATTTGGCTTTAGATATTTCTCATTGTTTAGCTTTTACTTTCCCTTCTGTATCTGCAATCTAGACATTTCATGTTCTTAATTTCCAACTCAAGTAGATATTCTTTTTAATTTGGTAACATTTTATTTGACATTTCTATATGTTTAGAGGAGTAGGATAGATTTCCCTAATCATATCACACAGTCCACTGATAATGTTACTTAACACATTTTAAGTGGTAAAACAAAATAATTTCCCATCGTTTAATTTTTCTGTGATTTTCATCTTTGTCATCTAAAATAAGGTACCCAGGTTTCCTTCATGAAAATTTTTTTCTTGTTTTGTATTTGTTTTTATTAGAATTCTGAATAAATTTTGTTTTGGGATTAAGGGGAAAGGGTCTGACATTCTGTCTTATGCTTACTTGGCAAAATGATATTTTCTACTAGCTCACAGATTGGCTAAAAATGTCCAGTCTCTTCATTAATTAAAATGTTTTTATTCTCCCCATCTCTGACAAATGTGAAATGTGTAAGGAATTATACCCCCAAAGTAACCTAAAGATATATTTTCATCTTAGCCTTAAAAATACTAGCCTTGGCTATGGTCGCATTTATTAATAATTATAAGAAAATATCAAGTGTTAGGTATATAATTTTATTACTATAAAATGGTTTCCTTTTGAAATAAATTCTACCTCTATCAGTCATATACTCAACCCAAGATGATTTTCTTCAGGTTTCTTTAACTGCAACTTTAATTATATTTGTTGTCTAGCTTATGCAAACGAAATGTGAGCATCCATTTATTGTTATTTTAATTTTAAAAAGGCTTCCATCACTTTCTGGAAATAAATATATATTTTCTCTTTAAAGTGATGCAAGCTTCCATTTATTAATTCTATTTAAATATAACATTTCTACTTTGAATCATGTGTTACTATCATACTCATATAATATTTTTAGAAATACATATTATACTCTTTTAAATATTAGTTATAAGTTTATTATTTCCTATTCTATTCGTAATGGTAGTAAATAATTATATAATTAGATTACAGATGGGAGCATTTACTCTTTTCAAAGTACTGTGACACATTTTTGTGATCATCACGAAACCTTGAAATGTGTTTATTATCTTCCCAATTTTGCTCATGAGAATATGAAGAGTTTGGAAGGTCAACTTTCTTGCCCAAGATCACAATGCTAACAAAGTACATATCAAGTCCCAAATACAGAACTTCTGTCTCTAAAGCCCATATTATTTACAGTCCAGTAGAATGCCTCTCATGTTCCCCAAATAAAATACAACAGTTTGGTGAAATCACATCTTATATTCTCTTGTATGAGATAAATTTTACAACACAAAATGTAGTTCAACTAATAAAATTACGCCTTCGGTCATAAGAAATTCAAGTTGTTTAAGTAGGTGAAGTTTCGTTACAAGTGAGAGTTTTTTGTCACAATGTGTATTCTGGCTTTTGGAACAGGCTGATAAATTATCATGACTACATCTTGTATTTGGCAAATAAATAAATAAATAAAAATCAGTGACAAACTAGAAACAGAGGATGAGCCTACAGCTGTGCACCATGTACAGCCAGCCAACTGAAAGCCATCAGGTCAAGGCCACTGAATAACCTATCTCATTCCCTGTAACAGATGCAAACTTTTAGAGAATGTGTGCAGAGATCTAGTAATAACAGGATGTTTCTCTGTGGATCAGATTTTTGTTTTGGTTTTTTGTTTTGTTTTGTTTTGTTCTGTTTTGTTTTGATAAATGCAACCTACTGCTAAAGATTCTTGTTCAAATGCATATATATTTCCCCCCTAGGAACTACAATGACACTATGAAATTCTCCAAGAATTGTAAAACAGTATTTTTTACTGTTTAGATATTTCAGTATATCTGTGTTGCCTTAAGTAAATCACAGGACCTTACAGCTTACTGAGTCTTGCAGTACTGGATTCAAATAGTTCTAAAATTTTTAAAAATCAAGAGCTGAACTTTCTGAGCTTTTGGAATCCTTCTGCATTATCTTTCATTTTCTAGAACTCTAAACTATTATATTCAGGTTGAAATCAAACCAAAATAATCCTGACACCTGTGAGCAGCGGTCCCCAACCTTTTCGGCACCAAGGACCGGTGCTCCTATGAGAATCTAATGCCCGATGCTCTGAGGTGGAGCTGAGGTTGTGATGCTAGCACTGAGGAGCAGCTGCAAATACAGATGAAGCTTCACTTGCTGGCCTGCTGCTCACCTTCTGCTATGGGGCCCAGTGTCTAACTGGCCACAGACAGTATTGATCTGTGGCCTGGGGGTTGGAGATCCCTGCGTATGAGAACAGCCTTCTTTCTAAATTTTATTCTAGAGGCATTTCATGGAAAGAGCACTCATCTTACACAGCACCTACTAAATGCCAAGTGCTACCCAAAGTGCTTTAATTCCTCTAACAAACCAATGAGGGAGACAGACTACACCAAAAGATACTGTGGCTCAGAAAGTTCATAACCCATTTACAATCACAAAGTAAGTAACTGAAGAAACTGAAATTCAAACACACAACAAAAATAACTCCTAGGACTACATACTATCTCTATTATCTGTTTCCAAATGATAAACAAATTCATTACACAACCTCTTGGGCATCGTTCAAAATAAAACTTAGTAGTGTGCTTTGATACTTTCCAGTGTTTATTACCTAAAACTTAGCTTTCCTTGTGAGAATGGACTTTGCCCTCTCTATAGAAATAGGAAGACAGAGACCCCTAAGTTGAAAAATCTTATTCCTTCAGCCATAAAAACATCCACAGCTAAGTCTATCCACGCCTCCTTCTGGATCATTTCCTTGGACAACACCTCCATCTGCCTCGTCGCTCAGGCCAAGTCATCCACTCTGCTTAGGAGCCTTGAAGGCTTGCACTTGCCTCAACTTTATTGGCTCTTTCTCTTCATGTCTCTTCTATCACTAAAAACTCAGCAAAAGAAAAAATCTAATCAACAAAAATAAACCATAAGAATACCAAAAAGCCAGGTTCCCATAAACGCTTTTAATTATTGCTTTCTTTTCTATCTTTGTTATAAGTTTTTATTAAAAATATATATTTTTCAGTTTACTCTTCATCCATTCATTTCTATCTATGCTATAATCCTATCTTCCCTACTATCACCAGCTAAAACTATTCTTGCTAGGGTCACCAATAACCTCATTATTGTAACATCAAGAGAAGGCCTCGTCGTCGTCTTCTCATCTACAACATCTGATGCAGTCAATTAACTCTTTCTTCTTTGATTTTCATGGTAGCAGAATCCTCTGAAATTCCTGCTACTTCTCTTACTATTTATTTATTCAAAAATATTTAGAGAGATCTTATATTATAGACTAAATTATAGCAAACAAGACGTAGAAAGTTTCTTCTCTTATGCTGATTTCAATCTAATGGTAAATACAGATGAGACAATATTATGGAGCCAAGACCATCATAATTGAGAGCTAAACTGAGTGAAGTAGCAGGTATGATGGGAACACAAAGAGGTGCCCCTAATTCAGGCTTTCTTTGGTGACATATGCATCCCCCTTAACTTCAACTATTTCAAAGAATGATGATTTCTAATCTTTTCCTCGAATCTCTGGAGTACACACTGATGTGACACATTGCCTACTATAAAGCTCCATGTTTATGTCCCACAGATACTTCAAATTCAGTATGTCCAAAATGGACTTCAATATACCCTGTCAAAACCAACTGTTCCTTCTGCATTCCTTGCATTGATTCATGGTGTCATAGATTTTCCAAAATTTCCAAATAAAAAAACCTGGCTGTTATGCTTGGCTCTTCTCTCACCTATATAGCCCATCTCAGTAGATTACCAACTCATTTTGATTCAGCCACCAATGTATGGCATTTTTCTTCATTCCCATGGCTACCACTACTATTCATGCCACCAGAATCTCTCACCCAGGTAAATGTCCCGACTGCTGTCTCTTCTTCAGAACTGGTTTATGGCCAAGATCAAGCCCACTGCCTATTGGTGTAAATAAAGTTTTATTGGAACACAGATACACTCAACATTTACTGATATGTCAGCTTTCGCATTACAATAACAGAGTTGAGTAGTTGGTAGAGACCGTATGCCACATAAAGCCAAAAGCATTTACTATCTGGCCCTTTACAGAAAAATTTTGTTGACCCTAATCAAAATTGACTCTCTCCAATCTCTTTTCCACACTGCTGTTAAAGCATTTCACCTAAAAATCAAATATGATCATTACGCTCCATTTAAGACCATGGATGTTCTCCTTCTATCCTTCAAACTGTTAGAACTTCTCTTCTAGTTCAGAATAATGATTGATCTGGTTGGTCCGGGATTAACAGGAACCCTCTATTGCTGCTGGATTCTTAGAGGTGGGACTCTGGACCAAAGGATAAAGGTGGGTGTAATTTTACTAGATATTTACAAATTTCTCACTTCTTTTTGTATTCCTACCTAAAATGTACGTGTTGTCTTCTCACAGTCTTATCAACAGTACATATAGGAATTTTTACCCTACCTTGTCACTTCTTTTGCCACCAGAGTTCAAGTGAGGGTGGTAAAAAATAGGCCATGCAGCCTTCTGACAAGTTGAAGCTGATTTTTAATTTTTGTATACACTACAGACATCCTTCACAAAAGTAAAAGACTCATATAATGCCAATATAATTCTCATATAATGTTACCTTACACAATTCTTGTTGTCGATTTGAGAGCTATTACTCTTTCTTCTTCCAAAGAACTCATGCCCCTGAAGGCAGTTTGCCTAGACCTGAAACAACACCATTAAATTCTTTCATTTATTTATCTTCTCCCTCTGTTTTATCAGTAAGGGAATGGTGATGGTAATGCAGGAATAAGACATCAGGACACTTAGAGCTCTGTAAGTCTGGTCATATCATAGTTTAACATTTCTGGAGCTTAGACATACACATATTCTAGAATAGTTGAGTGCAAGTTCTCACACCAAACTCACTAACCACCAGAGCATAAAAATTCAAAGTCCGTGGGAGATGAAAAAACTCCTGCTTAATTTTCAGTTCAAATTTCTCATCTAGTATAATAAATAGCACACTACTAGCTCATTTTCAAAAGTACCACGTGCCTTTTTACCTATCCTGTGTTTCTAACAGCTTTCCTCCTCCTCTTTACATGGCTAATTCCTTCATGTTCCTTAAAACTTCCTCAGCAGTGCTCATCTACCCCCACTTCGCCCCCCAACCCAGGGTTGAATGTATTTCCTTTGTACTCTCAGAGTGCTCTGCACTTGCCTAGCGTTTCCACATCACTTTAAATGTCTACATTATTCTTTGTAGTATACGCTGTAGATTGTAAAGTTTCATAGTAAATAATTACAAAGTAAATAGAAGGGTGAAATAATTTGATGGGTCTATTTGTAAGCCTATTCTTTCCTCCAGTGTAATGAATGGATTGGAAGGAGCCTAGGAGGATGAAAAGAGTGACAGAGGAGATGGGGAAGACTTAGTTGATAGGCTATTACTGATCAACACCCATCATCCCCTGCTCACATCACACCTTAGCACACACATTTCACTTTTTCCTTTCAATCAGGATAGTGTAGTCATCATGCAGAAGACTCTGGAGTTAAATAAGACTTGAGGTTCACATTCTAGCTCTGAAACTTAACTGGGTGGCAACTGCCTGACGCAGGGACTATAGGTAATGCACCTATGTGGTTATGTGGTCACGCTGATAAATAATTTACCCTAAGAGCCTAGACACAGTTTATAACAGGAAACCAGAGGTTCCTTTTTGAAAAGGACCAAGTCCATCTCATTAAGATGAAGAACAATTTTCTAATGCTGTATCTGAATTAAACACATATTTAGTACTTAAACTTTTGCCCTGAAATACATAGACTTGACATTTTAAGTTGTCACATAGTGAAGGGAATTTTAGATACTGTTGAAGACCCTTCACTTCACTTCTCTTATTATTTCAGGGCCAAGTCAGTACCCTAGGCAATGGTCGTGGCCAAGAATATGAGTTATTTCTCATTTTGATTACTACAGCAGCCCGTTTTACAATCTCATCTTCTGCCACTAATCCCAGATTTCCTCATTTTTTTAAAGTAAATAATTGAAAAGCATAGGAGAGCACGATTTTTTCTAAATTTGGCAAATGGAATACCAGAAAGCCAAAGAAAAAGTCTGTCAGAAATATTTTCTTCTGTTTCCTTGATGACATTTCTGTCAGGGTTTTGGAAAGGCCGCTCCATACAGACGTTAAATGCATTGAAAACGCATGTCCATTTCTTGTGGTCAGCAATGAATCAATCGGTCTGTCTGCAGCTCTTGCCCTGATTTTTATGAAACTGACCACACTGATTTTTACATTAAGGTAGTTGAGCAATAAATAAGGTCAACACCACCATTGCTTTGCTGCAAAAATAACTCTCAATGTTGTTTTGTGTGGCCTAACAAGAATCAGTTCTTAATGTCCAGTTCAGGTGGAGACTGATGCGGAAAAGTAATCCATGGCTCTGTAATGGGAAATTAAAATTACTACTAATTGTGTGAGACAGATTGCTTAAATCACACAAGGACACTGTCTTAACATTTCAAAGACTGGCAAGTATACTGATTGCACACAAAAACTCCTGAAAAAAGATGTAAAAAAGGAATAAATCATGGGATTCAAGGCTACACTTTAAGCGCTGCCATTCTTAATATTAACCTAGTAACTTCGACCTATATAGGGAGCAAAAAAAGTGTGTGCTCTCTACTCAGCTCTAAAGGGTTCTAACATTCCGCACGTTTTCAAACTTGTTAACACTTTTATACTTTTTGAAAAACCTTAGATGGAGAAGTTGAGGTTCCTTCTTTCCTGAATTTATCCACAATGAGTGAATCCATCCAGAGCAATTTTTCTATGAAAATTCAATTATTTGGAGCTATCTTTTCTTTTCTTGTCTAGCTGAGTGTTTGTATAACGTTAACCCCTGTCAGGTCTACTCAGAAACTGGCCATCCTAACGTGTGTACTAGACATGGTGCCAGTCCATTCTCCCTGTCAGGGCGGCCACAGGCCACTGCTCTGCACCTCATGCTCATCCTTTGAGCATCTCTGTTCCCAGTTCCCTCCTTTAGAAGCAATGCTTTGGCTCTCTTTACCTCATTAGGCACTAAGGACTCTATTAAAGGGAGTTTTTCAGGAATATCAGTTGATTTTAGAAACTATGTTATATTAGAACTTCATAAATGTCCTTTTTCCCATTTCTCACATAAAATGTAAAATGCACAAAAATGATGCTATTATTAAGTTCTGTGGTGAAACAAAAGTGAGATGGTTAATTACACTTGCATGGATCAGGAAATTCTTCACTGACAGAAAAATGATCTGAATCTTGAGAATGAGAAGATGGTTGTGAGTCTTACATAAGGGAAAAAAAAGGCAACAAAAGGGGAAAAAATTGTCCCAGGTCTTTCCACAGAAACTTGACTAATAGGTGTCAATTACTTGTCTGAATCCTGCCACCCATATGGACAAAACTGCCTTAAGAACAGGCAATTGAAAAGGAAGATCTTGCATAGATCTAAGAAAATATAGAGCAAGACATCATCTGTAATGCGTAGGTCAGCATTCAGAAACAACAAACTACAGGATATAGAATTTATGTAAATTCCAGGATGTGCACTATCACCCAGGAGCAATGTCTCTGTAGGGTTTCACTGAGAGACACAAATTAATGCAGCGGGCATTAATTGAGCAGCATATTGATGTAAGGAAGTAAAAATTAAGTTCTAGAGAGTCAGTACTTTTACACAGGAAGCATTACCGTGGATGCATCTATAAAACATCATTTTTTTTCAAATGTACTTCCTTATTCAAATGTGCTAGAACAAGTACATTTTTTTCAAATGTACTTTCTTATTCAAATGTGCTATGAATAATATAGAAAAATTTAATTCGAGAAAGTTGAAATGATAAGCATTGATATAATTACAGTTCTTTGAAATAAAAATGCACAATCTAGCAATATGACAAATGAAGAGTTAGGTTTGGAACTTGGCTCTTAATGCATTTATAATGAACATTTTTAAAACATTCAATAAAAATATTTCATGGCTTACATGTAGGTGGAGAAAGATTAATGCAATGTACATATTTTCATTAAAGTCTTATAAATAAATCATTTCTTATCCTTTGATGTGCATATGAATGGGAAACAGGGTACAAAAATATTTCAGCTGACGAATATTTCAAATAAATTCCTTTTCTCATTTTCTCCAAGATATTGTTACTGATACACAATATTTACATTGAATAATTATATGAATTCATTCAACTCATTCAACAAATATGGGTCAGTTACCTTATTAGAACTAAGTTTGGTTGTAACAGAACTTCACCCTGGCCCCATCATTTAAAAAAAAAAAAAGCAGTAGCACTTTTATTAACCTTTCTCTTACAGAAAAGTCTGCGTAGGCATTTGGGAGTTGCATAGCACTTTTGTTATTAATGCTCCAGGCACTGCCTCTATTCTCAATCTCTACTCATCTTGCACTAAAACAGATACATTTGTTATATAAATCGGTGCCTCCTATTCATTCATTATGATGCTTTCTCCTGTCAAGCGCATATCCGTGTAGTCTCCACTTCATTTGTGCTTTTATACTTTTGACACAAAATAGTCCCTAGGCCACATCCAGCTGCCAGAGAGACTGGGAAACAGTTGTTTTTTTCTTATCACCATGTGCCTAGATATCCTTCCTCCTAGATACTCTGCCTCACTGGGCTAGCTGTGCAAAACACAACAGTAAACAAAATCTTATTGGTCTCTTTCCTCATGGAATTTAGAGTTAATAGGCTGGATGAACACATATTTCTATTATTTAGCTCATATGATATATTAGTCTCCGGTGACTACTGTAACAAGTTACCACAAATCAGGTGGCTTAACACGACAAAAATTTATTTTACTCTCACATTTCTAGAGGCCAGAAGTCCAAAACGAGGTGTCGGTAGTGCTGCACTTCATCTGGAGGCTCTATGAGAGAATCTGCTCTTTGCCTTTTCCAGCTTCTGGTGGCAGTTGGCATGCCTTGGTTTGTGGACACATCACTCTCTAACTGGCTTCTGCCTTCACACTGCTTTCCCATGTCTGTGTCTTTTCCTTTGACTCTCACAAACCTCCCTCTGCTTTCTCTTATAAGGATTCTTGTCAGGAAATTTAGGGTCAATCAGTATAAACCGGGATGGTCTTTTCAGCAAAAGATCCTTAATTTAATTACATCTGCAATGACACTTTTTCCAAATAAGCTAACATTTACAGGTTTCAGGGATTAGAACTGGGACATGTCTTTTGGGGAGCCACTATTCAACCTACTACATATGGAAACACAGTCACATTTTAGGTTCATTTACATTTCAGGTAACACTGTAAAAATTCTTGTTCACCAAGATGTGTATACTTTTCCTATGTCATGACTTGTGGAACGTAAACAACTATACAGCTGCTTACCCTAAGATACATATGCTAATAAATAAAAAATCACAGCAAAATGAATTTTAAATGGTAAAATATTTTACTATTTAGTTATATATGTTTCTTTCAATTTTCTTCAATAATTTCAAACTAAGAAGAATTACAAAGGAACGACCACAGTTCCACAGTAGGAAGTAAAATGCAATCCACATTTATTGCCTTTATCTCAGTCAAGTGTAATCTGAGTTATGGGGCATTAATTTGGGCAAATTCTGGCTTGTTAAATCTATTAAATACATAGAATCTGTTCAGTTAATTGCTGTTGTTGTTGTTGTTGTTATTATTATTAGTTGAAAAAGAGAAACCTTGAATACACTCAGTAAAAAGAAATAAATTAAGGTTATCTAGTGTTGAGAATAAGGGAATATCGAAGAAGAAAGGAGACTTTTTATACAGCCAAAATTCTCAATTTTCTTTGCAAAATGTTTGGTTAGGGCAAGACAATATTCATAAATAATAAGAATCCAAATCTAACTTCTTATTTTATAAATAAACTGAAGAAAAATGATTTATTAAACAGAATACTGATACGGTATGTTTTACCTCCAATTGCCCCTCGTGTTGTAGGAACTACTGTATAATAGTACAGTAATAGAGGAAAAAAAGACAACTATATTTCTAAATTATAATTCTATAATTTTGTATAAATAACTTTACTGAGTTGATTTAATATTATAAATTTTATATGATTATCTAAAGTATGAGAAATCCAGACCATTATAATATAAAAAATAAAAGCTATACCTAACAACCAATTTTTAATATTTATTTTTAAGATTAAGCATAAATATTCTTTAGACCTGTATACCACAAATTCAATTTGCTGTGACAGCAAGTTCTGAGGTTATTTTTCATGGGAATGGTCAGGATTATGAGTTGGTGAAATTATCATCCCTGGAGAAAACGAAGATGGCTGATAATTTATTGGGTAATTGTAAGAGAGAGTTGTGACAAATATAAGATTCTATATTCTCAGTAAATAGATATGAATGTATAAACAGAATTTGTCTTGGACTAAAAATAATATGCATTGAAGTGACTATTTTAATTCAAAGGATAATGAAGACAGTCTTTGAGGAACAATTACATCTCGGTTATCTGCAGGCATGGCATGTTGTAGGTTAGGCCACTCAGTATAACCCGAAGCTTCCACCACACCTCTCCACTGTTGTATTCAGGGAATACGATTACGTTTGATTACCTAATTTAAGCTTAATTTAAAAGGTACATGTCCTGTATAAAATTGCAGTAGGCTTATGAATGTCAAATATTTATGAATATCCATTGTTTCCGAACATCAGCCACCTCATGGCTTTCGTTGGATAATTAAGGTTTGTCTGCAATTTTATAAGTCTTTATCTGTAAAAAGGTTTTGCTTTTTGACAGCGCCTTTAATGGTCATGTGGAACGCAGCTGTTGAACATATAACTTAAACAGAGACACGGGATATAAATAACACTCAGGATAACTTTCCAAATGCAAATCACTGATATCCTATCGCTACCATGGAATAAAACTCCTAGCAAGAAAGTTGCAAAGGAAGTTTCAGAAAGAAGATTTAAAAAACAGATTTTCTCCCTTTCTGTCTGTTTCTGTACTAGTGATTTTCCAGACATGATGTAGAGGTTCTGGTTTGAAACAACCTTAGGCAGGCCTTCAGAAAGGTTTTATTTCATAAAAGCACACTATTTCCATTAAAGTCCACACTCAAGCTGAAAGATACGCTATTCTTTCAGAGAAGCAACACTCATAAATCCTAATAACATAAGCAATTCTAAAATAAAATCAAATTGAAGCACAGAACCATTTGGGGGCTGCTTTTCACATATTTTTTGAGGAGGCAAAGATTTCTAAATAAATAACACTGCATTTTCGGCCTGCACAATATCTCACACCAGTAACACCTGTTGTTGCTAACCTTTTCTTTCTCAAAGTGATGTGTGAGCATAAAGTCATCTGAGTGACCTGTTAGGGAACTCCCAGAAGTTTTGTGATAACATAACTAGACCAGCTAAACAGCTGTCCATGTGAAAGTAACGAATATCTCTTTGTCAAGCTTCTTAATCTTCAGAATTTTTCAGACTCTGAAAATAGAATGTGATTTACAGTTCTGTAAATGTCATTGCTCCAGATTTTCATTTTTCTGTAGTCACAGCTGTGAAAGGAGAACTAAGAGGTTCTTTCTAAGTTTTTCTTTTTACCAAATAAATGAATGTATAAATAAAACGCAGCTGAACCTTTCATATGTCTGGCATCCCAGAAGAGCAAAATGGTTGGCTTAGAAAGAAAGGAAAATGCGATGTTTCTTGATATGTTGCAAAATGAATAACAAAATGATTGTGTAAAATAGTGTGTAAAAGTGCTGTGTATGTGTGTTGGGACTGAAAGAGAGAGACTGGGGATTGAGTAGGGGTAATGCTTAAGCACAGATATAAAATAAAATGAAATACCTTGTATACAAAGGATTCAGAGTTTAATCCTTCAGGAAACAACAGTGAAACACCCAAGGTTTCTGAATAATAGATAATAATGTAAACAGACTTATCAATTTAGAAAGATCATGTTCAAGGCAGTGTGGAAAATCAATGGATGGAAGTGAGGCTAGTAACAGGGAGGTACAGTGAGGGTCATCCCAGTAATGATGGAGGCCAAATTAAGGAAAATCAGTGGAAATGGAAGGAAAATATAGATTTAAGGGAGAGATCTGAGGTTTGTGAATTAGTCAGGTTTTGCATATTAGTTTGTATACTGGTCAGGGTTCTCCAGAGAAATAATCAATTATATATGTGGGTTTATTTTAAGGAATTGGCTCATGTGATCATGGAGGCTGAAAGTCTAAAATCTGCAGAGTAGGTCAGTAAACTAGAGATTCAGGGAAGAGCCAATGTTGCAGTTCAAGTCCAAAGGCTGTCTGCTGCTAAAACTGTCCCTTACTTGGAGGAAGGTCATTCTTTTTGTTCGATTCAGGCCTTCCTTCAACTGACTGACTGAGTCCCACCCACATTAAGGAGGGCAAAGTCCCTAAATTTAAATGTTAATCTCTTCAAGAAAGACTGTCACAGAAACATCCAGAATAATGTTTGACCACATATTAGAGCATCATGGCCCAACCAAGTTGACAGAAAACTACCACTACACGTTTGTAATGAAAATTAATTGGAAAGAACAAGCATGAAGAAAGCAAGAATCTGAAGATGAATAAGGTTTTCCTCTTGGTCCTGGCATTATCAGAAGAGGGGATAAAAAAAGAGATAGACAATGAATGGAAGAGTTAGGGTTGAGTAATGAACTTGATGGAGTATACCAAATTTGAAATAACTGTAGATAATCCAGGTGAGGGTGTTTTTTAGAAGATCCAAAGTATGGGTCCAAAGCCAGAGATCAGAATAAAGACTCTGAAATCATTGGCTTATTTGGCTCAGAGTATAGATAATTTGTGAGGACGGCGATTCTCAAACCTGAAGCTCAAAAAAATCCTGTGAAATACTTTACAAATGTCGATGCTGGTGTCCACCCCAAAGACGCTCAGACTTTTCAGAGCAGCAGCCCAGGCATCTGTATTCATAAACTCTCATAAATGATTCTGATATGCAGCCAATTTGAAAGTCACTAGTTTAAAGTTTGAGAACTGCTGGCTTAAACCTTGGGTGAAGCTAAATAAGAGACCGAAGGATAAAATGTAGAGAACAGTACATTTTAAGGACAGGTTAGGAGAACCCACAAAAAGAATGATCAGTAAGTCAGGTAAGAGTAAAGTTATAAAATGCCAAAGAAAAATAATTTTAAGGAGAGTTGTGTCAACAGTATGAAATGGGGCCGCACTATAGGTGAAGATAAAAAATGTAAAAACAAAAGGCATTCAACTTGGTTTTCCTCAGTCAGAGCTTGTCTGAGCTACTGATAGCAAAGGCAGTGTTCCAGGGTTAGGGGTACTAAGCCCCATTTTTACCACCCAGTCCTAATTATAGGCTCCCAGAGCCAAAGCAGCTGTTTCACCACATGGCAGCCGACTAGGACATTTTTGGGTCCACTGACGTAGGAAGCAAGACAAGCACAAAATAAGATACGGATTCAAAGACAAAGACTAAATAAACTATATCATAGACGTCAGCCTATTATGTTTAGAACCCAGCAGGATGACATGCAAAAGTCACTGTATATATCTTCCAGCTGGAGAATGTTTCTAACTAACTAAAGGAAGCCAGAGAATTTTCAAAATAATTGTTGAGACTATGAGTTGTAAAGGTTATGTAGCAAACCCTACCTCAATGTCACTACAACAAATGTCAAGTTTTATCTTGAAAAAGCCCCGTGTTCATCTTAATTTACATTGAAACTTTACATCAGAGCCAAGTCCTACAGGAAGATGCCGTAGAACCACGGTTAGGATAGAATCAAAACATGTCTCTTAAAGCTTATGTCCACGTGACTAAATCTCTCAAAACAGCTAACTTAGAAAAAGAGACCACTGGCCCCTCTGGAGGAGAGCGATCATTGATAAAATTCTGTCTTCATTCTGGCAGGCCAGCAGTGCATGCAGTGCTTCCGCTGGGAAAAGAAGGAGAATTCACTGGAATTGAATACATATTTGCGGTCTGAGACACCCGGTTCCAACCCACTGAAGTAACTGATATATTTGAAAATTACTGTCAGAAAGTTAGGACACCTGGACTTTTATAAAATTTTTAATGTGCTTATTTATGGACTCATATGTACACAGGTATATAAAGTTGAGAAATCTCTTGCTCAGAAAATTGGTGAGGATAACCAATCCTATTTCTACCTTTTGTAATAATTAATTATATTAGAAATATTTCCTGGTTTGGAAGATCAACTGAAACAAAATGTCATACATAATAATATATTAAGGAGAAAACTCAGCTGTTTTTAACCCAGAAGATTCTCATAACTGCCAATATTTTCATTGGGTTAGTCAAATTAGTCTTGGAAAACATTATTAGCCCACCATTTCAGTATTTCTCTAACTCAATCCAAAGTATATTTCTTTCTAATTCAGTTCTTCTATATGCTAGAGCTCATAACACTGAAGCTAATGCTTTCTATATACCAGGAGTTTAATCAAATAAGCAGCATTCAGGTTTCTATTTGAAAATCAAAATCTTGCCTCATATCCTGAGTCTCATCCTCACAGTCCATGGTTGTGCCATTCACATTCTATGTTCTCATGAAGTTACTAAGACTAAGACCCATATCAATGGGTATGCTCCAACATGAATGGTCTTATTGTATTACTCACTATTGACCCTCTTAGTAACAACTCACCAGGTAGGCTTACAGTTTAAAATGGAAAGCTAAAGTGGGCTGGGGTGTCCAATTCCAAATTTTCAACTCCTAGATGTAGAATTGGAGGGTTAGAGCAGAGATGTAACTTACCTAATGTCCCACAACCAATGAGAAACAGAGTCAGGACTTGAACTCAGGTCTCACTCCTTTTCTATTATGTCAAGATACTGCAACAATTTCTCTAAACGATTTATAACTCAACAGCTCCTCCATGTTTGACAAGTCCACACTGCCCCAATTAGTCTGTATGTTTTCCCTTTTGTGCCTTTCCTCAGGATGTCTTTTCATTTTGTCCCCCTGGCAGCTCCATTCTCCATCTCTTCATTGTGACTTATTTGTTCCTCAGTGTGTCTGAACAGATTTACATTTCCATCCTAAACTTCAACTCTGTTGTCAAGATAAGTATTCTGGCTGGTTCTCACCCCAAGGGCAGATAAGATCTATAGGGGTCTAAAGTAATGTGGGCTTGAAGTTATACTCTGGGGTAATCCTAGGCCCTGGAAAACGCACATTTTCTATTTGGTCTTTGAGTTATGAAACTCTTAGTGGTATGATGGAGAGATCTGGGAGAGCTGAGAATTTATAATAGATTTTATATATTTCGCCTTACTCCAAATTAGGATAGCTATGTTATATTTAGACTGTTGCCATATAAAATAGTTGTTCATTTCTTTGTACAAAGGTATATGTTATGGGCCAGCAGTTATTTGTATTGCTCTGTAACAGATATTCTTCTAATCCTGGGACACTAAGAAAGGGAATGTGAGATAAGCAGATACTCATCTCAAATTCCAGAAAATTTTCATGTGACGGGGTTTCTGTTGAGTTGCAAGAAACAGCAGAAACACACATACTATGATTCTCCCAGAAATAAAAAATAAGAAAACAATAATATATCTTTATAAGTAATTCAGTGATAAAAGCCTTTTTAATTTTACATTGACAAGCCAGAAATATCCTAAGTGTTTTTGCTAAAAATCTGAATTCTAATTATTGAATAATTAAGACAAAATATACTGAGGTTCATGTCTATACTATTTGATTTCTATATCTACTCAGAAATAGATAAGGGACAGATGACTGAATGCTTGGGAACCCCTGCATATCCTACAGCTTGCCTAAGAAAAGAAATCAGATAAGGTAGCTATAAGGCTCAAGAGTGTGGAGATTAAGTAATTTTTTAAAAAGAGGGAAGGCTTTAACATTCAAAAAATCTCACAGCATTTGTATTCACTCACTTGAGAGTCACAGTGGGAATGTTACATGTGTCAATCCTTCACATTTCCTCTCACTGGACACCTAACGAAAGGAGAAAAATAGTACCAGCAAAGAGAGACCACTGGACCACCTGGAAGCTACTTTTTAACTGGTTGTGATTGATGGTGACAGCTCAAATCTACCTCAATCTCGCCCATCACATCCTAAATGCTAGAGCTGCCTGTGTGCTCCTGGGTTTATAGGTGTGCACAGAGAGCATGCAGGCAAAACAGAAGCCTGGCAGCCTCATATGAATGCAAACTGTACAGCTGCATACAGCGTGGTTAGCTTTAACAAGTGAAAAAAAAAAATCTGTGTTTTTCTGATAAGCAAAAGCCACACTGAGCAAGACTGACACACAGATAAAGAAGACTAATCACAGTAAATGTGTGCCAGGAAATGTATTAGGTGGCTAATGGTCTTCATAGTCAAATATAAAAGTAATCCTAATACATGATCAATGGTGGCCTTCATTCCTGACTTTTTCTGGTTCTCATTGAAACCTGAGCCCACATCCCACATTCAAACATCTGCTCTTGAAACTAAGTTACCACTTAAATGAAAACATCAAAGAAGTGCTAGTATAAGGGAAAAGACTCATTATGTCATCTCGCTCACTTCTTTGCCAGTAATGAATTCTGCCCTCAATTCTCATCTCTAAGAGCCGGTCTAGCCCTAATTTTAAAGCCTTGGAGATGGGTATTTCTTCCACATTTTAATAGTTTTTACAATTAGGAAACTTTTCCTGAGAGTCTGTCCAATTTTTCTTTGATTAATTTCTTTCCTTGGCATTTAGTAATGGCTCAGAGTTCTGAAAATCGTTCAAAGGCAGTTGATCTAAAAAAGTGTAGCTGCAAATGTTCATGATGCTTGTTAAATAGTGAAAGTTTTGGAGACCAGCGGAAATATGACTACCACGAGTATTTGAAATCACTTTGATTTCCTCTATGAATTTTATTTATGTGTTTGCTTTATGACATATGACTTCTATTACCATGAACGTGAGTCAACGGAAATTATCTGAAACCCTCAATGGCATATTTTTTTTAGCTTTAAAAAAATCAGTACAGATCGCAGAATACCACCAAGGAAAAGATCAATAATTTGTAGCAAACTTCACCAATGTTGCGGTCCTAATTTGTTCCAGTATGGTAGGCTGAGGCATCAAAGACACGAGTTGCTCAAAGGAATAATTTCCTCCTCAAGACAGCCTTATATGCCCAATTCAAGGAAATCAAAATTTGGTCATCTGATGAGAAATACACACACACACACACACACATCGAGGAAGCAACTAACTCATGCTCTACATTCTTAGATTTTATTTCCTCAAGCCGTTCATTTCTCCTGCCTTATAACAAACTAAAAACAATAACAATAAAAACTCAAAACAAACAAAAAGGCCTTTTTAAACATTTCAGATAAATTCTAAAAATATAAAAGTCTAGAATAAATTGCAAAAAAATTTTATACTTTGCATTGCCTTATTTTTGACAAGTTCATGAATATCCAATAATGGGAAAAATATCCAATATAAAGTATGTTTATCTGGAGAACATACTCTTATTTTCCATATTAGGATTTCCTCTAAAATATAATTTGATATAAAATGTTTCTATCAAAACCTATTATTAATTTAAATGTTCCCTTGAAAGCAATTTAAGTACGAGTTGTAAAACAATTTTGAATGTTTCTGATTATAAAATATCTAAAACATAATGGAAATCTCATTAACTGCAATATCAAGACCTGTAGTTTTCTCTTCCTAATATATAATGAAGTATATTCATAATGACTTCAGATATTAAGAATTCTTTTTTATCCTTTATTGGCCTTTGTTATCACCTTAGGGCTGCTTGTCCATGAGTTTTTCCAATCTCGTGGATTCCCTACAAACAAGGGGATCATACTGGTGCAATATTCCGTACGCTAAGGGATGCTAATATGCAAAAAGTATCAGATTATATTGAAGTTGCTGATAAAATTGCAGGTAATAGTGCAAACTAGAAATATAGCGCAAATGGGAAACACTGCAAAAAGGTGCCCACTCTGATCAGACCAATTAGAAAAGGTCCCCTTTCCTTTCTTCTGGCCTGAGGCAGGTTCCCAGGCAGGACACAGAGCATGGTAAGCAGAGTGTTCCCTGGGTTTTAGCTCATCGTGCCTGCCTGGCTAGGTGCCCCTGTGTACAACACAAGAGAAACAATGATATGCAGAGTCTCTGGATTCCATGTGACATTTCCTGGGTTACCAGTCAACATGATGATGGACAAAAGGAAATGCCCACCGAAGAACTCCAGTTCCCATATTACTTACATCCTGTTTTGTAAAATATAATCTAGTTCTACTGTCACTTGAAAAATGTGATATTTCAACTAAAATAATGAGAAACTACCTCTTCTCACTGGGGCTTACATCGGCATGCAATACTGGGGAAAAAAATTAAAATTCAGGAGTTAGGTGGATCTGGAATCCAAAACTTAATATTTACTTGTAGTGTCATGTTGGTCAAATTACTTCCACTCTCTTAACCTTTCCTGTTCCATAAAATGAAGATACTAATGAAGGGCTAAATGAAATAACATATGAAATGCTTATTAAACAGTCCATAGAAAATAGTTATATTCAGTATCTGGCTTTACTCCTATGAGGAAAGATAGGGATATATAATAATCTGGCACAGCAAATTGGCTGTTCCTTTCACTAAAGCCTGATTTTGTATATGAGTCGTTGTGTGGTTGCTATGGAAATCACTGACTAGTAAAAGTGATTACTTTAACAAATTCTTTTGTCAAATATTCAGGGCAAAATGCTTCTTCTGAATAGCCTGAGGTATATGGTTTCTCTTGGAACATTCTCTAAGAAGTTTATCAAGTATTTGAATTCATTCCTTCTTCCCAGCCCCATATGGGATATATGTTTATGAGTAAAACAACAATAAAAATGAATTAAATACCGTCAGAGACTTACCAAAAAGACTAAACTATTTTTTATATATATGTTTCACACTGCGCAAACTGCCTAATATTTCTGCTTCTTAAATATTCTGTAGCACAGTTTAATACTCTAAGACTTCCCAGCAAATTCTGCACAGAGAACCTTAAGCAAATGGGGTTGAGAAGGGTAAATATTGTAGATTATTTTCTTGAGGATAGTGATTTTACACAGTGCTAGATGGGCATTTGGTTTTGTTATTTTTCTAATATAACACTTGTTCTTAAAAATGGAGGTTATAATATTATGAACACTTACATAAATTGAAAAGCATTTAATAGGCTTCATGAGAAAAGGGCTATATTAATCTGATACAATATATTTAACAACTGTATCTGTTTAAATGCTTCATATTTCCTTTCTGCTAAATAGAAAGTTTAATTAATGAAAAAAGATCTAATATGAGAGAATCCTGGCTTGAGGCTGGCCTTGGGGACAGATTACCAATAGGAGCCATGTGAGAAAGCTGTGAGTTCTTATCCTGCACAGCAGGAAGTTTAGATAAGTTTATCTAAACAATCAGTCCTGCTGTATAGAAGTCATACACTGTGAGCACTATCAATGATTATATCTAAATTTAATGTTCATGAGGACTCACTTTTCTTGAATGAATTTCTGACATTTTACTTTACCATCAGAAAGATTCGCTGTTTGTTATTCCCTAAGATATTTTTTAATTGTGCCACTGTAATTAGAATATGAAGTTTTAGTAGTTAATTACAGTATATGTTTAATAGAACTATCAAAGAGCCCTTATCCTCAGGATTCTAAAAGAAGTTATATATTTCCCAGATAAAAAGACTCATGAAACTTGAGTTCATTCACTCAATAAATATTTATGGAGTGCCACATTGTGCTGTGACTGGAAACAGGCATTAAGCAAAGCGATCGTGCTGCCTTCTTGCCCTCATGGAGCTTTTGATCAGTCAGGGGAAACATTTATTAATTTCATGATCGCACACAATTTAATTTAATTACAACTCTGTAAAATACTCTGAGAGAGTGCTATGAAGTCCTATTCGAGTTTGTACTAAGGGATTTTAACATAGTGTGGCCAGAAACGGATTCATTTAAAAAATAATAATACTGGACAAATATCTGAAGTAACTAGAAGAAGAGCAAAGGAAAACTGGGACCCTCCTGTCCACAAAAGCCCTGGGACACGGAGAAGTATTAGAAACTAAAATAGACACAGTCTGACTGAATCCCAGAGAGCAGAACTTTAGAAAACATTTTAAGGCTTTCCATAATTACCCTGAAAGAGAAAGAAAGCCACTGGGATTTTTAAAGCAGCATTTGACGTAACTGATTGCTCCTTTCTTCTTAAAATATTGCTTCACCTGTCCTGCTCAGACCCTCGCCGTCCCCCTCTGTCCCCTTGGCTGGTTCTTCCTGTCCCCTGGTAAGCTGCGGCACTTCACACCTTCTTCCATGGACTCCTCTTTCCAGGCTTCGTCCTTAGGTGACCATGTCTAACCCCATGACTTTAAATATATCTACATGCTGACAACTTTAAAATTTATACCTTCATTTCTAACCTTATCCACTGAATTTTTACTATGTGTCAACCATGCCAAAATATATCTTGATTCTGACCTCGATTGCTGACACTATTCCAGGCCACCATCTTCCGATTGCAGTGCTCCTTACATTGTCTCCTCGCTTTCTACCCGAGCCTTCGAAAATATTAATCAAGTCATATCACCCTTTTGCTCAAAGCTCCCTAAAGTCTTTTAGTCTTTTTCAGTGTAAAATCCAAAATTTTTCTAATAACCTACAAAGTTCTATGTGATCTGCAATCTGCTATCCCTTGACCCTTTCTATTCTCTTCCTTGCTTGCTTCAATCCAACCACTCTGGTTTCCTTGCTGGTCTTAAAAAAGCTAAGGAAGCCAGGAATATTGCATTTGCTATTTTCTCTACCTAGAAATCACCCTCTTACCAATACCACAAAGCTATCTCCCACAGTTTCTTAATATCTTTAAGTATGTTTATATATAAACTTTTTTGACTACCTCTGT
This sequence comes from Pteropus alecto, assembly GCF_000325575.1. Lineage (NCBI taxonomy): Eukaryota > Metazoa > Chordata > Mammalia > Chiroptera > Pteropodidae > Pteropus > Pteropus alecto. The sequence continues at coordinate 5,225,065 of NW_006440645.1, read as the reverse complement.
AAAATAATGCATCATCCAAATCTCTGCCTTTCACTCTGGCTATATTTTTCCTCATGGAAATTCTCCCACAGTTTATCCTGGATGGATTAGTGGATGAATGGATGGATGGGCAGATGGACTGACTGATTTTTTATACCCCCCAAAGACTGTGAGCTCTATGAGGCCAGAATTTTTGTTTTGTTCATTACTCTATGAGACAACATAGATGGTAGGCACACAATAAAATATGTTTACTGAAGAAATTAATAAATCCATCAAATCAGATTAAAAATAAATTGGCTAAGAATTTGAACGAAAGTGACTTATATGCAGTACTCAAAAATGAGTTATCAATAATTATCCACATATATTATATTTAACTCAGAACTCTCAGATAAAAAAAAATGAGGCTCAAGAAAAATTGTAAATTTGCCTGAGATTCCACAGCCAGTACTTATGAGTAAGGAATCCAACCAAGGTCTTCTAACTCCAATAAACAATGTGAGTATCGCAAGCAGAGTCTGACCAACTTTGAGTGTTCAGGTAATTATATATTTAAAAAAAAAGATCCTAGCAGAAAAATAAGATAATGGCTTATGGAATACAATAGGGATAAAGAATCAGAAAACTTCCATGTCAAATTCTGGCTCAAGCAATAACCCAGGTTATGACCTCAAACACACTTCACCTCTCAACTTCAGTATCTGCCTCTATAAATCGATAATCTTAAAATTTGCATAGTACAAAGTGAGATACCAGTGATTAATGGTTACTGTCTACAAAGAATTATCTAAGCGCTAAGCAATATTATCATTACTAACAGGCTTGGAATTCTGGTTCAGAACATTTGGCCACTTATTCAAACTTTATCTAAACTAGTTTAAAGTCTAGGGTCTTTAAAATTAACCATACTAAAGCTTTCTCATTGCTTATAGTTTAAAATAATTTATTTATAAGAGAAGTTATTCTGTGAATTTTATGAAATTTTGAAATATGTTTTTAAAGTTATCCCTGAAAAGGAAGTGAAAAAGTATTTCTTAGGAAAGCAGAAACAACCTGCTGGAGAAGGGATTCCTTTTGAATTTGCCATTTGGTCTCAGCATCCTGTGGTGAATGCTGCTAATTTTCTGAATCTGTAGTTGAGCCAAATTTCACAAGGGCAGTGGAATTCCTAAACACTTCCTGCCCAAAGGGATACAAAATCCAAGTACACGAAGCAAGAGAAAAACTACTGACTGGAAAAATGAAAAAAAAAAAAAAATCCAATATAGCCATTCAGTAATTTTCTTTGATAAGAATTTTAGATAATTCACTATAGTACCAGTTTAAGTGCTATTTTTCTCAATGTATATTATTTTGACAATCATATCACAAATATTATGTACATTGTTTACTTAAGTATTTGTTGATTGCTTATAATAGATAACAAAGACTTTGTTAGAACTGGAACTGTAAAAATAAAAACACAGCCATTAACATTACAAAAAATGCTAATGGAAGTAAACACAGGAGCTTGGATGAAAGGCCCTAATTTGAACGGAGAATGTAATTCATGTGGCTTTTGAGAAACACATAGCATAGTTGTTGACGCAACAGACTCAAGCCAAACTGCCTGGTTAAGTTCCAGCTCTGCTACTTACTAGCTGTGTGATTTGGGGCAAGTTATTTAACTTCTCCGTACCTCATTTCTCCACTGTAAAATGGAGATATTAATGGAACCTACCTAATAAGACTGTGAAGATTAAGCTGGTAATACTTATAAAATACTTAGAAGGTACCAGGCAAAAAATACATAATTACTAATTGCTATTATTCCAAATATAACAGTCTTCCCCTGTTACCAACATATAATCCAATATCCTTAGAATATCCCTAAGTAACTGACAGTGTTAAGGAGTTCTTAATGTGATTGAGTTCTATTTATGAGTTTCATTCAGGGCTGTAGCACTTACTAGCTGAATGAACTTAGATAAGTTACCTAACCTCTCAGTACTTCCATTTCCACAACTGCAAATGGGATAATATTTGTACTTCTGATGAGAGAGGATTAAATTAATTAATAAAAGTAAACCACTTAGAAAAGAGCCAGACACAGAGTTAATAAATGTAATTATTATTGCTAATGTCAGAAAATAAATTATGATCAAAAGGAAAGGGTTCAAAATTTCTAGGATTAATTAACAATATAGTTCATCACATGTCATTTTAAGGTGCAAAGCACGTCTTCTAACATGAACATTGTTGTTAGTAAGAAATAATCAATTAAAAATAAACACTTTTAGGTCTATAACCAACAGAGTAAAATAATTATCCACACACAACAGCTGACAGCTAAGAGTGTAGTTAGACAAGCTCCTGTGAGGAGACATCAATCTTTTGAATTTATATAGCACCTACCAACTAGTCTGAAACCCCTAACAAGCTGTGACGCAGAATGATTTAAAGTAGTAACAAGGAAAAGAAAAACAAAATAAGTGGAAGGAAAAAGGGCATGCTACTCTGCTGAGTTTCACAACTTGGCCAATGGCCTATTAAAATCTTAAGAGCTACACTTGAAATCACTGTCTTGTATAAACACTTAATTCTAAGTCCCAATGAAGTTAGAGATCCAATGTCTACCAGTAACTTTTTATCATAACTTACAGGAGATCTGTAATAAACATCATATATGTTTGGGGAAGATTATTTTGTTACTGGCAAAGTGTAACAAAATCCCCCTCATCTTCTCACAAATGGAGTGATTTTCATGTATAGCTTAAAGTATTGTCACTTCTTATATTGGTGTGTATATAAACAATGCTGTTTATAGTACCATCCACCCAACTTTCCTGTGCTTTCTAAACTCACTAGATTCTTATTTGCAGCCTCCCCAGTCCCTGATGCACACTGGCCTACCTCCAGCTCATTCCTAAGAAGAGATAGTATCTCCAGGTCTGTGCACACTGAATATATTCAGAGAAGATTTTGCCCTTGTTAAGGCCAGGATGACAGGAACTTTCTTATAATTACAGCAAATGAACTGGCCTTTACTTACTCAGCATGGTTGATGACAGCCTCCTCACGTTGGAATGAACTTTCTGGGGGTGGCCTGGCTCAGAATCTAAAAGCAGAATAGTTGCTGTGAGACAGCACAAATCCTACAAAATTGTGTGTGGTTTCCCTTTAAAAATGGTTTATTAAAAAGCCTTACCAATAGTTAGAACTATCCCAGAGATTATGGCAAGGAAATTCTACTTGTACGAATCATGGAAATATGTGAATTTAGGATTTTTTTAAATAATAAACTCAAACTGGTTTATATTTTATTGAATTTATACTTGTTAAAAAAATAAATAAGGCAATCAGGTCCTCTTTATTATTACCCAGCCAACAAAGGTCATGACCAAACTGGTTTGATTCAGACAGAACGGAAACTGCACATACCCCTATGTCTAGGATAAGACTATAAAACTTCATGAGCGTAGAAGCAACTAATCCTTGATCTGCTTCTCTTCTCTCCTTGGACTGTAACTGCCTGTTTAAAAACAGAACAGCAATTAAGGAATCTGCCTCCACGTTGAAGAAAGCTGTGGGAATTGATACAAAAACTGCTAAAAAACAGATATGTATATATTTTACTTTCCTGATCCCTCAATTTCTAAAAACTCCCAATTTAAAGTGGACCACCACCACCAACAAAAAATGTTAACCCTATACTCCTGGCTAAGTATTTTCTCTACACCAAAGATCGTTTTATTAGTGGTAACCCATGTATCGCTGCTCGATAAAATAATCTATTCCAGATAGCCTCTTGGTGTCTTAATGAAATCCAAAAAAGAAAAAAAAAAAAGAAAAAAAACCTAGTAGATGTGTAGAAAAAATATTCAAAATAATGTTTAAAAGAGAAGAAACAGTGTTTCCTAGTAATGAAAGAGTTGCTTTGAAAAAGAGATAAAATACATTATTTTGAAAATGTTCCTTTCAAACATCTAAGTACAAGCTACCGTTATGGAAGAAATCCAGTTTAAAGGATTAGGGTTTACATGAACCACGCAAAAAACACCTTGCTAAACAGCTGCATATTGATTGAAAGTTGAATATTTAAATGCATAATATCTGTTTAAAGAATTCTTCCATTAAAATAAAGTTCTTTCCTTGTTTGTTTTGCCATTTTCTGTAAAAATATTGTCAGAATTTTTTAAAACAAAGCACATCTATGATATAAAAATAAGCAAAGTGGGGGCTGGGGAATACCTGCAACCTATCAATTAAGTAATTATAATAAAGGCTATCTAAAACTGAAAATGGCTGGAACAACATTCTGTGAACTTTTCTCTCATAGAGTTTTCCATCCTTTTTTACAAAAGGAATTTTAAAGTTGACATGGTCTTGCTACCTATGGACAGCCCCAAATTCCATTTCAAACTGCTTTCTTCCTAATGAAAGGGTCTATATTGAAGCTCCTACAAGTGAGAGACATAATAGTTACTCTCATACACTCGAAATAGAAGTTAATGTAGAGTATTCTAAATAAGGATCTAGTATAAATGCATGAAAAAATAAACCAGCCTCATGGTGACTATATGGAACACAATTATAACACAGTTTCAACATTGGTAATGTTATTATTTCTTAAATCTTTTTTCAAATAGAGACAGAATGTACCTTCCTTCCAAGAAGGGATCATAAAAGTGAAACAGGAACAAAGAAATGAGAAACGATGCCTTTCTCAGGGTGCCGCTTTTATAAGGTCCTGAACACCAGGTTATTTAATCACTTTGTCTACAGCAGTACTTCCCTCCCCGCCAGCCATTTGGACCAAAAAGACTATAACAGTAATTGGAATATGAGTCACAGGATGTACTTTAGGTCAAGAAAGCACTTAAGGAAGGCCAAGTCAATACTTTTGCAAATTGTACAAGTTTGAGGGATTTTTCTCTTCTTTTTTTTTTTCTCGTTTGCTTTCATTTTTTTTAAGTATTGATTTTATGCTTTGGCCTCAAGTTCTTCATGCTCCTAGAATATGGGCTAGCATTTTGAAAAATGATAGGGATTTTTTGTTGGTGGTACTATAGTTGTTTTTAAATAATTTTAGAGAATTCCGTTACATGTGGCTAGATAATATTGCCTAGTCTTTTCTTAATCAAAGGATCTAAAGATTAGAATATAAAGTTATCCTGATCTGAAGTTCAAGATAAAAAAATATTTCCAACTAGAGCACATTTAAGTAATTGTGGCCATAGCTTATTTCATGGAATAAAACATATTCAGCAGTTTCAAGTTACCTAAATTATATTTCCAGAGATCTTTTTATTGAAGTCCTACTTTGAAAATCAGAATTCCTGGGATCAGGAAGCTTTTTTAACTTGTCCAACTGATTAGAGTCAATTTGCAATGAGCATTCATGGTAACTGTCAGGACGTGTATTGTGCCTAGAGACAAGTGTTGATGTGTTGTTGGCACTGCAGACAATTTGGGGGGTGGAGGGGGCATAAACATTGTGTCTGGCAATGTTTCTTTTAATTTCCAAGATACCTATCACCATGATGATGAGATCTGTAAACAGACATATTAATTTAAAATCAGTACATAAGTTGCTAACTTCTTTACATTCTTTGCTGCAGGAGCCGGGGGAAGGGACAGAAAAGGAGGAGAGTATGTCATAAATCTAGGAAGTGTGACTAAAAGGAAGCACTCCCTGCAGGCCCTGGCTGCACCATGATGGCCTATTTTCCCAGCAATCTGGTTGGTCCTGGGCAATGGGACAGAAGCATAATCAGGACACATACAGACCAGGAACTCTCCTAAGTGCACTTAGCAAAAACTATTGCTACTGGGATAGATGTTCCATTACTTTGTTTTTCAAAGCTCATTTTTGGCAGAACTGGGTGAACTAAAATGCACAGAATGATAAGTAAATGTAAAGTGATGTTTTGGGTTTCATTCAGGCCTCCTGAAGGCAGGAAAAACTTCTCTAATTTCCTTATGATGTTCACTTGTTCATACCTCTCATTCATAGAATCACTGAGGGAATCTGTTATCTTCCACAAAATTCTAAAGTTAACAAACATCCTGTTGGAGGTTTTCCAATCTCTTTAATTTGCTGACTATAAATCTTCCCTGAGCATCCCATTACAGGAGCAGGCCTCAGTTCTCCCAGTCCCATTGAAAACAAGAAAAGCCTGCTCTTAACATTGGCCTAACCAGAGCAATGCTGATTGCTGTGGGTTGTTTTTTGTTTAGTGACCTTTCTGAACTTTTTCTATATTCTTTGTCATGTGTGACCACTGAAATCTATGTTCCACTAACTTAGTGGTCAGCTAGTGTTTTAACAGTTTCCTTAAACCTTCCGCGCCTAAAAAAAAAAAGACTTTCCTAGTCTTTACATATTGGTTCGTTTTGGAGTACTCCTTCAGCACCAGCCAGACTGTTCAACGCTGCCTTAGCCTTCACTGTCCATTTGTGTGGAGCCTGAAGGTGAACCAGAGGTGAAAGCCTAAGGTTCTTTAGGCCTTTTTCTGAGCATGTTCCCGGCACTGCACATGTGCATGGACTCCTCAATTATCCAATACATGCAGGAGCTTTTAAAAGAATTTATTTCCCTACGTATCTCCTTTCTCAACCTCTTGCTTCCTAACCTTTTGGTCTGTCCATTGCTTGTACTGACTACAAACCCTGGCCGCAGGCTACTGTGACCAATACTTTTTGCCTTTACATACTTTCTGCAAATATCACCTTGCCCTGGGAATATTCCAAATCAAGCAAAATGATGGCAAGCCCTTGCACTGGTCAAAACCCACAACCAAAATTCTTTGAGAATAAGGTCTATTTTGCTCCCTCTGACATTAGCAATCTGCACCAGGAACGTAAGCTGCCATCATCACAGGTACTATTGATCTGGGAGAGGGGACAATAAAGCAGGCAAAATGCCACAGCACTCATTGCAATGCCGAAACTTCTTTCTTCATTAAGCTTTCCTCTAGTTACGGTAAATTTTTGAGAAGATGCCATAGTTTTGAGAAAGTTGATTGACCATTTCTGCTAGCTTATTGGTTGCTTTTGTGGAGGGATTAAACCCTGAAATTCCCTGATCTGCCTAATCAGTGATGTCATCAATAAAGCCACTTTTGAAAATAGTTTGACCTTCCACAAAAAGCTTATTAACATGTTGCTTTATGACCCAGTAATTCCATTTCTAGGTATACACCTGAGAGATTTGAAAATATAGGCCCACAGAAAAACCTGTACATGATGTTCATAGCAGTGTTACTCATAATAGCCATCTCACCCCCAAAAATGGAAAGAACCCAAATGTTCATTAACTAATGAAATGGATAAACGATATTCTGTTCAGCCATAAAAAGGAATGAAGTACTGTTGCATGCTAAAACAAAAGTGAACTCTAAAAATATTACGCTAAATGAAAGAAATCAGACACAAAAAGACACATATTCTATGATTCCATTTATATAAAATGTACAAGATAGGCAAATCCACAGAGGCAGAAAATAGATTAGTATTTGCTAGAGGCTGGGAGGAAGGAAGAATGAGAACTGACTGCTAATGGGTATGGAGTTTAATTAATGGTTGATGAAAATGTCCTACAAATAGATGATGGAAATAATTACACAAGTTACAAAAATTTCTTAACTGTACACTTTTTAAAAAGTGAATTTTTATGGTACTGTATTATATCTCAATTAATTTTCTTATAAAATAGTAATGTATCAAAATTTTTTCATCTCCTAGAGAGATTATAGAGCTCTTGAATAGCATGGGGTGGGTGTGTGGGTGTGTGGGTGTGTGTGTGTGTGTGTATACATATCTAGATAGATAGATAGATAGATAGATAGATATATCCACCCATGGTATTTCCTGTTGGTAGTACTTACTTGTAAGGAATATACTCTAAGGATGTGTTTCCATAGTGGAGCTACTTTTTATGCATTTTTTGTTTTGTTTTTCAGAAACTCACAACTTTTCTTATGCACAAGTTGATAATATCCTAAATATGTGCCATATCTCAACTATATGGAATTAAATTATAAATATTAAAACAAACTTGACTCTAATACTAACAAACAATGTATATAAAACAAGCCAAAGAAGGTGTTGCTATATTATTGCTACTTTTACACTTTTAAGATCTTTTATTTGATAATGAACTTGGCAAAATATATTTTGACAAAGGATTTTTTATGCCAGATATTAGCGAATAATTTTTTATGTTTAATGTTAAAAACACTGAAAACTTTCCAACATAAAAATGAAACTATTCACAATATGGTTCACCAAATCGCCAGAAAGCAACTCAACATATTAGAAGTGCTCAGTCCCACTATGTTTTCACATTGTAATTATACTGTATACCAAAGAATGCAGACTTTACACAGTATTTCTAGCAAAGATTTCAACACCTTTTCTAATCTCTTTCATAAGTAGATAAAATGAAAATGAAGAGATCATTTGCCATTCTTGAATAACACTTAGAAAAATGCTTTAACATGATTTTTGATTAAACACTCTGAAGATTAGTATATTTTGAAAACCTTATTCTCTTAACTAAATTAGTTATTCCTAATCTTTATATATCTTATCAAATATGTACATATGCACTATTACGAACTGAATGTGTGCCTCCCTCAATTCTCATGGTGAAGTTCTAACCCTTGATGTGACGGCAGTTAGAGACGGGTCCTTTGGGAGGCAAAGTGAGATGAGTTCATAAGGGTGGAGCCATCATGATGGAATCAGTGCCCTTATGAGGTATGAGAGAGTTTGCCGCCAGGAAAGGCCGATCTACCATATGAACTGGAAAAAGCCACGTAGTGAACCTGCAAAATTTCTTACATCTAAGTTGACTAATATTTTTATATCCAATGATGCACTTGTTACTTTTGTATCCATAGTTACTCTAGAAGAGTCTCTCTTAAAAGATAGTTTAGGAGACTCAGAACAATCAATACTTATCGCATATCTCACAATGTTTAAAATCATGTTATGATTACTTAGTCACTTGAAATTGGCTTCTTTGGGGTTAATTTTCAAATACTTGGTAGTAAAAAAAGAGCAGTTTTCTTTTGGAGTAAGCATTCTGAATTTTTGATAATTCGGTCTGCCGGTCCTGCCAAATTTTGCTCTGACGCATTTCATGGAGACAGGCAACTCCAGCAGGCTTGAGCAGGTGCTATTTGTGAAACTTAGGGGGATTAATTCTCTGTAGTTTAACAAGCACAAGCCGTATTATGCACTAAATCATCTCAATGTCAGCCTCCTTAAGAATTTTTTAGCTTAAACAAACTATAATCTGTTGCTAAGAGAGATAAAATAATAATTATTATTATAGCAAGGAGATGTTGTAACCTTCTGACCACAACCTTGTTGACATTTCAGCTTTTTCCATGAACTGAACTTGTCAAGTTTATGTAGACGGTGTTTGCACTAATTTCATTTCACATGTGTATTGCAAAGCTTATGTTATATTTTTCGAATAGGGTATAAAGAATCCTGTCAAATAACACAGAAAATCCTAGTAGGACATATGCTAGATACTCATGATAGGTCAAAACAATAGTTTTGACTCTGTCTCATTTTAGTGCTATAAAACTCAGGACTTAAAAGACATTTTATAATGGAATTTAAAACTTTTTATTTTTGACTGACATTCAACATACTCAATTGAGAAATAAGCCATAAATTACATCCTGTAGCTTTACTGAGCCTGCAGTATGCTCAGAATGCTTCTCTTGTAGAAAACTAAAGTATAGATACCGGCCGTGATTAAACTGACCTGCAGACTTCAGGAACATATGCATGACCACCATTTACCTTTAGTGTTTATGTACAGGATATGCTTCAAGTGTTGTTTAAACCTAGAGAAATTTCACAGTTCACAACAGTGTTATATTCAATACAAATCCTCTGGTGTAGAAGTTAAGCAATTGGATCAGCATCAAGAACAAAACGTTTTTAACTCTGATGATGTTCTGCCAAGCACAGGGTTCCATGTGGAACCCAAGATTACTACGATAGAAGTGACCAGTAAAAGACAAAGTTTATACCAAACCAGGAATTAATTAAGTGAATGAATGAAAAATAGCTTTAAAGATTAAGGAATTTCATTTAAAAAGCCTTAGCAATAGGCACAATGCAATCGATAGTTTCCATACATTAATCACTTCTCTATGTATTTATGCCAAATAACTAAATGGTCTTATAGTTTTGAAAATGCTATTGTTTATACTGTTGGCACAATCAGAGGCTGTACTATTTTCCTGTTAAATGCTATACAAATTGTTGGTAACCACAATACCATGCGTGTTTTCCACTTACTTAAGTAATTGTTCTTCACTTTGACTTACCACTGTGTCTCATCTTTTCTGTTGATTTACAGTTGTCAGGATTGCACTACAAAGGGGCCAGGAAACCATGATAAATGGAAATACGCATGCAATAAATAGCAGACTGAAGTGATGCATCTGTTTTTAGAGAGCTATCCTGCCACTTGGCTAGTTTCATTTCCTGAGTAAATAACTATAATTTTCCTATTATAAACCTAACTGAACTCATGTTCAGGCAGCTGTAAATTTCTATAGTTGCTCCACTGAGGGATGGTTTATTAACTCTTTAATATACTTCCTACTCTAAATTTTCACAACAGTAGAAAAAATTCCAACAATACACCTATTAACATAATGTTTAAGTATTAAAACTGGGGATAGTCACGAGTCTGCTGTTCTAACACGGAAAGTTTGTCAGCTATTTGTTTTTGAATTATATGCCACCTTTAAAAATACAAGAATATTTTTTGAATAAAGAATTTTAAAGTCATCTAAATCTGTTTAAGTAAGTAAAGGCATTTATTTTTTCAGGTAACAAGAAATCTAAGTAGGAAGAACTAGGTTGGTACAAAGAACAATGAAGTAATCAAATGCCTAGGCTCCTTCTATTTTTGTCTGGCTATCATTGCTGACATCTTAGGGAAAATAAGAAGGAAAGAATAGATTTGAGATAGGTAGCTAGCAGTGACTGCCACAATATTATAGTGGTTAAGAGTTTGGTTTCTGTAATTATTTTCTCTGGGTTAAATTTTTTGTTCTGCAATATTTAGTAACATGACGAACAAATTATTTCACCTCTTTCTGAACCTTAGTTTTGTCTTCAAAAGAACCTACCACAGAGAACTGATATAATATTTGTAAGGCATTAAAAACAGTAACTGAAATGTAAATATTAATGTTATTATTGCCATATAAATTCAGTTATGTTCACTCCTATTGGTTTTTCATGAAAAGCAGCATCATAGGTAATATCAATTCTGGTGAGTTTTCTATGCAGAAAAGAGAGAATAACAAACTAAGGTATTTCTGCTCGGCCAAAATTGACTTAAAAACGGTTTTAAAAGTGGGAAAACGTTACAATAGATTATGTTGATGAAGTAAGCATAAGCTTGTTTGCATTTTAACTTCCTTGGGCTTCCATCTCAAAGTTTTCATTTTTAAAGAAATCTAGTCTAAACATGGTCAAAATTATTGACTGGTCCAACTTAAAAAAAAAAAAAATCAGCCCTCATTTGATGAAAGTTCACAAACCCTGGCAAAACCTTTGTTGAACCTCCCTGAGTTTTGAGTTTATCTGAAACTGAAGCGAGGTGGATTCTCATAACAAAATATGTCACAAAGTTCTACAGATAAGACATGATTTACGAAACACGTATTTGATTACCTGCTGCTAAGTCTTCTTCAAAATTTCTCGATATTTATATCTGACTTTTTTATGCTTTAAATAGTAATTTTCAGACCAATTCTTCTTATACATTTTTAAAGTTTATTACTAGGAACAGGAATAAATATACTACTTTTCATTCCATGATAAGGTGAGTGAGTCATTGACAACTTCCAGAAATTCACTCCTTCACCAAGAAAGATAATCATATAACGATTTCTTCCTCTTAAATACCTTAGATAAAAATACGATTTTACTTAATATTGTTTTCAATTTTTACACTTAGAACTGCATATTTATGAATCTCTCAAATTGATCAGCTCTAGTTCAGAGCAGTTACTTTGTATGAGTTTTCTACATACGATGACTTTAATTTTCCACATTCTCCATTCCTTGATAAATACCACACCACTTACTGACATGTCATTTCCTATTTTCATACAAAGGAAGAGAAATGGTGACAAAAGTGTCATATATTCTGATTTGTTCATAATATTACGTTATATATAACCCAAGCACAAACATTTCTTTAATTTTTATAATTCACCTTTTTGATATCAGTGAGACTAAATCAGTGACAAAATCCCTGTGAATATATATTTCATAATTATGTTAGGTAGGTACCTAAGTGTTAACGGGTTCTGAAATCCCCATTTTCTAGGTAATATGGTATAATGAAGAGAGCACGCTTAAGCAAATTATCAGCCATCCAATATGTGCTTCTACCACCGTAAAATGCCTAGTGGAAAGGGCAGATCATAAAAGGCCCTTGAAAGACCTGTAGTAACATATATATAAGAAAATAAATCAGTGAGGATAAAATTGTACAATGCACATTAAATAAGTACTAAGAAAATACTGTCTAAAAGCAAGAAAACTGGTTTTGAGTAGGTTCTTTGAAAGAGTTATCCGTTAAGCAATTTTATATGGAGGCCCTTCTGAAGTCAGCATTGAATATTTCCCCAAATATGGATCCCTTGCAATTGCCCCTGCCAACTGTTTACACATCCTAATGCTGAGAGTTTAGTGTCTTTTATGTGTGAATTACTTCACTAATTTATGTTACTTGCTTGGACCCTTTAAGCATTTCAATTTGCTACTCCATCAAACCGATACAAGAAAAAGAAGAACCACTGCAGACTAGACTACAAATTCAGAGAAAACTGCCTGCATATTTATGTGAGTTTTACATTTACAAAGTCGATGCTACTACGTTGCACAAATCCAGATTTCCTGATGAAACCATACAGAGGAAGGAGTCAGATTCAATGAGTTCAGGGAAAATGGACATCTTTAAGAAAAATACTGATTTCTCCCTGCAGTAGAAATACATTTCCTGACACCTGGAGAAGCACTAAAAAAGAGGAAACAAAATAAGGAAATTAGAAGAATCTGAATATCCTTCTGGAGGAATGTTTCAGTGAAAAGTATTGAGGGAAAATGATAAATAGCTGCCTTCATTTTAGGGTTACGATACCTTAGCAAGATGTTATACAGTAGGTCTGTTACAATCAAAATTTTGGAAGGAAATAATAGCCTAGATTCTCTCTGTATTTCACATATCACCTCACTCCACCCCCGACCACACACAGAGCAAAATACTTTCCTGTGATGTCAACATCACATAAGATACCAACGATCTGACCCTAGGTACTAGGTTGCACAGAGTGCTGTGCAGGTCACATCTGCCCAACTCCAGAGGTGCCATTTGCCCACCCTAGGATGGGCAGTCATCAATCTCTCAACTCAGCAGCCTTGCTAGCGTGAATTAACTCACATTTGTAAGAAACAAAATCAAACTCTAAAATTCTATAGGGCTCTCATTTTTAGGTCTGAGAATATAATCTACCATTGATTGTATTATAGTAAAAGACAATGCAAATACGAATTTAGGCCAGTTGAGCTGGCAATACTTTTTTAATTTTCTACTCCTAACTTTTACTTTCTTATGGCATTTTCATTCTTTACTTGTATGTTTCAATTAACAGTCAAAAGAACTTTGAAACAAAATTTTTTTGCCTCTTTCTCTAACCCAACTGACAAGTTCCCATCTGTCCTCTCAGAAAATGGCCTCTCCCTCTCGCAGAGAACACTTCCAGCCAATGTTTGCAGCCAGCATCACAGCCCAGGCTCCTCTGCTCTCAAAGGCTTTTCAGGTTCAGTCTGGTTGGAAGGCAATGCCTGCCATCTGACCTTTGTATTGCACATCTATACAAGCTAGATGGAGAAACAGAGAATGGGTCAGGAGGAGGAAGAGAGAGAGACAAAAACAGAGTTGGGGATCCAAGGAGCCCAAACACTGTTTGGTTTGGCCTTCAGACCTGGCAGCTCAGCAACAGGAAATGTCAGCTTATTAAAAACTTCACATGGCATCATCAGAGGACAGCCATTAGACCCCTTGGCAAAGTTCCCAAGATCATACTAAAGGAAGAAAAACAATATGAACCAATATGAATGTCTAGATTTCCTTTCTAAGACAGAAGAGTTTACTAGGCTGGCTTATTTGGCAAGCTGTTAACAGAACTAATTTGATTGCTTTGGCAAGGATAAGAGGATGTAGATGGAGATCTCTTGGCTCTGATGCCAGGTTTAAATTCCAATGATTATCCTATATGCTCTCGATCTGATGTCGTTGAGGAGATGGGGTGGCTTGGGTTGGTGATTGCTGAAACATCACCAGAAGTAACCACTGCTGACTGAAATAAGCCATTTGTAAGAGAAGAGCCTTTCCTGTCAAAGGCAGGCAAGAGCCACTGCCCAGGCTATTACTTTCGGGTCAAGTTTCCAAAAGGATGCATTTACCATGCTTGTCACACCTGTGAATGTGCCACTTGTGGTATCATCCTCACAGTGTATCAATTTTTGCTCTTAAAACCTCTGACTGAAAGCCCTTTCTGTTAGGGTATAGATCCTTCTTATCACAAGGTCAGAGTCTGTTGAAATCTCTGCTGCCATTAATAGAACTTCAGTTTCTTCTTGCCCCAGGGGAAAAAAAGGACACTTATCTCTGGGACTAGTTACATGGCACCATGGTGTTTCAGCCCTTGTAAAGCCCTTCAGGATGCTGAAGGAGATATGTAATTATACGCTGAATGAAACTCTCTATTGACTAGGCTGTATGCTTGTTTCTCTTGGCACACCAGATCAGCAGCTTCGCTGACCAGTTTCCACAGCCTCTGAAATTTTGTTTCTATTGAAATCTGTAGCTGAACATGAAGGAGCAAATAGAAATTAACATAGTCTGTCTTCACTAGGATTTTCAGAGTACACCCGAGGCAACTTCCTCACTCATTACAAAATGCATATGCCACTGAGGCAGCAGACATGAATTCATCCATTACTGAGAAACTTGCCTTTGCTGCCAATGTCCCTGCCAGCATCCTTTATTCCTCTTGGCATCTATCCCTTTTAATAATACCATCCCCAGAAAGCCAGGCTAGGCAGATTTAGTTACTGAGAAAGCCCACAGAGATCTGCTAGAGGCAGGTAGAAGGGAAGGATGTTTGTGGCTGAGCAGGGAACTCATCCAAGGTGTTTGCAAAGCTTCCTCACAACTAGTAAACTTTAGTGAACCACAGGACAATTGTGAATTTCTCAGAGGCTCAATGCTGTAGGGCTCTGGTTATTGCTTCAAAAGATATCCTAGATTCTATACTATATTTGAATACACAGTCTACTCCTCCAAGGGAAATTTATTTCCCTTATTTTATACATGTCTACCTGTCTCTGGTTACTTTCTCAGTGCTATAATGCTCACTACCACCCTAACTTTGCTCAAATACTCATTACTCCGTATTTGTTCACATAGAATAGGTGGTAAGTTAAGGATCTAGAATACGTTAAAAAAAAGGATCTATTTAATGGCATGAGTCATATTCTTGTTCATTCAGCCAAGAATATTTATGTAATTCACACTATGTATGCAAGTCACTATGCATAGTAAGAAGGGAGATAAATTAAATGCCGACGTTTTCAGGCATTACTGAAAGAAAAAATTAAATGTATTTTCTCTTAATAGGCCAAATTACTTTACTGAAGGTTAAAACTAGCATTTATTCTTCATTTGGCAGGATCCAATCATTGATATACAAAGTTAAGGCTCTAAACTGTGAGTAACAGAAATAATCTCTTGACAATTTAATCAGAAAAAAGAAATTAAAGTATGCAGGATAGATCATAATTTCCAGGAAGGCCAGAGAAGGCTGGGAGGCTATGCATGCAGTCAGAATTGACACTGTAATTCAGAACTGTACATTGAAGCCACCGCTCTGCCACCACTGAGCAGACCCTAGTATTATCACTAGAACAGTATTATCAGCTACTATTGGCCCTGGAAACTAAAGAGTTCCTTTCACCCACAGCAAAATGAACTGTACGTGGCACCTACTTCTTTCAATCATTAGATCCTAAATCATAGTTTGGGTTGAGAATATCTGACTGAGAGATTCTCATTCATGTGCAAATATCATAGCTGCATATAAGGCTGGAAAAGCCTGCATATGGCATTTCCATCTCTAAATTGGCAGATGGACATTGCCAAAATTAAGAGAGAGAGAGAATAATTATTTGACAAAAAATGTGTAGCTTTGCTCCAAAAACCCAGAGTCTCTGCTGCTATTCCCTTATCAGCGTTTGCTGCAAACTCCAGGAAGATCCTTATCTGCCATAGACTCAGTAGTAACATCAATTCCCAAAGACCTTAAGTAGCATAGCAAGAACAGCAAGAACCAGGGGGGAATACTTCTCTTGCTCTGAGCTTGACTGAAAGTTGGTAGCTTTGGCATCAATAGAGTAAATGGGTCAGAGAAATCTACCCAAATGAAGTATATGTTTCCTCCAAATTCTAAAGATATTATCCGAACATTGTGTTTTTTTCTTAGAAGTATGGGAATGAGGTGCAGCAACTCATCCTTTACTATGACATTTTCAGACTACTGGATCAGTATTACTAATTTTTCCTTTTGCCGTAGTTGCCAATATGGCTTAACATGGTATTATTATCAATCCTGTCTTTATTTAAAATATTCATATATTTTAAATCATCATCATGGATTATTCTGCATTAATGTATTTTTTGATTATTGCATTAAAATATTTTCTATCTCAATTACTAAGTTATGTAGTATCCTCTTAAATTGTGTGTCCTTGATGAATGCCTCACTAGTGCTGGGCCTATTTTAGATCCAGCCTCGGGGGATATTCAATTTCCCTACTTCCAGCAGCTCCTATTATATTAAAGGAGATAGATATAAAATGAACTTTGAAGAATATAAAGTTCTGGGTAGGGGTATGTACATATAAAATAAAATGGCAGAGGTGGTCTCAGAGAGAAGGTGACATTTGAGAAAAGACATGAGAAAGGAGCGAGAAGCCAAAATTTGTTTATACAGATCAGTTTGGATCTTAGAGGGCTACTCATTGATGTGTACTTAGGGACCTCGTTCAAGTGACAATAGCCAAATACCTCTCAAGATGACACATTTGGATTATCATCCAGTCATGCAGCCAACTGAGATAAGCTTTCCCTCCTTGCCTCAGTAACTAAGGTCTCTGCCCCATTACTTGGCTTCTCACACTCGGGAATTCTGGTCTTCTCATTGAAATCTGGTACCCCATTTAATACATAAACTCCCACCAGCAACTCTGGCCAACATAAAACACTCATGCCCATTCAGGCCTCTAACTATAATCAGTTTCCAGAATGCCCTGAGGGCCAATTACAAAGTCAAATCTGAGAGGAGAGGATTTACATATTTCAAAATAACCACCAGATTTTGTAATTTTATGTGTGTGTGTATATGTGTGTATATAGACATATACGCATACATACATGTATGTATATATACATATATAGGTAATCTGAAGGATGCATATAGAAATAAATTCTTAGGGAGCTAGACCAATAGGGAAGAACATAATTTTAGGCTGAGCGCGTTTATCAATACACACGTGTATTTACTAGAAAGTCTGAATTCAATATGCAAACTCAAGCAGCTAGGAGTGTTTCTAATTTGTCTCCTCAGCTGTTTTTAATAAAACCTGATCTCAATAGTCATCTGCACTACAAAAAATGAAGATGTCAAAAATTCCTTGGAATAGTATGAGAGAAAATCTAAACACTTAAAAGATTTTACTCATTGGCGTATATTTATCACAGGTAATCCAAGCATCAACCCGCAAACTTTCTGCTCAAGAAGGCTGTGAAGTCTGTCCTCAAGACATTGAGGAATAGGTTTTTGAAAGATATGTTATTTTATTATAGATATATTAATGTGGATATTTTCAACATAAACTTGAATAGAATTATTATTGCCTGAAGAATCCTTGATCCCACAACTATACTCAATTTATACCAGAAACTAAACATAACTATCATACAGCAGGATTTGTCTCGGTTTATAATTGCTTTGAAAAAAATAAATATGAAAAATTAGCTCTCTGGCTTTAAGAACTGGTAATGTTTCTCCTAATAATATTTTATGTACCTTAAAGTTTTTGCTATAAAAAGAAAAACTTAATTTATTTTTATTTTACAAAATATTATAAATTAAAGGAATTCTCATTGCAAAGATGATGTCTATTTTTCCAAGACCATAGAAGGAATTACTGGCTAATTAAATAACCATTCCGAATTCTAGGAAAACAATACCTGTTTTACAGAGCAAACATTTAAATACTAGTATAAATTCTAAATGAACGTGTCACAAGAGTAAGGAAGTCAAGTAAAAACATTAGTTTTCTGATAGATATGTTTTTTGAATCATCTAAGACTTCTCACTTCTGCTCCTGTTGCTTCAAGAGTTCACTGCTGAAGTTAACACAATAGGACTCCAGATCTCACCATTTCACAAGCCGAGGCCAGACTTTCATGCTACATATGAGTCACCTGGATCTAAAGTTCTCATCAACTTCAAGGCTCTTCCCATAATTTTGAATTATGGCCATATCAGGCTTATATTGGTTTTTACCTTTTCACTTTCTCTAATGCATTACTACATTTCTCTTATTTGCAATGATATTTTTTAAATCAGTGTTTCCTAACTTCGCAGGCAAAATCACTGCTCAGTAGGCCATTATTGCACTTTTCCCTTGACGATTAAGATTTCTACATAGTATATCGTCTTCACTCTTTTACTCTCTATTCAGAATGATCTCCAAAAATAGTTCCCATCCTCACGTCCTGGCTATTTGCCTTGCCATTAGTAGTTGTACCTCACTTCTAGTCAATTAAATTAAACCCTTCTGCTGCATCTTCAAGGAAATTTAACAACTCGTTCTCTTTCTGCATTGTGATGGCTTCTTGCTTTGATCAAGAAAACGTGCCTCACAGAGAAGGAGCCCGGGCTGCCCTGGGCCTGGGCGCACCACCAGGCCACATCCCCGAGTCCTCGGGAGAGGCGGGCCAATGGCCCAAGAGCTGGCAGCCTCCAAGGAGCAGGACGGAGGCTGGAATGTCACTTCCACCAAGGAAACCGGGAAGAGACAGGCCTCAACCTTCCGGAGGAGGCCTGGTGACTCGCGGTGACGCAGGGCCAGGCCCCACAGAAGCGGCTGAGAGTCCCATTCCCGCTCCCTGGGGTCCCACCGCCTGGACTGGGACAAGCTGGGTGACTGGAACCTTAACTGTTCGTGAGTGGCGAGGAGGCCAGCTTCTAGAAACCCCCACCCTCCCGGGCAGGCCGCTGGGCCTGTGGCCGCCGAGGACTCACCTCCGAGCCGGCGGTGCTTCTGACCTCAGCGGTGACACCACTGTGGTGACGCTTCCACTCCGGCGGGACTGCGGGGCAGCAGAGGGGACCCCCGCGACTTCTTCGGGCGCAGCGGCTTCTTCGGGCAGCGGGGTCAGTGACACACGGCCTCGCCTGCTGACCGGCAGGCGGATCCCTCCCACGCAGCCGGATCCACCGCGGACCCGCGAGAGGACGCTTCCGAGCGCAGCCAGGCGCGGCGCGGCCCAGGGAGCAGCTC
>NW_006440645.1:5168564-5205254 GCF_000325575.1 Pteropus alecto | reverse complement strand
GAGCTGCCGCGCGGCCATTAGGACCTGGGCACGGCGGCTGAGGCGACGCCAAGGAAAAGCCGGTGTGAGACGCCCGCAGGAGAAGAACCCGGAGACGAGGAAGGTCAGGGAATTGAGGGAACGTGCCGAACACAGACCCAGAAGGTTCTGAAAGAAAAAAAGCATTTCTCTGCAGACCCGAATGTCGTGAGAAGGCCTTTCTTCCCACCTCCAAGCGGTTCGAGGACCGGAAGTAGGTGTTGGGTCAAGGCCGCCACCTGAGGGAAGGCTGGCAGCAGCCACGCGTTGAGGTCGCCACAGTCGGAAGTGACAGGGGACGCCAGGGACGCCCAGCGCTGAGCCCACTGGGAAGAGACACCCAAGGTGACCCCCGAGAGGACGGCACAGGCCCCGCGGAGGACGGGGCGCCGCTCCTCGCTGCAGAAGACCACTGAGCAGAAAACAGCAGAAAACTAAAAGAGACGGCGACCTGACCAGACTCTGTGACGACCCCGTGTCCCGGACTGAGAAGAGCTGACGTGTAAGCCCCTGGCCGGTGTTTGCCCTCCCTCCTGTCCATCGACTCTGCTAGAAGGTTCCATGTTCCATCCTCTCTCTTAACCTCCACTCGTTTTTAAACTAGATTGCTTTAAAAGGACCACATGAAACTTTATTTAAAAAAATGTGCGACGTTTCCGACAGTACTTCTGAGTTTTTGACTGTTCATTTTCCTGTTTTTCCTGGCCTCTATTTAGAGCAGTATTTCCTTGACTTGAATCTCCTTGTACCACTTTCGTCTTTCACAGCCCAGGTCTCCGATCTCTGTGTTCTCATGTGCACGGTGTGGAAGCAGCCCCGGGACTTTTCTATGTGTGTGTACACACAAGACTGTCACTTTCCTAAGAACAAATGTCTCCTACTAATTTTTTAAATACTCTCAAAATGTTTAAAATATAAGAATCAAGCTACTGCATTCCACCCTAAAAATCACTAATTTTAATATTTAACATAAGGCCTAGAGACCGCAGATGGTTAGTGGATGAGTTTCAGAAAAGTCATGATCCCTTTACACACACACACACACACACTTGTATTATATAGCAAAAAATGTTAAATGATCTATTCTAACAGTAGTAACTTTACAAGAAAGAAACCGAAATCCAAGGTCAGAAAACTAACTTACCTGAATAGACTTTTTGAATCCTTGTTCCTTTCAATTCCTGAACTCAATTACACGTGTAAAATTCCACGGAAGTTCTTCAAAATCTATTACCCTGCCTACAGGCAAAGACTGTCTTACAGATCCCAGCAGCTACAACCCATGATATTAAAGATCTGGGAAAGTAATTTCATAATTTCCTTCGGTTTACTTTCACACAAACACCAAATCGATGTCCACTTAGAACAACCACTTTATTATATTACTTATCTTTTGTATATCCTGAAACACACACACCACACCCTAGGGCCTTCCATTTAGGAGGAGATCAAGGAAAAGTATAATTTACTTTATTTATGCTCCCTACCAAATATTATTTAAACGAGCTTTATTTGAATATGAAAATCAATATCAAAACAAATTTAACATTAAATTAGTTTTGTTTTTTGTCATACAAAAACTGATAAACACAATAATCCACAAACCCTTCAACCAGAGAAACAACTATTTATGCTGTTAGCATGACATGTTTATTCTGTCTTTGTAGAGTTGGAATTGAAAATGGAAATTCTTGCCCTCGCCAGTGCTCCTGGAGTAATTATCAATAGTAGGACAGTCTCGGCCAGCTATAGTCTTCCCTAAGCCATCTACAGGGTCCAGGGGGCCTCTTATGAGTGGGCGGGAATAGAACACGATTTTCCTTCCTCTTAAGTTCAAATGCCTTCCCTAGTGTCCAGCAATCTCTACTCTTCTTTCATAGTCCATCAGGCAATTCATTCTTATTCTGTAGCAAAGAGTAAGATTTTGAATGATTGGCACGTAAATCCAAGTGAAACTATTTTAAAGAATTCCTGTTTCCATCTCCAAATGTCTATGGCACAGGGAGATAATAGAAAAGATTAAGCATGATGAATAAGAGTCAAAGTAAATCTCCCAACAGCATGATTCTTCAAAATAATGTTTTAGGCTGCTTTATATACAGAACCAAAGGAGCTGAGTTTAAATGTAGCAAACTTTTTTTTTTCTGCATAATTATTGAGATTATTGGGGGAGACATGAACTGATCAAACAAGTATAATCCTCAATCTACAGGCCCCAGTGAAAGAATAGACAATTTAGCAGTTGGAGAAGTAAGAGCTTAGGGAGATGGGTCAAATAAATCTTAGCTGCTGCTAGGAAGCCATCTGATGACTCTGAGAATTACAAAGTTCAAAAGGGGAATTCAAGCTTGACCTATAACAACTTTGAGAAAGGATGTAGAGCAGGCTGACAGAATCATTGTTAGAGAGAATTGTTTGAATATGGACATGAGACCAAGAATAAGGGAGTTGGCATGGATAAATGGCTGGAAATAAAATCGTGTTCCCCTTCAGCACGTTTCACATACAAAGAAAAAGGTGTGTGAGAAAAATAAAACATCCTCTTTCTTTCCAAAGGGAGACGTCTTTGAGAGCTCTGCTTCTCTGCCTTCCTGAGGTCCTGACTTCCTGAAGAGATTGTTCAAGGTTTGCACTGTTGCATTTTGGAAGATTGTCTGTACTCTGAAAACACTGTGATTGAGTGCTGTCCAAGCGCAGAAAAGTGAGTAGTCAAACGTTGCTATTATTTTCTCAGCATTCTTTCTCTGTCAGGGGTGCAAAAATAGCCATTTTCCTTTTTTCAGTGACACTATGGTAGAGTGAAATGGTTGATTGGATATTAATAAGAACTATAATTGGGCAGTTACTATTCTCATCATTTTAAAGTATCTTTTGAATAAGGCTTGGTTTGAAAAGGGGAAATGGAAAAGTTCCATATGAAGAGGCAGTCTGTGTTGAGATTACCCTTTCTAGTATTTGTTTTGCATAGAGTGAGAAATGTCTTCCTAAAAGAAAGTCAGAAGGCATTATTGTCTCGTCCCCCAGCACTGGTCTCCTGCTAAATTGCTTAGAAAATTGGTAGCAAAAGGCGGAGTGTTGCAGGCAGTGGGGGAGGGAGGGAACAACATTTTTAGTAGGTTGGCCAAGACATATATGCACCAAACAGGAAAGCAATGCTTTCTTTCCAGCTTTTTAACATTAAAGCATGACTTATTGTTGAAATTTCTCAGAGTATTTTTGTCTCTTTTTTCTATTGAGGTATAATTGACATATACATTATATTAGTTTTAAGTGTGCAACAGGATTTAATGTTTGTATGTATTGCAAAATAAGCACCACAATAAGTCTAGTTAACCATCATAATCCTACATAATTACAGAATTTTTTGTGATGAGAACTTTTAAGATTTACTCTCTTAGCAGCTTTCTAATGTGCAATATAGTATTAACTATAGTTACCATGCTATACATTACATTTCCATGTCTTCTTTATTTTACACTGGAAGTTTGTACCCTTCACCCATTTCCCCCACTTCCATCTCCTGCTTCTGGCAACCGTTAATCTGTTCTCTGTGTCTATGAGCTTTATTCGTTTTTTTCTTTTTTTTAGATTACACATATTAGTGAGATCATATTGTATTGTCTTTCTCAGTCTGACTTGTTTCACTTAGCATAATGCCCAAGGTCCATCCATGTTGTCAAAAATGGCAAGATTTTATACTATTTTATGGATGAATAATATTCTATTATATATATACACACTATTCTATAAAAATATTCTAAAAACATATGCTATTATATATATACACACATATACACATATGTGTGCATATGTGTATATGTGTGTATATATATGCATGGTATATATGTGTATATATGTGTATGTGTGTATGTGGGTACATATATGTATATGTGTATATATATATATATACACACCATTTCTTTATCCATTCATCGTTTAATAAACACTTAGGTTGTTTCTTTACCTTGACTATTGTAAGTAATGCTGCAGTGAATATGGGGATGCAGGTATTTTTTTTGAGTCAGTGTTCATTTT
The DNA here is from genome assembly GCF_000325575.1 of Pteropus alecto. Lineage (NCBI taxonomy): Eukaryota > Metazoa > Chordata > Mammalia > Chiroptera > Pteropodidae > Pteropus > Pteropus alecto. The sequence goes on along the minus strand of NW_006440645.1, from coordinate 5,201,201 downwards.
TTTTAGATAAATACCCAGAAGTGGAATTTCTGGATCATATGGTAATTCTCTTTTTAATTTTTTGAGGAGCCTCCATACTGTTTTCCGTAGTGGCTGTGCCAGTTTATATTACCACTAACAGTGCTGAAGGGTTTCTGTTTCTGTATATCCATGTCAGCACTTGTAATCTCTTGTCTTTTGATGATAGCCATTCTGACAGGTGTGAGGTGGTATCTACTGTGGTTATGATTTCCATTTTCCTGGTGGTTAGTGATATTGAGCATCTTTTCATGTACCATCTGTATGTCTTCTTTGGAAAACTGTTTATTCAGATCATCTGCCCATTTTTTAAATCAGATTGTTTGTGTTTTTTTGCTATTGAGTTGTATGAGTCTTTTATGTATTTTGGCTATAAACCCCTTATTAGATGTATGATTTGCAAATATTTTCTCTCATTCAGTAGGTTGCTTTTTCCTTTTGCTGAGAGTTTCACTTTGTAGTCTTTATTGCTCTGTATGCATCACATCTCTCATTGCTAAATCCCAAGATTTTCTTATTAAATTTTAGTAGAAGAGGTAACATTTAATGGGTTAATAAAGCCTTAAAACATATGACCACACTATCTAATGAAGTTCGCTTCACTACGACATTTATAAATTTGGTAGAAAGAAAATGATTTAACAAGTTTTAAACACAGTTAAACTTTTTATATTCCATTAAAGCTCAGGTGCTAATTTAAAAAATAAGTTAAAATATAAACTAATTAGTGCTCTTTTTGCTTTTTATATATTTTAGGGAAATTAAATTATTACTGTATAATAAAGCAAACATTTTCAAATGAAGCTTTACTTTTAAGTTTGACATTTACACTTTTAGATATATTTTGGTGTCTTGCTTTTAAAAATACATGGCTGTAAAAGAAAAGATAAATTTTATTATCCTTAAATTGAGCCAATTAAAGCAAAATTTAAACCATCAGTATGAAACAATGGTCTAAAAGTGAAAACAAGGAAAGGCGAACAAAGAGAATGATTTAGGATGATTCTTAAAGAAAATGGCAAAAAGAAGGAAAAAAATGATGCTTTATTAGCTTACTGAGCAAAACTCACAGTCCTATCATTATAATTATGGAAAAGAGTTGTTATAAGAAAATAATTAATAGGATACAAAAATATGAAACTAATAAATTACCCAGAAACATCTGAGTAGTCTTATAATTAGGGTAACAGAGTCCTTTTATATCTTAAAAGATACAAAAAGAAAAAATGATATATATGATAAATGCCACTATCATACTGCTTTTTAGTATAATGGTCTAGAGATGAGTAAACATAATTTTAAAAATTCTGAGTCAAAGCTTGATAAATCCACAGTAATTTTTTTCTACATAGCTTTTTACTAGTAAATTGGCGTGTGGTGCTGAAAAATCTATTTCAAGCTGCAAGTGTATTTTTTCACCTTACTACGTAAGTGAAGTATTTTAAAGAGAAAGAGACAAGTGCTTTAGTTTGCAGTAGATTAACGTCACGTGTATGAAAGCAGTCATAAAGGATATCAAGAAACGAAGTACCACCAGTAGCTCCCATCAGACATCTTAATTTAAATTGAAATATGTGTGCCAATTGAAGTTTTAATTTAATCACATAGCTGTTATACTCAGAACCACTGATTAGGAAATGATTTGTTATCTAATTGACTCAAAAAGGCATAAGCCATCAATGTTCAATTATTTCCTAATTAATACATTAGGTTTGAGAGGAACCTCTGCATGCTTTATGTTAACATTTACTGAGATAACTCATAGGAAATGATTTTAATGGACATGGATTAGTAGTCTTTTCAACATGATCCTCAGTGGAGCCACTCAAACAAAAGCCAATGACTTAACCACCTTCAACACTTTTTAATTTACTCTTTTGAATTTAAAGAAAAAGAAAAAATGATACTATTCCTTTTATAAATAACTAAAGATTATTTAAAGTTATGGTTATGATTTTTCTTTAAATATATATTTTTTTCTTTATAACCCATAAAACATGAGACTCCTCATTCTAGGGAATAATCAACAGTAATTTCTTTTTGTCAAAATCAATTTTAATGACTATCTTTTGAGTGAAAACTGTGAGCCCAGAACCAGGATAGTGCTCAGTGAAAAGAGAGGCAGCCCAGCGCATGGTCCCAACTCAAGGACCTTAAAACTTATTTGAGAATATAAACCTACTTGTATGAAAATGTTTTATGGTAAAATTAAAATTTCCATGATGTTTGCAAAAATAGATTTTGAAATGTAGAACAAAAGACTAAAGGAGGAGTAAATTCCATGGCATTAGATAAAACGTTTCTCAAGAGAGTTGACAAGAAATTAAATTGATGCCATTAAGAAGAGAAGGGAATGACATCTAAAAACACAGATATGAGAGCATGCTGTCATATAATTTCAGGATTAGAAGGGATTATAAAAGTGACCTAATTGAGCCACCCCTCAATATCGTGCTTGAAGGCTAAAGGACAAAGTGTGTGTGTGTGTGTGTGTGTGTGTGTGGTGTGCGCGCGCGCTAGAGAGAAAGAGAAATAACTAATGCTTAGTGAATGCTAATTTAATGGCAAGGACTCTTCTAAGCACTTTAAATTTATTATTTTATTTAATCATTACAACACTATGAAGCAAGTAGTTTTTAAATCTGATTTTACATTTGAGGAAACAAAGTTCATGGGGGTTAAGTCTGTCCAGGTTACACAAGAAAAGTTTCAGCCAACATTTGAATCCCAGCAACTTAATTGCAGAGCCTACTCTCTCAAATAATATGATATTGCAAGGCCATATGGCCCGAAGGGTCTAGATCAAGGCTACTTGGGTTTGAATCTCCGCCTTACTATTTATTTTCCCTGGTTCCTGGCAATAGTCACTCAAAAGCTCTGAACTTCAGTTTTTTTGTATGCAAAGTGGGAATAATAATGGTACCTAACTCACTGGATTGCTAAATGCATTATATATAAATAATATAACGGTAGCTAGTTCATACTAAGTACTTTTAAAATGTTAACAGTAGTGTAGTAATACTGCTATATTACATCTTTGTAAAACATTTAAATGTTCCATATAGGTAGAGGTTGATTAATTGCAAACAGAGTTTTATCCCTAAGGTGAACAATGTTTCTGCTGTTTACTGTGCCAACAGAACTTGTGGTATTGTTTCTAATTGCAAATCTGTCTATCCTGTTTCATGGAACAACATTCACAGTCAACTCTACCATTTGGTTAGTTTGACTGTCTTCACTGAGACATAGTGGTAGACACCATCCTCACAATCTTTAGTGAATCTCAGCTTGGTCCATTGGCACCAGGTGACAGATACCATTCTTGCAGGAACCTCTCTGTCTCATGTTCCCATCAAACGACAGCTAAGAGAAGACTTTCATTTTTATTCTATGACAGGGGTCCTAAAACCCCGGGCCACAGACTGATACCGGTCTGTGGCCTGTTAGGAACCAGCCGCATAGCAGGAGGTGAGCGGCGGGTAAGCAAGCAAAGCTTCATCTGTATTTGTAGCCACTCCCCAGCACTAGCATCACCACCTCAGCTCCACCTTAGATCATCAGACATTAGATTCTCATAGGAGCTCCCATTCTTGGTGCCAAAAAGGTTGGGGACTGCTATTGTATGACATAGAATTGATATAGAAATGATGTTCTATTGTATGGTTCCTTTCATGCCAAGGCCCATGCATGCATCACCAGGGGGCTCAGTCAAAAGGAATTCCAGCAGTAGCTCCATTTTAGCCTGAAACCCTGCTCACCTCTGGTGATTAGGCCCAACTGCTGTCATAAGCTAGAGCTCTTCTTTTATGCTGGATTCTCTTTCAGACTCTTTGGAAATCAGACTTTCGTGTTTATTTAGCAGCAACTTTGATTTTTATAGACACATTTAGTTTTTTTCTTCATTATTCCTATTAAACACACACAAACAAATGGTAAGTTTCTCATCTAGATCCATTGATTTGTAGATGTTAATAACAAGTGAGAAGATGATGAATACAGATGAGTAAACTGCCATATGAAAGTAGCTGATTCTGAATAAAGTATAATGAAAGATCAATAGGTTTTCAAACATGAGTCTCATCAGCTTAAAGGAAAGTCTAAAAGCCAAACATTAAATATTATTAAATGTAAATTTAATATAAATGTCTTCCTCCAACTTCTCATATTCTGCCAGTATTAAATTTTTTTTTAAAAGGTAACAATAAAGCTTGATGAAATGGTCATGCTAACAAAGTATCTCAGTTGGGATGTTTGAAAGTAAACTAGCTAGTTAGTAGGCTTGTCCTTTATAGACTAAAGAATTAGAGATGAAGGGTTGAGAAATGGTTGAATTCTGGTTCTATTTTAGAGTTTTACTGAGGGACAGGATTTAACAATTATTCCCTAGTTTTTGGAACTGTGGCAACTAGAATATAGTTTGGAGGATGATGGACATGACCATGATTAAAGAAGAATGACATAGAAGAGATACCTGTTTAGGAAAAATAAAATTTTTCTATGTTAAAAGATTGATAAATGATAATACATTTTACACTTAAAGTAAAAATTAAAATTGTAAAATAAAGTGTCTTTTCTTTAATAATTACTGCAGTTGGCTGAATTTTTCTATGAATCATTATGAAACCTAACTCCATCAGATAAAGAGGTTATATGATTTATTACTGCTGGAATTAAAACAATGTGCAAGGGGTACATTGCTAGCATGATATTTTGTGGGGCATATATTATGTGACTTCAAAATGTACTTCTTTAAGTAGGGTTAATGCTTTTCTACTTATTCTTTTTGTCATAATCTAAAGTTAGTTTCTAATAAACTGACTCCCTCTGTCTCCCCTCCCCTACTGTTGACCGGTTCTTTTTGTCATATTTTTCTCTTTGCCCTTCTGTCCCTGGACACTGCTTCAGTAAGTTCTTGTTGAAAAGTTACAAGTTCCTTGTTATCATCACTCCTCAACTCCTTTTTACCCTGCTGGCACTCCAAACCACACTATAATCAACGTAGATATATGTTGTAAAATTATTTCTATAACAGAGTAAATTGAATTCCACTCAGGTTTAAAAAAAAAGTGTGCAGGGCCTCTGTCTTTCATGCAAAAGAGGTTGTTTATGCCTCACAACACTGAGGAATTTGCAAAGTAGAAAGGTGAGAATTTAAGAGATAACCGGGCAAGTGTATGGACAAGGAGTAGACACAGCAGTTGTCTGTATGAGACATCAGTAGCTTCAGTAGTTCTCTGAGAGTTCCCAAAGCCTTTGAGCACCCCAGACAAGATGTGAAAGCACTGCAGAGTGATCCGGAGAGCAGAGCAGCATGGCTGCATCAGTCATCATAGAACCAAGTTTTAGATTTTATGCTAAAATTTGTATTCCAGAATAACAGGAGGTTCCTCAAGGATAGAAATCACCAGAAGAAAATAACAAGAAATGAGAACCACCTCCTGGGAGATAACGGTACATAATATTAGCCTCCCTAACTGCTCTTGTAGCATTATTTATTATCAAGTAAGTTTTAGATATGCACTTATATTAAACCTAAAACTGAAGGAAATACAATTTCTGTCATCACTGTGTTATTTATGTCCATGTGGATGATGGCTGAAACGTTGGCATTTGGGATAAACTTGATTCAGCCACAGGGAGCAACACTGAAACTGATCCACTGAGAAACGTATTCCTATATAAATTGTTTTTGTTGTATTCGTTTCCTCTCTAGCTGCCATGACTTAATAGCTGTAACAGACTCATGATATCATGTTGTTTCCAAGAATTGCTTCACTTGAAGGCCTGTAGCACACAACTAAAATATTAAGTGTGTGAGAGTCCTGCATGAGCTATAAAAAGCAGAAGAGAATTACCATCAACACCAATATCTTGGCTGAGTGTCTAAATGTTATCTTTTGACAGTGGCAGGCTATTAAACAATTTTTAAATAAGGCATTTTCCCACCACAAGGAAAACATTCATTTATAGGGACTTTAAAACCCAGGATTTAAGGCTTTAAAAGAAAATATACTGTCTGTACCATGGGTTGTCCAAAGGCACTGGAAGGACCTGCCAATACAGTTGGCCTGAGGCTGGAAGATTTGAAACCACTTTAAAAGTAAATTTTAAAAAATGTCTAAGAACAAACGAATCAGACAAAAGGCCAAACCATCTCATTCTGAAGGAAGCAGGAAATGTCAAAGAGCAAAGATTGCATAAGAAAATATGAATAAAAAGGAAAAGAAAGGAAAGATTACTTTATTCCCATTAACCTTTGCTATTCTAGAATATCATCTTAGACACTTGTTACACTTTATTTGATAGTAAGATTCAAGTGTTTTGCAAGCCAAGCTAGTCTTCCATGGCTTCCCATTTATTGGTTGAATATATTGTATAAAGATATGTTAACAAATGTTCATTCTACTATAGCAAGATAGCTAACAATGTGCTTTCATTATCTACATCAAAGTTTCCCAACAGAGGCACTATTGCCATTTTAAGTTGGATAATTCTTTGTGGTAGGGCACTGTTCCTGTTCCCTGTAGGATATTTAGCAACATCTACGTATTAGGTGTCAATACAATGGCATCTTCCTAGTCAGACAACCCAGAATGTCTCTAGAGATTGTCAAATATCATCTTGTGGTAAACTCACCCCCACTCGGCAACCACTGATCTAAATCAAGACATTATATAATAAAAATTTTGGCATGTATATATAATGTGCACATTTGTCCAATTTTATCTCTCCCACATATTTTGTAAGTCTCTGTAGCTTAACAAAATTAATTTATATTACATTAAGAACAATTTAGAATCACAAGTAAAATGTTTTATGTGGATCATGCTTTTAAATTAAAAAGCTTCTCTGTTCTGAACAAACTAAACAGAACTATACGAGTAGTCCTAGACCTTAAACTCGGATTGTGTGTAGGCTCATAATCTCCAGATGGCTACCAAGTTAGAGGTCTGTGGAAGGAATTCTAGGAAGGAGGATTAAGGTCTGAAGAGAATGAAAAAGGAGGAGGAAGTGGAAACAGCAATTAAAAATAAAATAGAATGAAAAGCTGAGCGCGGAAAGAATCATAGAACTATTAAATCAACAGATTGATGGTCATCGGAGGGCAATGCTGGAAGCTTTTCCCTGGAGATATACAGCTGAAATACCAGATTTAACACAACTTAGCAATGTTGTCCAAGTCACAGATACATGTTTCTCTCAATATATTGCGATGAATGAAGTACTGCAAAAAAGTAACCAGAAAGAGTTCTAGTAAGAGAATGTGGTGCTCAACACATGGCTTAAGACAAAAACTTCCAGGAAGTCTCTGGCATTTAAGAAGCTCAGTCCTTTCAAGAGAACTTTCCATAGATGAGGAATCTATGATAACATTTTAGTATCAGAATAATTTGAATGATATTTTGAGAAAGAATGTTAGAGAGGGGGTAAACAAATTGTATGCAATATGTTTTCTGGTCTGTTTGCTCGTTTTACTCCCTCAAAGTCAAGGATGTGAGAAACACACAGACAGACACACACACACACACGTATACCATGGAGACAGTTCCCATAAGGGTTACTCAGAGATAGAAGCAAACTGGGCTATCCAACTTCAAAGGTGATAGGGGCTGTGGAAAGCTGTTTGTAGCAGACACTGCTAATTCAGACCAAATACTCCCTTTAAGCAGGACTGGCTGAGATCTAATTATTAGATACGCTCTACCCCACATCCCACCCCAAACATTAATCTTTGATTTGGCTAAACAAAACCAAATGACATTCAAAAGAGATTCTGTTTCTTAGATTCATAGAAGGCTTTTACAAATGAATTTTGTGGCCGAGTGCCAGGTGGATGAATTTAGGAATAAATAAAAGACCTCTATCAATGGAGTAGATAGCATCTATATTAAATTTAGAAATAAAACATAGAACAAAACATTGAAATGTGATTTTTCTCACTATTGAGAAAAAAATAAGGAAAAACTGGGGCCATGAAAATTATGGTTTACCCTGAAAGGACATTGTATGAACTGGCCTACCTACTGAATTTGGAGTTGCCAATTACATTTCAAATAGGACACTGTGAGGTTTATTTTGATGTGGTGAGGGATGGGGAAGTATAAGGAGAAACTTCATGCAGATTCAAATTAGAACTACAGTTGCTTTCAGGGTCACCTTTCTGGACCTCAGTTTCCTCATCTGAAAAATGCAGATGGTAGACTTAGATAACTATTTCACAAAGTGTGTTCCATGGAATATTATTTCCAAGAGAATCTCTGTGAAAAAATATTCTTGAACAATAGACGCATACTATATTTTCAACTTTTATATGTAATCTGTGGGAAAATGAATCTAATTTTTTATAAAAACTTTTCTTAAAAAATGTCAGACATCTACATATGACAAATTTATGAATCTAAGAGGAGATATAGGAAAATAGTTAAAACCAATGAGTGGATAGAAATCTTCACACATACCTCGTGTTCATTATTTGTATTCTTATTCGTATTTAATAACCAGACTACTCTAAAATTAACCAATATAACTGGTCAAAGATACAACAAAGATTATTCCCACATAATCAAGGAAATGATGAGCTCATTCTAGTGGTTTGGGTTTTGTTCCCTGAAATTATTTCTCAATGTTACATGAAAAGCCTTTCTGGGTAGACTTGGAGGACCTAGATTCATATTTTGATCCATTAATTAATATTAACAGATATTTTTACATATCTATTTTTTTCTCCCCAGAATTTCTCCTGATTTCAGCCCTACCTTCTAAGGGAGTTAGAGTTAGATATTATCTCTTATTTAAATGGATGGATGGATGTATGGATGAGTGGGTGAGTGGGTGAGCGGGTAGGTAGGAAGGTAGGTAGATAGATAGATGAGTACCTTTTTCAAAGAAAAGGAACTTTAATTTCTTAGCTTTCTGTAACTAAATTCTGTTCCAATACAGTGCCCCATTTTCTCCCCTTGATCTGTCTCATAGCTTTTTTTAAGACTATACATGGAGCAGATAACTTTCTATTCCTCCACACTAATGATATATAAGATCCGATTATAACTTCATTGCTAATGGAAAAAGAACATGTCAACATTGCTAAGTGTGTTTGCCATGGATCTCATTTGTCTCACAAAATGTGCTTTAGGAATATTATGCTGACCATATCAACAGGATTCAGTAAACAATCTGTGTGAGAGTAGAAACGTATGATATTCCTAGCTATGGAAAATCGTAGTTTTATTTTGTTAAGAAAAATTATCTAAAAATTGAAGAGAAAGCAATATGTCTTTTCATTGGTAGATGAGAGTAGCACAGGTCCACCCAAGAAGTACTTATGAGAATATGTTCTTTTTTTAAAAAATTCTTGTATATAACTGATTAAAGTCTCAGACTTACTGAAGCTACATGATAACCTGTAGATTTTTGTTTGGTAGATATACAAATAATTTTTATCCATATTAAAAAGGTAACCCCAAAGATTATGGGTTTTTTTTTTTTGCCCTTTAGGAGATTAACCAACATTGTATCTAACCTTGCAATCTTATTCAAACCATCCTGTATTAAGTTGTTTTAGATACTCAGCTCCTTAAAAGCTCTTCGAACTAGTCCTAGCATTTGACTGATTCCTTCTTTAATTAATAAGTTGAACACAGTTGTTGATAGGTGTTCATTTTATATTTGTATGACAGTCATGTTTTAAATTTTGGAAAATTGTACTTTAACAACTTATAAAAAAATGGTGCTGTTACAAGAAGGGAGTTTTTCATAAAGTAAGATTTCACCATTAAATATTTTGCCTTTGAGATGTTGGAAATATCTTCCTTTTGGACCAAAAATCTTCATCGTGGTAGTTCTCTTTTGCTTGAAGCATGCATCCCCATAAAACAATAGACTTTTAAAATTGTAGCTAAGTTTATTAGAAAAATTTAACAATTTACTATGGCATCTTTGTGACTCTGCCTTTCCAATATCTTCCACACATGTTGAAGTTTGTAATTCTAAACTAGTCTAGAAACTTCAGTACTTGCAAAGTAACCTCTAGATAAAGACTTCTTGGTCTTGTGTACTATCTAAAAATGTATTGCAAAGCTCATTACCCACATAACTTCTCATTATAGGGTCTGGTTGGAAACAAAATATCTTTCATCTTCCCACTCTGGGATGAATAAGAACACAAAAATAATATTGACCAAAAGTTACTTCATTGTTTTTCTGCAAATTAATTTTAGCGACAGACGCTAGCCCAGGGATTAGTTTTTTGTTGTTGTTGTTGTTGTTGTTGTTTTTTAATGTATCTGCAACAAACAGGATCTTGCACAGGCAAAAGGCAACAAGATGGTTTTCTAAAAGCAAGTTGTTGTTTTAAGAATTTGTTGGCTTAATAGATGAAACAACCTAAGGCTGAACACATGCCATAATGATTACATTTTGCTGGAAAAGTTTGTGCCTCTGGCTTTTTTGTTTTAGAGCCAGAAGTGGTCCTCTTTCTGGGTTGCAGTTACAGCTCTGAGCCATTCCTCCTACCGGAGATAAGAAAATAACAGGCATATAAAAATAACTAACTGAAACAACATGAAACTGACCCAGTTGAGTAATAGAAACAGTCTATGATTGACAAAAACACCATTTTTTATAATATAGTGAAGATTGGTAAATAGTTTCTTATGCCTAAAGCTGTTGTTTAATTTAATAAAGCCAGCCATAATAATTTGGCAGTACTCCTCCACTAGATTGAGACTCAGTTATGAAAGTGGCTATGGATCTCTTCCAGATGCCCTTGGTAATGGTGGTGATGTTGAATATGTGTGTCCACACATGCGTGCGTGCACACACACATATGTCATGCTAATTGATGTAAAAAATTAGATGTTAAAATGCAAATGCAAAAATTAAAAGATAAGCAGAGCATATGCTCTTTGACTCTAGGTTCATTTCTACCCCCTTCTTTTAATTAAAAAGTCTTAGTATAAACCATAAATAGGGATCTGAATTAAAATTCTGTTTCCAGCTTGCAAATTATTTGACCTTAATGGACAAGGATGACAAAGTCCTACTTCATAAGTATGGCACTTCAATATATTATTTTAGTTGGTACTTCAGGAAACTAGTAAATTAAATATATACCTTAGATTATGGTAATAATTATTAACATTTTTAATGCTTATAATATGTGTAACTTGGTTAAACATTTTGTATCATCTTTTTTGATCTTCAAACTGTGAAGTAGATACTGTTATTTTATTCCAGTTTATAAATAAAGATATTGAAGTTTAGAGAGATTATGTAACTTGCCTAAAGTTACACATCTACTAAGGTAAAAATGGGATAGGAACTCAGGCAATCAGGCTTTAAAAGTAGATCTCTAAACAGTAGGCTCTATGGTCTCTTTTGATATCATTTGGTATCTGTGTACATTAATCTTGGCTAAGAAATGCAAATATTACCTTGTTCCTGCATTATGTGTCTCTCACTGCAAGGATAGTGATGATTATAATTAACCAAGATATTGTTCAAACCAACAGGAAATTACAGTTAGACAAAGAGAAATCTAAAAGTTACCATGATTAATTAATATGCAACTAGTCATTTCTCATGGGCATATGTTTTAATTCAGTTTATTTCCTTGAGTAAATAAAGAAGCTCATAATTTATGATTTTATTTCTCTCCTACCCATAACACACCCACATTCTCATAGGAAATTAGTGCTATATTTTTAATCAAAGCAATTGTGTTTTAAATCCCAAGAATTCTGCTGTTCCCAATCCTGTTTTATTTCCATTCACCCATTATAAGTTCTACTATTTATTATTTTAATGGAAGATAATTAATTCCTAGGTTCCTTTTTTCTATATATGTTCTCTCAAAAATACATTTCTTACTTTAGATATCTAGAAAATATCTTAAAACATTTTGATTATCTTCAAGATACCCCAAGTGACACAGAAACTCCCCATGATCTGAGCCACTTCAAAGCTTTTGTTGTGGTTTCTTTTTGAAGTTTTAGAAAGTTGTGACTTCCTGCACCAGCATCATAGCCCAGGCCCACAGGTCCCCTGCCTTCGTTACCACGGTGTTCCAATGGGCTCCACACTCACGGCTCTCCAAAGACCCGTGACCGACTTGAATGAAATCTCTGCTGCTTGGCAGGAGTAGTCAGAACACATAAAACCTGCCAGCTGTCAAGGATGTAAACGGTGATTTTGTTTCACTTTTTAATGAATTAAAGCATGATTGAAATCTATCCAAAAACATTATGTTTGGCCTTTTAAAGGAAGAAAAATGAAAGAGAGAAATGTTTTTCTCTCCCAGCAATGGTGTGCAGTGAGGTGTTGACGATTCATGTGGGTAGTCAACACTCCAGGAAAACTATCTAAAGACTTTTTGTTTGGGGTTTCTTTTTCCTCTGATCAAATGCACTCTGTTGGCCAGAGGCAAAGAGATCCTGATCATTCTTTAGAAAAACTTCTACACCTCTGAGCTTTCTCAAATGCAAAAACTAGAATGTTTCCTTAAACATTATCATCTCTCTCAAATCATTCAGCAGGGTGCGGTAAGGAAGAGAATACCTTTTTAATTTGAATTTTCGGTGGGTTTTTTGGCTTTTTTTAATCCAAAGCCAGCGATGAGGAAAATTTTTTATGCAACTTTGAATCACTGAACCACAGCAAGTACTTATAATACCTGACAAAACTCAATTCCACATCTCTCGAATGCACCTAGAATTACATCATTTTGTTAATAATTATAGGGTATTTTGTGTACAACTATTTAAGTTTTACCCAATCTATATTTGCTTATAAAAGAAAATATATGATTGCTAGTGTCACTTGCGCCAAAATAGCAGGATCTTTAACTCTATATACTTCAGCTTTTTTCTTTTTAATATGATAACAATCCAGTGATAACTTGGTCAAAAGCACAAGAAAACTTATGATTTTATGGTCATCCAGTCTTCATTTGCATTTCTTCTCAAGATTGTAATAATCTGGAGTTGGCATACCCTCATCTTCTTTCCTCAAACAAATGTAAGTCTTTTAAGTTCTTTAGGTTTGCTTACCCAGTTTCTCTCTGGAATTTTGATTAACTTTCACTATATTGAAAATGATGATGTCCCTTATCTCTGCATTTGTGACTCATCTTAAGAATCATTAAGGTCATTCAATGCTTACCATCAGCTGGTCATCATCTGTGGTCCAGCATCATATGCTCTATTTGACAGAGAATGGATAAAACAGAATTGAGATTTTACTCTCATTGATAAAGAGATACACATGCTCAAGGCTCATTTCCACTGAGCCTTGAGCATGTGTATTAAGCTTGCGTTTTCAAGTGGCTTTTAGCCAAGAGGGTGTAGAGATTAAGTAGTCAGGGCCCTCTAAGGAGGAAAGGCAGCTACTGCCTCCCCAAAAACTGATCAGAATCAACAAAAAAAATCTTGAAGGAAAAAGTGAGACTGTGTCCTCTCCATGCAAAGTCGACTCAAGGCTCAGTACTAACCGAACCAAGCTCCCTTGTATTCAGGCACTTCTGAACCGAGGCAAAGACTTGCTTAAAAGAGCCATCACCTTTGCTTGTGTAACTGGGTGGCATTTGCCTTTTGGGCCTTTATTGCCTTTGGTTGGAGAGACAACACTTCATGGCGGCTGCTCTCCCAGATGCACCTTGTGGTTTGTAATCCTCGTGCTTTACACTGACCGCCTCTGAGTTATTCCTCACAGCTTAAATCGCTTTAGTTTCCTTTTATTGTTATATCTACATGTAGAACGGTGTGCTAAACATTGCTTACGTTATTTTCAAATTAAAAGACTATCTCCCCTCAGACTTGGTCATTTTCCAGAAATTATGAAAGAGTCATATCCTTAAAGTCAAGAAGCGCATGACTCCGAACATAATAGAGTACACCCAGACATATCATAATCAAATACCAGAAGCAAAACGGGGGTAGAACTTAAAGGCTGCTGGGGCAAATAAAGGAGATCAACTGCTAAGGGACATCTGTTGGACTGACTGCTGACCCTCAACAAACAACAGTAGGACCTCCTGTAGAACCATTAAATGTACAAGGTAGAATAACTGGTAAACTAGAACTCTATATATAATTGAACTATTTGTTAAGATGAAAGCGATGTGAAGACTGTCAGCACTGAGCTGATCAAGAAGGGAAGTTTTCAACTGGTGGTGAGATGCCCAGTTGAAAGAACGCACAAGGAGCCGACATGAGAATGAAATGGCAGGCACCAACTTTATTGCAGGGTACGCGCTTCTGCGCTTGGAGACCACATGGGCTTTATATATGTCAGAGAACAATAGTGGCATTCTGCCACACATATGTGATACAATAAGCTGAATCATACTTACATAAGTTAGGCACAGGCGCTCCAATACATTAATGTAACCTTCCAAATCCGGAGTTTTATCCCTAGCCACGAGCCTGGATCACCACCAGACCTGGGACCCACAAAGACATGTGCAAAGAAACCAAAACTGTGCAAGTTTATTACCTCAGACTTTCTCCAAAAGAACTTCCAGACCCTGGAGTGTAGGTGATGTACTTGAGGAAGCAGGATAGCAGTGCTAGACAACTAAGACAAAAAAAGCAAAGATGCGAGGATAACATGTTGAGTATGTGGGTCAGTCTAAACAAATATATTGATGATATAAAATAATCATTTATTTTTTGAGGATCAAAAAAGATAGAACTAAATTAAAAGTCAAAAGTAACAAAGGATTCTAAGATTCTTATTTGGAAAGATGGTAAAGATGTTTGTTGATCAGCTTTAGATTTTGTTAAGAATACTTGTTAAATTTTATAATCATTTTACACTAAAATACACAACACTAACAAATTATGACAACAAAGGATTACTTTTTTTTCCCATTTTTATATTTTATGGGTTGAGTAAGACTGGTGTCTGTGGAGGGAATATAATCCACCAGCAGGCATGAGTTTGCAAAACTGGTAAAGAAAGAATGACGAAAATCATTTAAAAATAACACAACAAAGGCCAATAACTAAAAGAAAGAAAGTGAATAACTTCTAAACTTATGAGGAAAGGAAATTAAAATGAGAAAAATTAAACATATTAATCAAGAGGCTACAAGGAGAAAAAAGCAGTCATGGACACAGTGAGACACATGGAAACTATCCACATACTAATATTTACAATAAAAGTAAACAAACTAAGCTTTTAAGTTAAAAAGAAAAATGTTTTTCAGAATAGTCTTTTTTTAAAAATTAGCTTATATGTCCTTTTCGATACAGTTTTAAAAAGCTTGAAAGATTTAAAATATATGTACCTAAAATGTGAAAAGTGAATGGTAAAAGCATAGGCAAATATTAACAACAACAAAGAGTCTATGTAGCTATTTTAATTAAATAAAATGTAAGACAAAAAACTTTAAGGAAAAAAACTATGACTAGCAATAAAATTAATTACATAATGAAGAAAAGGTTCAATTCATCAGGAAGATATAACTATTCTAAATTTTATTCCCTCAACCAAGTAGCTTCAAGATGTAAACATACATATTCTCTCTATAAATATGTATTGACACATAAATATATAATATATTTGTACATCTTGAAGGCAGATCTACAAGATGAAATTAACTGATCTCTCAACTAAGAGATTTTAACACAACTCTGTCAGTATTTACAAGGAACACCCCTCCAAAAAACCCTCCTTAAAAAAAGTGTAGATAATGTTTCAATTAGAAAATTAATTTGGCTGAGTAGAAAGGTCCCTGGACATAGTCTTAAACAAACGAAGATTTCAAAAATTAATTCTCACCTAACTATATTTAAAAACTTTTGCTTCTCAGTTTAAAGACTGATGAAACAGTATACATAACAAACATTTTGCCTTACAAATAGAGAATATAGCCTTTCATGCATACAGGCAGCATTTATAAAAATTGACCATGACTAGCCTATAAAGCGAGTTTTAATTCGTTTTTTGAAAATGTCTAGTATACAAACATAGTCTCTGCCTAAACGTAAATAAGGAAGAAACAAAAATGTGTGATTTTTTAAAAATCATTAAAATAATAGGGAAAAGATAAATTTATAAATAACTTAAGGGATAGAAATAGATTATTATGGGAACTCGAAAAATACTTAGGAATTTTAAATAATGAAAAAATATAAATCAGATCAATTATATAGTACATATTTTTTTTTGGTTTTACAGAATTCATTGCTTTCAACCCTTTATTGCATTTCTTCTGACATTTATTTATCCTAGTGTGGTCTGCGGCCATGCTACCCTGAATAAGTCTGATCCCATCTGATCCTGGAGCTAAGGAGGTTCAGGCCTGCTTAATACTTGGATGGGAGACCACCTAGGAAGACCAGGTGCTGTAGGTGTAAAAAATAAAAAAATAAGGGATTTTAAACTGACAAGGTCCTTGCAATCTTGTAAGGTCAACCAAGGGTCGCCTCGCCTAAAAATAAACAATCAAACAAACAAATAAATATTTATCCTAGTGTGTATTATGGGATAGGCATCCATTTTTCCCCCAAACTGTTGACCAATTTTCTAATCAAAATTTATTGAGTATTCCTTTTCCTCCAGTAGTGTTTTTATCATTCTGCAACTCTTTTTATGCATTTAATTTTTCAATTTCTAATTGAAACTATTGCTTCTTTTCCATCGGTTTGTCATCACACTTTTGTAAATTTTAATTTTATAATATTTTAATAAATCCCACGGAATGTTTGTGTTTTATTTTTAATAAACGATTACCGTTTCCAGCTGTTGATATCTTTACAAAATGTACTCTATCTATGAATATTTTAGTTACTCTTTTTTAAACTAACTATTAGATACGTCCATACTAGTTTTTTTCTTTACACACAGATTGTCTCTCTTAAGTTCCTGCTGGGAAAACTTTACCTACAGCTACAGTTCTTGGGGCTTCCGGTAACTACTTCCTTCCCTCACCCCTTCAGGTGTGAAAATGGTAATGGCTTCCTGCTAGTGCTGACCTGGGCTTTTTCACTCCCTCACTGGTTTCCCTTTAACCACCAGCCCCTCTGCCCACCCCCCACAAATCTATAAATAGTTCTTTCATTAAATTCGCTTCCATCAACCCTATTGAATGTGCCATCTTTTTCCATCCAGATCTCTAACATGGATGCAAATTATATTATAAGCCCTTTTCTTTTAAAGAAAGCGATGCTCACAAAGGTGAAATTATTTTCTAAGCTTCCACAGCAAGTTAAGAAATTAAAATCCAGACTTAAACCTGTTTTCAAATGCCAACATCCATAGATCTCAACATGTGGGATGGTAAAGACTGACCTATAGATGATACCTGGTCCATTAAAAGGTTACAGTATAATAAAATATATTTGTGCTATATTTTAGAACAAGCAGTGACTATTAGGAAAATGTAAGTGTTCTTGGCTATCTGGCAAAACAACATTTTCCTGAGAGCTAGCCATATCACAACAAGATCTGGGGCATTTTAAGGAAGAGATTTAGTACAAGAGGCAGATATTAGAAATAGCATGTTTCAAAATGTGAACTTCACTGGGAATGAATGTCCACAAAGAAAGCCCAAGAGTTTATTGCCTATTAGCCTTCTTTCCAATTCCCATAAATCCAGAGCAAAATTGCCAAAATCTGAATGTCACAACAGATGCTAAGGGAAACATATGGTGGTAGAGGGGGAGAAGATGGGTACTCTCCCACGTAATAGTTGGCTAATTTTCTAGAAAATAACAATAAATTTACCAAACTTAATCTGAACTTGGTTGGCTCCCCTGAGCCTTTCATCTATAATTAATGTAAAGTTTTCACCATCACTGTATGGCCCACATGTGTTAATTTCATTTTTTTTGTGGCTTGATGATAAAAACCACAGACCTTCACAAGTGCATAGAAAATTCAGTAAAGCCTTTAAAAAGATTATGATTTTGTTTGGAATATAGATTTTGCAGTCTAGAATAGGACAAAACTGAAATTTCAAAGGAATCTTAGTAAGTTAAATCCACAAGAACCCTAAATCACTGAATCTATTCAACCAAGTTCATCTAACTTGAAACTACCAAACACACAATCCCAGCTATGGCCCTACTCTTTATCTGTACTAACATTGGAGGTTATCTTTTTTTCTCAGCTTTATTGAGCTATAATTAACATAACATTGTGTAAGTTTAAGGTGTACAACATGAAGATTTGATATAAGGTGTATACTGCAAATTGATCCCCGTAACAAGGTTAGTTAACACATCCATCACCTCACACCTTTTTTTGTTGTTGTGAGCTCGTTTAAAATTTACTCTCTTAACAACTTTCAGGTATAGAATATAGTATTAACTACAGTCACCATGCTATATATTAAATCCCAAAATGTATTCATCTTATAACAAGGTTTGTACCCTTTGACCAACATCTCTCTATTTCTCCTACCCTCCAGCCCCTGGACATCACCATTCTACCCTCTGTTTCTATGAATTCAGCATTTTTTAGATTCTACAAATAAGTGAAATCATATTATATTTGTGTTTCTCTGTCTGACTTATTTCACTTCATATAATGTCCTCGAGTTTCATCCGTGTTGTCACGAATGACAGAATTTCCATATTGTTATGTCTGAATAATACTTCATTATGTGGAAAAATAATATTCCATATTATGTCTGAATAATATTCCTGTGTGTGTGTGTGTGTGTGTGTGTGTTTTATCCATTCATCCATTGACTGACACTTAGGTTGTTTCTATGTCTTGGCTCTTGTAAATAATGCTATAGTGAACATGGAGTGCAGTTATCTCTTCAAAATAGTGATTTCATTTTCTTAGGATATATACCCAGAAGCAGGATTGCTGGGCCATATGGTAGTTCTATTTGTAATTTTTTGAGGGTCCTCTATACTGTTTTTCATAATGGCCATATCAACTTACAATTCTACTAATAGTACACAAGAGGTCCCTTTTCTCTACATCTTCGCCAATACTTGTTATCTCTCATCTTTTTGAAAATATCAGTTCTAACAGGTGTGAGGTGATATCTCATTGTAGTTTTGCTTTGTATTTCCCTGATGTTGAAGATCTTTATTCAAAACTTTATATAGCTAATTCAAAACTCTAAATTATTAAAAATAACAATTTAAAATGACATATCTATTTTAACATAAATCTTAATATAAATAATTGATTTTTCCTCATAAACAAGCACATTTCTACTTCAGGTATAGTTTATTTTATTAATTTTGAAATATTTAGTGCAGTCACATAATATGATGTTCAAAAGTTACCATAGATTATAGAGAGGAAAGTATGTTTTCCTTCCACCCTCTTCCCTAGCCATGAGGTCTTCTCATTGGATACAGCCCTGATTACCAATACTTGAGCATCCTTCTAGAGACATCCAAGAAATATGCAACAAGCACCTATATATATTGTCTTGTAAGTGTGTACATATATTTATGTATTATTTTTACTTTAGAAAAATTATAACATGCTCTATAGTGCTTTGCACTTTGCTTTTTTCAACTTGAAATACATATTGGATATCATCTCATAGCAGTACTTCATTCATTTATAATGGATGAAGAGAATTTAGTTGTCTGAATATATCACAATTACAATACTAGCTAAAATTTTTAAAACATTTAGTGTAATTTTGGCACTGTTTTTGTGCTTTAACCAACTCAATTCTTAATAGTACTATTATTGAATTCATTTTATGTATGAGAAAACTGAGGGACGGAAAGATTCATTAATTCACACAAAATCACAGAGATGGCTGATATCAGAGGCAGCAGAGGTGGGATGATTTAGTTCCAAATCCTGAGTTTGTTGGGAGGCAGTTCTCCATGGTTCTCCTATGTTACTGCACATCTTGTGAACAGAGGCACTGGCTGCTTTTACTCCAGACTATCTTTTCAAGAATGTTTGCATAGTAAACAGCTTTGGAAATAGAGATTGTGAGTCTGACACAGAGAAGATTCCTTTACTGTTCAAGATAATAAAGATAGCATCTTCCTTCATAGAAAAGGGCAAGTTTTTCTTGCAGCTAATTATAAAAGATTTGAATTCTCTAAGCTTGGGGTTCATAGGCTGTGATGCAAATCCCCTGTGTGTGCAGCATCTATACCCACCCCTCCACTTTGCTTCCAGAGAGCTTTTGGTTATATCCTACTAGGAATGCTTATTATGCTACTTTTCTCAAAATATCTAGTGGCTTTCTATCTTACTGCAAATGAAAGTTATCTGTCCCTGGCATGTAGAATCCTACTTGACATTTCACCAGGGCTACTCAGTACTCCCATCTTCTTTTTTTCCACTCCCTCCTTTTCTTACTCAGCATCAACCACACTGAGCCCCTTGTTTCTCAAATATACCAACTGGTCCCCAATTTAGTTTTTTTGAAATTGTCTTCCTTGTAGTTAGATTACTCTTCCATTAAATATTCCCATGGATCCTCCCTTACTTCATGCATGCCTCTACTGAAATATTGCTTCCTTAGAGAGGCCTTGACTGACCATCCCATCTAAAATATCCTCTTCTAGCATCACTTTCTGTCTCTGAGCCTACATTACTATTCTTAATAGCATTGACCATTACCTGATATTATAAGTTGTATTTGCTTATCATCTGTCTCTTCCACTAGAATATAAGCTCAATGAGAATAAATTTCTTTTTCACTCCAAGGTTCTAGACAATTACCTAAAGCATAGTAGGTGTCCAAATAACATTTTTGAAGAAATGAATGAATAAGAGACTGAAGTAAACTTTTCAAATAAGACCATCTATCCAAATCCAATTTGGTAGACCCTGTGTCATATATAAAAAGTGTGTAAGAAGTTATATTTTTATACATAGCGACCTTTTACTTTCCCAAAATACATGCCTAAAGTATAGAAAGAAACTGGACTTAATCTGAATGTTTTCCTCTCTCTAAGTACATTCTCTAATCTATATTCCCATTGCATTTGCCTCTCTTATTTTTTTCATGATTTAATATGTTAATTAGACTAAAGCCTTCTGAAGCAGTGCAGAAAAGAATCATCAGATGATAAGGATACAATTTATAAATATAATCTCTTCCTTCAGGAAGTCAATACAGAAGAGAAAATAATAGTACACATCTCATGGAAAATGGAAATTTTTATACAGGATGGAAGTAAAGTCAAAGGAGGTCATTTTGGTGGCTCTGTATATTGAGTATATCCATGTGGATTTGATATAAATATAAGGGCAGAACTTTATTGAAAAGCGCTTCTCCCCAGAAAAGTCCAGGTTATTTCTGGCATAAAAGATCTCGTAACTATTACTCTTCACTTGAAATTAGTAAGCCCTCGTATCTCTCCTTCTGTCTTTACTCCCACGTCCAATTTGTCTATATTGTCAGTAAATGAACAATTTTTACCACACTAAAGATATTTTACCTCCAGTCCTGAAAAAGTTTGACTTTCATAAATCCATTCTGATTATTCAAATCTCTTTGCACTCTCAAACGTCTCCAGTGTTCTTTCTTCCTTCTTGTACTGTTTTAGTAGCCTATTGACATGTCATATGTTTCACTCCTATTTGGCACCTGCCAACTGTGTTTCATACATAGTTCAAAAGTAGAAGTCTGAAAAGCACGAGCATGTACATTTAGTGTGTGTGTGTGTGTGTGTTGCCTTCAAATTATCTCATAAGTAGTAATGCTGGTACACTCTTCTGTTATGTCTTAAAAGCTTGGCCAAAGTCAAATTTTTATGAAAGTAAAATCTCTCTCTTTTTCTCATTACTTTATTTTAAATATTTAGTAGTCTTTTCCTTCCTTGAACCACAAAACAATACTATGAAGTGTTCTATTTGAATCATTTTCAAATATCATGAATGTTTGTTAAGAGCTAGAAGAGCATGGGAAGATGAAAGAAGCAGTAAAACAATATTAAGGTAGTCAAGGTTTGCGTGTGTGAGTATATATTTTTAAAACAAAAGAATAATGTAGTGGTTACACAGAAGAATCGGAGCCAGAGTCCTCAAGCTGAATTCCCATCTGACTTGTCAATAAACTTGGAAGGTGAGTTTCATAGTGACACTACTTCAACTTTTGCCTCTTCTACCCTGAGCAAATAATGCTGATAGAATCCACAGAACTAAGTCAGGGGAAAAAAAATATTCACATAAATATATCTTGCAACTGTAACAGAAATAAATTAAGAAGGTATTTGCTAAAGAGGATAAGAAACTTATCCTTTATCTCATTAGGTTATCTGTAATAAAAATGCTTTATTTTTCACGTCTTACTAAAAATATTTTAAAGAAGAATTTGAATATTTGAATCTTGGGTTGATTAAGTATCTTATTATAAAAATGCAGTCCATTATATTATAATTCTCATTTTACTCTTATTTTCATTTTATCACAATGTCCTTTTGTGAGTTAAAGACTCCAAACTCAGTATGTATCTCCTACAATCTTAAAGAGCCATGTCTTTAGAATTTGCCAAGTTAATCTATTCTCTAAGACTTAACTGAGAACATTTAAGACTTTGAGTTAGAATTTTGGATGCCCTTTTTGAAAATAGCATCACACATTTTATGAAAATAGTGAATATAGTTGAATATGTTGAATATTTTGTTTAACAGCTACAAGTCACAACATACATTCAGTTCCTCTGGGGCCATCAGAACATCTTCCGTGCAAATGCTTAGTCCTATGAAAGGCTTCCCTGAGCAGCCAAAGTGGGCCCTCTGTGGAAGTTTATATTCCACTCTCTAAAATGTTCCTCAGGGGACCTCAGTTGAAATAAACTTATGTGGACCAGTCATCATCCTCCAGGTTGACCGTCCCAGGGGAAGATCAACCTAGGGTCTGTTTCCCTCGCTACTTTGGGCTCCAAGGGGCATCTTCTGAATGAGCTAAGAAGATGCTTCCTTGCACCCTGACTCCCAGCACTGGAGTAATAATGGATACTGCTGTGGAGCATTGACTATCCTTGAAACAAGATCCACATTTCACCACAGTCATTTTGTCCTGAGATCAAGTAAAACTTCATGAAAACACAAAAGTCAAATCAATAACAACACTAATAAAAAGAAGTTGAATTATGTAATTATGCATATTACATAATTAAATCAACATTTTAGTTATTAAAGCATTCAACAAACAAACAATTCAACAGATACTTATTGAAGATCTTTTCTGGGCCATCACAATCAAATGAAGCAGTTACTATTGTTTTTCTCACGTTATAGAGGGAGATGCTGAGTCCTGAACAGCATAATATTTTGCACAAGACCACATGCTAAGTAGATGAGGATATGACCTCAGGTGTTCCTGATGCCTAAGACCAAAGATAGAGCTCCTCGCTGCCATCTTTGGCTGCTAAGCATGTTTTCCCAACCTCGCCTAGTTCTCAGATATACTTACATTGTTTTGGAAGAAAGCCCATCCAAACATTTGCTGTGACAATGTAGAAAGTTCAAGGTTTGAGATGTATTTTTTTTGCATAACATTTTTCTCAAGCCACTGTTTGCAAATTATTGCACAAGGTGCCAGAATATTCCCTGGCTGCACCAGAGGCAATTTCTTAATAGATCTAGTTCCTACAATAACAGCCACAGGTCAGAAAATGAGGGAGTTATGGAACGAGTGGTTTGGGGCCTGTGTTTTTTGGCCTGGCACTGGTGAGAGTGTATAAACTGGATAGATGTTAGCTTTCTAAACAAACATAACCTCTGGTTGCATTAAAGGAGGAAATAAAGTTTAAACTTGTTCTCTTCATTAAACAGCTTTACAAAACTAGCATTTGTTAAGCTCAAAATGGTCATTAGTTCTGATGAGCGAAAATGATCACAGGCCTGATGGAGCTACCAAAGTGATTTTGTCTTTACTTTTCTCAAATAATCAAGTGGATGTTTGATGATTTAAATATCACATAAAACATGATAAACTTGTGGGCATGTCTGTGAAACTGTCCTGGACTAGAGCTGCGTTTTAACATGAAGGCTGGCTTCATTGATATTTCTTCTCTTTGGAGCCCTTCCTTGACCAGATGTTACCAGTGACATAGTGGTAATTTGCATGCCTCACCTCTTTAGACAAAGGTTTAAAAGTTCATGAAGGAAAAGAAAACAAGAAATTACTGAAATAAGGAAGAATTTATTTGATTGACAGTGAACAACATCATATAGGAATACTGTGAAGCAGAGTAGGTCCAAACTGAGACCTGTGTTAAAACATTACACTGTGGGATAGAAACAATAGGGGGAAAAAACACTTGTTTCTATTTTTATTCCATGTCAATCCATCATATTGTGAAAGGATATGAGAAAGAAAAATTACGTACTAACATAAAATTACGCTTTATTCTCAAGAGAATAATGAAGTCTAAAAACAGGGAAAAATAGGTCTATGAAATAAAATAAAACAATTTATCTATGAAAAGATTTTAGACAAAACCTAATTGCAGCTCTTTTAGCTTAGTCCCATGGGTTTGAAAGGCACCATTAATAAAATGAGAATGCAAATATATCATGTTCTTTTCTGCACTTTAAAAGTGTCGGGCTCTACAACTATACTATTACTATGAAATAGGCAGTAGCCTAATAAAAGACAAAATGCAGAAAAACACATAATTTCAATGCCTGACTGACTGGCTGTATTCTGTACTGACACTGAGCATAGAAATCAGAAGTCTCATATGATCAGTACTTCTTTTACTACTGATATTGAAGGATATCTGATATGCAGATACAGATAAATATTTAGATCTTCTCAGCTCATTTATGCAACTGAAATATTTATTAGAGCTTGAAAAAATATGTCTGTGATTTTATAAGTAACCTACTTATTTTAGTATACATGCTGCCGAAGCAAGCACAGTAACCTACTTATTAATAACTCACTAATATAAACTAAAAGCAGTCACTAGTAAAGAACTATTTATTAATGCTGGAAAAGAAAAAAAGTGTTGAAAGATCTTAAGATAGATCTTTTTGCTAAAAATCCTATATATATTTCTTAACATTTGCATTTGTACAAAATCCTGCACTAAAATTAACAGGATTAATGTGTGTAATAACATTGAAGAAAACCACTCAAATCTTTGTAGCTTTGCAATATGATCAGTAAACAACAATCTCAGTGATAATACTAGCATAGATAAAGCTCCACAGACATTTGCAACCAGAATCAAAGTCCACAACTGATTCTTGCATCTTTAAACCCTGGGTTTATGCTTTTTCTTTTAGAAGTGGATACTCGAGGGCATTCCATTGAGACCAATATTACTAAAACTAAAAATGTGGTCTGAGAGGTAAAGTTCTATATCACTTGATATTTTTAAGCCTAGGGAATGTCTTCACAGCTTCTCCAACTATACTGTCAGCTTCCTCTGATAACTTAATTCTACGAAGTGTAGTTGTTTTTGAAGCGCATTCCACAAATACATTGTTACAAAACAGTTCAGTGCGATGTGTTGGAAAGGGACAAGATCTGCTTCACACAAGCTGACCAAAGTAGATGGAGTTAGGTTTTGTTTTATTTTGTTTTGTTTTGTTTAAAATCAAATTTATTAATATAGATTTGCCTTCCAATAAAACACATACCTTTGAAGTCAGTGAGATTTAACAAATATATTACACTTGAGTCATCACCACCCCAATCAAGATCCTTTAAATCCTGTGATATTTGAGTTTAAGTTTTTGAAGATAGTACTAGTCTCTGGCATCTCTCCTGGAATGAGCTATCGGTTATGATTTATTATCTTGGTGAGGGAAGACGAACTCCTTCAGGGGATTCTCCTCAGTCTTTTCTGTTGCAGTAACTCCCACTATAGAGCTAAAGGGACTTATAAAAGGGTTCTGCCAACAGCTAGTGCATCTGTCTCAATTATACATTCTGAACCAGGGCATGTGCAGCAGGTGGGCTTGCGAAGCCAACAGTTCCAAAGTGAGCTGGACCCAAGCAAAGATTTTATGTATTACTTGACCCTCTCTTCTGTCCTAGGACTACCATGACAGCACACTGGGGCAACATGGAATTAATTATCAGACCCAGTGTCCATCAGTCCTCAAAAAATCTAGCTATTCCCTTTTGTCCAGTGTACATTTACTAGAGTAAATGGCAAGAGGTCCCTTTGTAAAAGAACCAAAGTCACTACTGTATAGATTTGCCATGGTTTTACAGGGTTCTTGCTCGTGGATATCCGGCTTCTCTTTCAGTTGATCGGTTCTGTGTCTAACCACTAGCCCAGGTCTGGAAATCAGAGAAAGACTTTCCATTGGAGTGGTTGACCTCGGTCCTCTGCCTATCCGATTTTGATCTCTTAATTATATACCATTGTAGTTTAGCCTCCCTTGGATCCCCTTGCAACCTTCTTGTCCTTTAAGGTTGCTTCTGATAGCTTAGTGCTACCACATGACCTCTGTATGGTGATCCCATCATCCCATTACTGTTAGGGAGCATGGTTTTGTACCGGTCTCTCCTACTCTCTGTCCTGGAGAACCAATACTGCACTAATGACCTCCTCACTAACACATTTAATTACTAACTTGATAAACTTAGTATCTCCCATGAGATCCAAGAAACATGGGCAACTAGCAAATACACTGGTCTTTTATAATAGACATATTCTAGCATACACACTTCTTTTGAGCCTTTTCATCCTTTCTTCCACAGTTTGCTACAATTCTGGCATATTCATTGAATGTGAGTCACCACCTTTTCCAGGCTTCCCAGAGCCATTCCAGTATGTATTAGGACACTTACGGCAACATGAGTTGTTATCCTATGGGGTGTTTGTCAAGCTGTTAAATTCTGAATTGTAAGATCCTCCTTTTCTAGCTTTATGTTTTCTCCTCAATTCAGGACCTTCAGGATCCACTTCCAGGCACACCTGACATCCAGGTCCCACAGGTCCTCTGGCATACAGTTTCTCTTCTCGCTCAGCAGGTCCTGCACCTCCCAAGTAGGCTGATGCTAAGATTTGACTCTCATGATTAGATAGGAGTTCAAGAGCAGAAGTCAGGGTAGATACTAGGGAGGGCAATTATCATGGAACTTACCTCCATTTGAAGCCTCAGTGCAACCTTTGATCAAGGGGTCTCTCATCAAGGGGTCTGGGCCATTTGTGCATCGTACACACACATATTCATCTACATGTTAATATGAATGTAAACAAGCCATCAAGGCAGATTTTCACCAGTGTAAGTGCCATTCAGATATGGGTACTAAGCAAATCTTTAATATACCCCTATACCATTGCTACTCCGGGTTTCAGTGAGGTTGGCTTTTAATTTCTGTGGCCTTTGGGCAGTTTAGTATATGTGCTACTGAAGCAAGCAATGCATTTGGGCAGTTTAGATGCGACTCAGCCAGGTCTCAGGTCAAAAGCAAATTCTGATCATTTCTCCCACTCTATGTTTTTAAATTTTTTGCTAAAGCAAAACTTCTGCACCCTGCCCTGCGCAGGTTCTACCATGAAGACTTTCAGGAGCCTACTAGAGAGGAAAATGTGCTTTTTGCGTTTCTACTATGACAAATCCTAATCCTATTCAAAACAATGTGTTTGTTTCTGATTGGCAAGGTCATACAAAAGTAAAAAAAAAAAAATGCAAAGATGAATATTTCAAGATATTATCTCATTGTGTACATGTGCACACAAATGTGCCTGTGTGCCTGTCTGAATTATTATTTATCTTGTTAAAAACCTGAATTTATTGCAAAATTCTGAAAGTAAGGAGGAAAAAAGTTAAGCCAAAAGAATATTACCAAAACAAAACCTCCCAGATAAATGTACTGAATTAATTATCTTCTTAGCATGGTCCAAGCTGAAAGTCTGTCTTTCAAAACAGCAACATCAGAATGTTCTGGCCACAATTACCTCTTTCTCTGAACCACAATCCCCCCAACCTCCTCCCATACACTTTCACTCTTGTGCCTTATGAATCTCTGAATCACTTCTCAAAAACTGCATGTTCTGGAGGTAGGATTTGCAAAATAAAATAGAATGAATTCTTTGGTATTTCTCTAAAGATGTGTAACATGAAAATTTTCAGCAGGTGATTGTATAACACATTCATAGAGAGAGCTACATGTAAGATCCTTTATTCAAGTCTTGGAACAAGTTCATCAGAGTAGCCTGATACTTACATAGAGTACTAGTCTTTAAAGTGAGGAGTGCACAAGATAGGATCTATTGGGGTGCAGTGTCCTAACAGTTAATATGTGGCCAGTGCTGGTGCCCCCACTCTGCAAGCATGCCAGACAGTTACACATCCCATTTGAGGGAGGAATGGGGAATCCATAACTCACAGAGGTAGATGGAGGCCTTTTCTCTATTCTTCACTTTGAGTATTGTAGTTTATGAGACTCCTGTTAAATGGATCTCCATATTCATTTGTTTAAAGTAATCAAGTTCCAGATGAATCAGATGGAAAGTAGCAACAAAAATCTCTTCTTTTTTAGCCATAGAGAGGTTCACTGCTAATCTAAAGCATTTTCCCCCTTAGCCCTCCAGTAGTACATAGCTTTGGGTTAATCACACTTTTCTGTTTCTAACACAACTGTAACACAAATGTCCCCTCTCTTATATTATTTATTTACCAGTTTATCTACATGACCTACCATCTACCATAAGCAACTATTTCAATACTTTTGATGTAGTAGGGTTTTTTTTTTTGTAAGTATTCTTGTGTTATAGTTCTGTGCTCATGTATTTTAACTTAAATATTTTGTGATTCTTGCTTAGTTGTAGAATCAAGATTATACTAACCCTATAGAATAATACAGAAAATATTTCTTAAAAGTTTGAGAACCATCAAACTATTTTGAAAAAAATCTTGTGAAATTAATGCAAAACAATCTGGATTTTTTAGAAGATTTTGGGAAGTTAAGACTATGATTACCACTTCAATTTTATTAATACTTACTGGTTAAGTTTTTTATTTCTTCTTGTAACTTTTGGGTATTTTATATTTTTCCCAATAATTTATCCCCTTTAATTAAGTATTCCAATTTACTAGCGAGTTCTTGTTTATAATACTCTTTATGTTTCCTTTTTTATTTCACTGAGTTATTTCACTTCTTGAAAAATATTTATAAAGCTAAAATTTTTTTTCTAAATGCCGTTTAGCTGTCATACACATTTTATCTTTAAGTCTATTTCACAGTTTTCCATATTATTTCTATTTTGATTTAAAGAATATATGATTTTTCTTTTCATAAATGTGAAATTTCATTATCTTTTTGTTATTAAATTTTATTTTTATTACATTAAGGCCATAAAAACATAATCTATATGCTTGTTAGGTTTTGGAATTTTTTCAATATTGCTTTGAGCAGTAGTAGAAGTCAATTTTTATAAATTATCTATATATAATAAAAATATGTATTCTCTTTATTAGGTTTAAAGGTTTATAAATATCGATAGTTTGAACTTATACATTATATTACATCTATTATGATTGCCTTTTTTCTTTTTCTTTTTTTTCTGCTTGATTTTCTTAGTTTCTGAAAGATTATATTAAAAATCTTTAACTACAATGGTTACTATGTCTATTTCTCCATGCATTTCTGTTACTTGTAACTTTATGTATGTTACAGACTATGTCATCATGGCGAACCATTACATCTTTCTCCTTTATCGCTCCTTTTACCAGGTACATAAAGGTCATCTTTGTCTCTTTCAATCATTTCTTGTTGTGAATTCTATTTTGTACCTAAAGATAAATTACACACTTCCCTTTAAAAAAAGACCTATATCCAAATTTTCTGACATCTTCCTTGAAATCTTTTGAGTATAGGTTCCCTTTTAACAATGAAGCAGACAATAATTGCCTTTTTAAAACAAATGTGTGCTATGAAAAAGGAACTTTGAAAATGGATACTTGGAAATTTTGTTTGTTGTTTTAGATTTTGTTTACCAATAACATAGAAGGAAAACGTATTTTTTAGAATAACCTTGTGACACCAGTGCCCTGCCTAAATTTCTCACCCACAGAATTATGAACATAATAAAGTAATTGTTGTTTTCTATTACTCTGTTTTAGGAAGATGATTCGTTTCATAGTAATAGAAAATTAAACAATCAAGTCAGAATTTGTATATATATGTATAGACATGTATTTATATATACATGTATATGCATGCATACATACACATGTATATATTATGTATGTATGTATCCTAAAGGAAATACCTAAAATAGATTTTAATTATCCACTCAATTTTTGAGTTATAATTATCTCAAATTTATAATATACATGCATATAGAATTATAATAATTTTCAAAGAAATCATATTGTCATTTAATTTAATTAGTATCCTCATTTGTCACATACCTGGAATGTATGCCAAATAAAACTAAAAAAAGAAAAAAAATGAGTTTTTTAATTCTCATCTGATTGACTTTCCATCAAACCAAATTGTTTTTTCCATTTCTTGTGTTTTATAAATGTCATGCATTTTTAGAATGGGCCAGTGTAAAACACATTTATTCTGAAACCTTCATTTTGTTTTAAATTTCTACCCATTATGGTTTCCCTTTCTTATAAAAATTTATCATTATATAGAGCAATGGATTTTATTTTTTAAAAAATTTTTTTGAAAAATTACTTTTAATAACATGAATAAAATTACAATTCATTAAAACAAAGCAGTGTTTCGAAAAGCATTTATATGAATATAGAGATTATTTATAATGCTGAAGGTCCTCATTTGTAAAAAAAACTACAACATGACTTTAATAGAAATATTGTAAGAATTTGACTATTTTTTGACATATATTTGACTAGACAGTACTTCTATTGGAAAGAAAACTAAATTATGAAGAAAGCAGTACCTAGATATAAAAATGAGTTAAATCTCTTAATTATAGATATGTTTTCTCTATTTTAAGATGGAATTCTAGAAATAGGCACTGATGTCCTTTAATGAAAAGGAAAAAAAAATACATTTTGAGCACTTAATTCTCCTCCATAAGTGCTATTGATTCTAAGTAGAAGAGGGTTTTCTTTTCCAAGATCAAACGTGGTGCTAACAAATAACTCTTCCTCCTGCTGCTTGCTTCTGAGGTTCAAAAGAGTACCAGGTGGCTTTTACCAATCTACAGCAAGCAAAGGATTTTTGCCTCAATTCAATGGTACTTTTCCAATCTATTTGTGTAGGGGATTTAGCATTCAAGTTCCTAACTCAGATTAATAGGTGTGACTAGATTTCCATTCACCAATTAAAAATGCACCTTTTCAGCTGTCTGAACAGTGACTCACAGGGTTTTGATCTTCTGTTAGAAGACAATGACATGAAAAGTGTCATGGTTAGCCAGTTTTAACTTACTTTGTTTCTGCTTTAAGTAGTCCTACAAACAAATTGTCCATCTATTCCCCTGAGACAGATTACATCCCTTTGTGATTACTCAGAGTGGCCACTAAAGGTCACTCTTACTCCATTTTCTCAGTCTAGTTTTGAAACCTGGGTCCAGGTAATAAATCTATGGAAACCCCCATCTTTGTTCTAGCAAAGGATATACTTAGGGCCAAGAAGTACTAGTTAACATACCCATCCAGTTCAGCAAGAAACAAAACCTACCTGTGTAAGTTTAAAACAGAATGCTTGTGTTATATCCTCACATTAATGCATTTCTAGGAAAGTTATCAAGATTCATAAAAAGTTCATTTTAAAGTGAATACAAGGCAGATGTGAAATTTAATGAATATATTCTGGTCCAGAATGAAAATGTTTTATTTAAAAGAGAAATAAGTCATTTTTAAGAAACACATTTAAGACCTCAAATGCTTATTGTGTTAATAAATTATAACTGATCCTATTGGAAGGTGGAGGGGGCAGTTTTGGTAATAGCACTTGCCAAGAATTCAACAGCTTTAATCACCTGTAAAAATAAAGGCATTACATACAAGAGCCATTTCCTTTTTTCACATAAGTGTTTGAGGTATTTTGGAAATGCTCATATTTAAAAGGCATCAATTTCTTTGGTAACAGAAAGACCATATCATTTTGAACAATTTACAGGAGAAACTGCACATAGCCAGTATAGATGCTTAATCTCACTAAAAAATAAAAAAATTAAAAAAAAAGGAACATAAAGAACTGTTTAACTTTTAAAATGTTGTCAAATATTTAAATGGGAAAATATCAAGTACTCATGTTGCGACAAATCAAGCACATTACATTTTTCTGGGATTGTAAATAGGTATGTACATTTGACGATAGCTAGTAAAAAGAACATGAATCCTTTTGGACTTAACAATTTACTTCTAGGGACACACTTATCTTAGGGAAACATTCATTTGTTCAAGGATGTACAATAAGTTACAGTGACAAAAGTACGTGGTGAAAGTATTTACTAGCTTGTTTGCTAAAAACAACTTTACAAAACTTCTACACAGGCTATGACTAAGATATGTTAAAGCAGAAATTAATTTATAAAGAAAATAGTCATTTTCTTATTTATGTTTACTCTATTGGTTCCAATTAAGAGAGTATCCCTATTAATTACAAATGGAAAATATTAATGACTATATCAATAATTATATGTCAGAATTTGATTCCTAGAATGTACATTGTTGGCATTTCTATTCACTACACCCCAAATATAGGATCTTGTTCATAAACTTCTGTTATATCAGTACATTGTCTGTCCCCAAAGGGAAATCAGACAGTACA
>NW_006440645.1:5164247-5168508 GCF_000325575.1 Pteropus alecto | reverse complement strand
CTCTAAAAGAAAACAGCAAATAACTAAAATGGCGTAAGATTTGCTAGAGTCCAGAATATCAATAATATGTACCTTGACAAATAACAGGATATTCTTGCCTTCTCTGTGCAGTTAAGCTTAGTAGAGAGTATTGTTTCAAACTTTCCCTTATACAGAGGTTTTGACTTGAAAATTTAAAGATCTTTCCTTTTCCTAACACATGCTATTACCACTAATTATTTTCAAAGCAGTCAGTTCAATATTTAAGGAAATTATTGTTTCTGTTTCATAATCAATAGTAACTATAATACCCGTACCAAATTTAAGAAGGTTTCTAAGATTATCCAAACTTCCCAAAACTCTCAGTCTCTACTCTTTTTACTAATGACTTTCTCTACCCAGTCTTATATCTCCTTTCCCCATAGCAAAATAATTTTATTATCCTGAGCAAGAGATATCATTCTATTAATGACATCCTTTATTAATGACATTAACAATGTTATTTTATTAATTACAATACCTGTATCTTAAACTTTCTATTATTTTTATCCTACTGATCAAGGAAACATTGAAACTATGATGTAATAAAGTGTTTGAACCAATCAGAAATATGAGAAAACAGAATGTGCTTGGGTGAAAACTGACTTTTTAGAATAGGAACCACCATGAGATTTATCTTTGTAAAATCTTTACCAATTATATAAAAGGCTGAGAGTGTTAATAGAAACAGAATAGAGAATTTATAAAACCCCACATGTTAAGGCCCTCTGCTTTATAACAAAGGCAACTTGTAGTAAAGTGAGAAAGCATGGTCTTATAAAAAAAAAATATGCTTCTTCCATTGGATATTTATATAGAGAAAAAATATCTTGACATTTACCTCATGTCATACATAAAAGTCAATTTTAGATGTACAGAAGATGTAAATGTGAAAGGCAAACAATAAAGCTGTTAAGGTGGTTCTATCCAATACAATAGCCGCTAGCTAGTAATTGTTGGAATACAATTTAAAAAGTCAATTCCTTAGTCACTCTAAGACATTTCAAGTGCTCAGTAAGTAAATGTGGCTAGTAACTACTTGTAACAACTAGTATTATAGCTGGGGTGGTATGAAATCCAGTGTTGCCCCAGCGGCACGGGGGAGGAGGAAGTGGTGGTGTGTGTTGTGTGCCGATGCAGCAAATTACCGGTCAGAAAGATTTAGAAAAAGTAAGATTTATTAAAAGTACATTTTAGATGGAGACGAGCCATGCTAAGGAAGGCTGCAGCCCTGTGGAATTTGGGAGGTGAAGAGATAAGACAGTACACCCCAAGGGAGGAGCAGATTTTTAGCAAAGAGAGCTATAACAATGCAGAAGTGGGAAGGTCTGCTTATATTTGGGCTGTGATGGGAGGTCCTAGGATGATCAGTATGTGAGGTCACCTTGACTGACACTTGGCTGCTATATAACACTTTGCCTCTTGCGCATGTGCTTACCCAGAATTCAGCCTGTTGTAATTAGATTCATGAACGTCCAGGCGTAGTCATGATATTATAACGACAGTATAATGAGCATTAGATTGTGAGTAAATTAGAGTATTACCTTCTGCACATGTGGCTGGTTTCCCTAGCAGCCTTTATGGCCTTTGTGCCCTAGGATTTGGGGTAATTTATAACCCTAGAAGAGAGGCGTTTCTGGGAGGTCTTTAAGGAAGGTCTTCAAGGGAGGTTTCCGTGGTTACAGAGCTGGGCCTTAGCTCCTGTCGCTCACTCATGCCTGACTAACTACCTAACACTAGGACAGTTTTATCATCTAGTAACTACTAGTAACTACCAGGACATTTTAATCATCACAGGAAGAACTTGTAGTAGGCACCAATTTGTTTAACAAGAAATAAAAAGAAAGTGCTAACATAAAGGAAGAAATTATATACAGATTACAAATTAAAATTAGAAACTTCTATTCTTATACTTTACTTTTATAAAATTATAAAAATGAGAAGAATTTTAGTGCTGTGAAACTAAAACCATCATTATGTAAATGGACATTATCAATTTAATGTGACAAGTGAGATGTTTTACATAAATTAATTCGCTATTATTCATTTAAGAGTAGAAAGCTGTGGATTCAGGTCCAGTTTTATTTTCAAAATTTTTTTATTTGAATTTCACTAATGCTAATACCAACCAGTTCCTCCCCAGGTTTGTGCCATCTTACTTAGTAGCACTACCATTCATTTTCTCTAGTTGCTCAATTAAAAATCTGGTGGTCATCAGTGATTCTTCTTTTTCTCACACGCATTAAATCCATTTCTAGATGCCTTGAGGGCACTATCCGCATTCACTACCAGGTTTATCTATCAATAGGAAATTTTTAGAAGTAACAATCCAGATTTAATAATTTAGCAGAATTTGTTTTTCCCTCAGGCAGTCTCTTAATAGATCTATAATTAAAAACAAGCAAAGATGGTCAGAAGCCAAAATTTCAAACATTTCAAACACATTTCAAAGTTCAATTTGTGCCATATTGTCCTTACCACGCTAAATCTTTTACCACTCACTTGGAAGTGAATTTATTATGTTCAAAGAGGTTGCTCAGATGTCCGCTGTGTTGGTTTTCAGCAGTACAGAGAGGCTGAGATGAAATAAATTCATGGGAGAGCACATCAGAGGCAGAATCAAGCAGTAAGCCTGCAGAAGCTCTTTACTCTGGGACAAGATGAAGGAGAACCAAGCTGAACAAGAATCACACATCACTTTCTGGTGGAACTCTGGAAAGACGGACCATGTGATGGGCTCACCTCCATGTGAAGGAGTGTGGCACAACATCCCATCCGAGGCTCCGACAGAGCACCAGATTAACTCATCACAATATAACTGCTGCTGGTTTTGACTGCCACTAAAGATCTGATATCACTGTTTGGCCTCTGGACAGAATTCTTTGACTCTTTGGTTTGCCATCGTCTCTTTTAAGTAGGAGCTTACAGCAAGTTATTCTTCACTAAAATTGTTTAATATCAATAATAATAGTAATAATGGTAGTCAATATCTACAGTTTATTATATGCCAAATACTGTTTAATGTGCTTCACATGCATTGAACACCCACTTCTTCCAACAACTCTAGGTAGTGGGTAATAGAATTGTTCCATTTTATAGATATAGAAACTGAAACTTAGGTAATAAGTAATTTGCCCAAAATTACATAATCAGTGAGTGACAGAGTTGACACAGGCACTAGACCTCAGAATCTGCAATCTTAATCATTATAGGGGTTTAAATGTAAATGCCTGGAGGCCAAGCAGGCAATAATAGGGACCGGACATGAAATGAACTGACTAGGTCTAAAGTCTAAAATAGGGAGTTATGGAAATCTCTTGAAAATTGGAAAGGGTTTGACCAGTTCACCAACAAATATTAGTAGTTGGAATATATTTATTGAATTGAAAACAATCTCAAGGGCTTATACTTTATCTAAGTCACTTAATAAACATATGGATATAAACCTCTCTCCCAAGTTATACAAAGTGGAAGGTTTTCATAGGGAAAAACTGGGTGGGGAAAGAAAGTTATTAGCTAAAGAAAAAGGGTTGTTTTGGTGGGGAAGGGTGACAGGTCTTATCAGGCAGATTACCTCATTGATGTTGATCAGGAAATTTTTATTCCTTTATTAATTCTGAGAACTGTTTCTTTATTGTTCCTTTAATTACTTCCTCCTCTCAATTTTGATTGTACTTCTTTCCAAGCATAGTTATTAGGATGTTTCATTTATGTTTTTCTCCCACATATCACTTAACTCTTCTTTAAGTTTTCGATTTATCTTATTCTGATTCCTTCTGTAATGTTCCTGTTGGGGGGGCAGGATAGTTTTCTCTCTATCGTTCTAAATTCTCTGACAGGTCTGAAATCAAATTGACATGAGACAGAGTAACAGGAGAAAATGACCAAATTTATTATGTATATCCATATGGGGATTCTGTGAGATTAAGAGGCCATAGGACAGATTGGGCAGGTAAGCTTATATGTTATCTTAAGCTAAGGAGAAAGGTGGGGTTAAGGTGCAGTTGTGGTTTGGGACTTCAAAAGGGAGGAAGGCAATTCACATGGCGATGGAAAAGCAAGTATTCGGTAATTAAATGTTTGCTGGGCCCTCTTTAAGAATGAGACGCAGAGAGGACTTTAATCAAAAGGGCCTCGCCGGGTTCCTCCCTGTCTATAACACACTAATTTATATTAAGCAATAGTTATCCATGATAATACCTCCCCTTCCTGGAGCAGGTACTCTATCTAAATTATTTTAGCC
>NW_006440645.1:5161238-5164162 GCF_000325575.1 Pteropus alecto | reverse complement strand
TCAAAGGTTTTTCCTGAGTCTTTTCTTAAAAATAACAAGCTTAAAATAATCAGCATCCCAAAAGGCATATTTTGGGGTAGAAAATTCTGCTTTCCCTCATTCCTTAAACTTCCAATTCTGTACTTCATGGATTATTTATACCACCTATTATATTCTTTATTTAATCTATTATACCTTTCACACATAATATTTCTTCTTGATTCATCTTATAGTTTCTTGTCCTTGTTGCATATTTTAAATAACTTTTTTTAATCTATAGTTATTTTGCTAAATTATATTATTTGGTCATTTATTCTACTTTGCTTCCACTGGAATATGAATTCTAATTTATTCGTAGTTTTGAAATAGTTGTGCTCTTTAAGTCTTTTTCTCTCTCCCTCTCTGTGTGTGTGTCTGTGAGATCATATTCCCCTGGGGTTATTGGATAATCTATCTGGAAATGCATAAGGGGTAAGGGAGGTGAGTCCTGCAGTCCCTGCTGGTTCAGTATTTTGGTAAAAATTGTAACTGAAACCTCTCTTCTACTCTTTATGCTATTTTCCAAATATGATAGAGAACATATGCTCTGACCACAAAGCAATAAATTTAGAAGTTAATAATAAAGAATATAAATAAAATTAACTTGTACTTGGAAATTTTAAAAAATTGCCAACTCACGAGTTAGAAAGAAATCAAAATGGAAAATTTTGAAAGAGTTACAAGTATGTGTTAATAAACCACTACATATCAAAATGCATAGGGCTGCATAAGCTATGCTTTAAGGGAATGTTCTTTTAAATACATACATTAGATTAGAAAGTAAGAAAGACTGTAAATTAATGAATTAAGTGTCCAGCTTATGAATTTAGAATATGTACTCATATTCTAAATATACCTAAGTGGAGTATAAAGAAATAGAAGATAAATATGGCATAAATTACAAAATAGAAAACAGAGATACAATAGAGTATCAAAGATACAATGGAGTAGTGGTGACATGAGCAAAATGGCAGAATAAGAAGCCTCGAGCCCTCCTTCTTCTCATGGAGAAGTCAATTCAACAATACATCGACCAGTTCTTCAAAAAACTAAAGGATATCAATTTTGAAAATTTATTTGAAATGGACAAATATTTTGAGAACTGTAACTTACCCAATCAGAATCAAGAAATTAAAAGCCTGAATAGTCCTGAAACCTCTGAAGAGTTGAAGTAGCATCCTCAAAATAAAGCTTGAGGTACAAATAGTCTCATTGGCTATTTTATTAAACTTTCAAAGAATACATGAATTTAATTTGTGAATTTAAAAAGTCCACATTCCTAGGATAAAAGTGACTGTTCTATAGCGACGATAACAAGTAAGCACCAGAAGTTGCTTTAATGATATTGAGTTGATCAGTGATTACTCACTTAAGTCAACCTGTGTCTGAAAACCTACCAATAAGTGACAGCCTCACACTTTGAACATCAGTCAATTGACAACAGGCTCTCTACAAATCATGCTTCTAAAACAGACATTAACCTACTCCTACCTGTGTGATCAACAACAACAAAAACACACATAGATAACTGATAGAAAACATACTTCAAAGATTGATAGGGACCTACTCCTGCCTCAGTAACCAATATAAAGCATGCTCTAAAAATGTCAGCGACCCTCTTCTGCCCCTATGCCCAGCATAAAGCAGAACAAACTCTTTGCCAGAATCATACAAGAACAGCAGTTTATTTTTCTCAACTAGACCATGCATGACTCCCTTAGCCCTTCATTTTGTAACATTCTTTGTAGCCCTTAGACCAATAAGTATGTTAACCAGATACCTTGTGCCCAAATTCCATTTGTCCTTCAAATTTGCTGCCAGGTGAACCTATTAAAAATGAGTACTAAAAAAAAAAAAAATGAGTAATCACTTGGTTAGTAGCATTGTTGTTACCTTTTTTTTTAACACTAGAATTTATAACCAATAGGTCTTTATATAAGGCAATTAGGCCTAAATCATAGTATATGACAATTAGGCTTTTTGGTTTGGAAGGAAATCATATGGTAAAGAAAATTAGATATAGGCTTTTGTATATAGATATTTTTGCTGTAGTATTTGATAATTTTTTTTCAATTAATCTGCTTATTTTCTTTCCCTTTTGTTTGACTATTTGTACAGTCTAGTCTCATGTGTTTTAGTTTTGCTCTAAATAGTGTCGAACATATAAGAAGCGCTTCATAGGGAAGCTGGAAAAAAAAACATGCTAGTAGATCATTCATCTTAACAGGCTATAATCTTTAAGTCTTTAAGTACCGATTCCTTATGGAGCAGAAAAACAAATCCATGGAGATAGTTAGGATTCAGCCCCAAATTCT
The DNA here is from genome assembly GCF_000325575.1 of Pteropus alecto. NCBI lineage: Eukaryota > Metazoa > Chordata > Mammalia > Chiroptera > Pteropodidae > Pteropus > Pteropus alecto. The sequence continues at coordinate 5,161,829 of NW_006440645.1, read as the reverse complement.
GAAAAGAGGCAGTGGTAACAACCAAGTGTTAAAATGCATGAGGTTAAGATGAGACTAGATAGTTTCAAACTGGTTCTTGACAAGCTTCTTCCGTGAGTCAGCCCATCATATTCGACACATTGGCTTTCTTAGGAAACAAAGACAAAAAAGAACTCTTTTCTAGGATGGCAAAAGATATCACCAATTAATGCCTCATTTGTAACTTTATTTCCTTGATCAGGCCTGGGAAATCTTCCAGAGAGCCTTCCAGTCCCTTTTTATAATATTTTAATTGCGTTTGTTTCATCATAGTCATTTAATATTATCTAATAACTGTTGTCCAAAGTATTAAATTATTCTACATAACCTTTGTCCCAATAGATGATACAACAAATGACTCAAAGCCAAAAACAGGATAAATTCATGCTGAAACTCAGTGACAAAGCAGACTTCTTCAGATAAAACCACATGTTCAAGGAGGATCAACAAAAGTGGTGGGAAGTTGGACTATCCCTGATGGCCTCATGTGCAGCTTTGGTTGACAGAAGACAAAAAGGGAGACCTGAAAATTTTATAAGCTCTCACGAAATTGTTGATTATTCTATAACCATA
>NW_006440645.1:5124443-5161176 GCF_000325575.1 Pteropus alecto | reverse complement strand
CTTCAAAAACCTTTGGAATTTCCTGAGTGATAGAAGTATCTCTTGTTATTCATAACAAACCCATTTTGACAATGAGTTTATGCTAGCAAGGTGACTCATAGTGGGCCCACAGAAAATTTCAGCAGAGGAGTTGGCCAAACCCATAATTAGAGGGTTGGCACTTTCAGTCTCACCTCTCAGCCTCTGAGGATAAAAGGGGAGCTGAAGGTTGAATTTAATCATGGGACCAATAATTTAATCAATCATATTTGGGTAATGAGGCCTCAATAAAAACACTTGAACGAGGAGGTTCAGGGAGATTCCAGGTTGGTGAATACATGGACAATTTGGGAGAATGGGGTGCCTTGCTGGCTTCCAGGAGGAGAAATGTGAATGTTCTTCCTCCACCCCCACTTTCCAACCTTGTCCTATGCTTCTCTCTTCCATTTGACAATTCTTGAATTATATCCTGTATAACATAACTATAATCTTAATTGTAGCGCTTTTCTGGGTTCTGTTACGTTTTTCTAGAAAATTATCAGGTCTGAAGGGAAAATGGTTGTGGAAACTCACAAATTTATAGCAAATCAAACAGAAGTGCAGGTAGCCTAAGGATCCAGGGCTTTTGACTGGTGTCTGAAGTGGTGTTGGTCTTGTGGGACTGAGCTCTTTAACCTGTAAGATCTGTGCTAACTCTAGGTAGTGTCAGAATTGAATTGAATTGTAGATGACCTAGTTGGTTTCAGAATATTGGTATAAGAAGTGATTTTAACCCTGTTTAATTAATCAATGGCAACTTCTGTGAATATACCTTTGAAAGCTCACTAATCAATGACTGCCTCATATTACAAAAGTCAGCCAATTTTCAAGCTATCTCCCAAGGCTAATATGCCACTCCCACCTCTGTAACCAACACAAACCATGTTTCTGTCACACTGATATCCATCCACTTCTATCCATGTTTCCATCATAACCCAGAACAAATTTTCCCCCAAAACCATATGTCATCCATTAGCTACTTGTTTTGTCCAGTGTAGCTCTCTGTCAGTTAAATAAGTCATATATTAATATTTTTGGCCAGAGATATTGAGTCATAGTCTGATGTTTTGACACTTATGTAAACTCTTTCATGTATAGTAAAAGAAGGAACACTCCTTAGCTTATTCTAAGCGGTCAGTATACTCTTTAAAACAGTCAGAAAATGAGAATACAAGAAATAAACTTTACAAACCTAATTACCTAATGACTATAGATGCACAATTTCTAAACAAAATATTAGCAAATCCAATATAGCTGCATAGTAATAAAATACATAATGGCTAAGTTCAGTTTCTTTGAAGTATGCAAAGATAGTTCCATATTAACATTAACAGATTACATCATATCCATAAATATAGAAAAACATTTGAAAATAATGTAAAAGCATACTTAAAATTTAAAATAAATCTTCGCAAATTAGGAATCGGAGGCAACATCTTCAACTTTATAAAAAACATTTATGAAAAACCTCCAACAAATATGATGCCAAATGGGAAAATTTTAGAAGCATTTCATTCAAAATTAGGGCAAACAAGGTATTCCTGTCATCACTTCTATTTCACATTGCATTTGAGCTCAAAATGCAAAAGATAAGAGAATAGCATTCCTATCTCAGGAATGAAAAAAAGAGAAAAGAAAATTGTCATAATTGGTAGATGATATAATTCTTTACATAGCAAACCCAAAGAAACTAAGATAGATTATTAAAAATAATAGGAAAGTTTAGAAGGTGGATGGATACAAGATTAATATAATATATAAAAATCAATTGTATTTTCACGCGGTAGTTAGCAATTTTTGAGGGCATGAATAAATATCGTTGCGATCTATCTTTGTGATTTATAAAATATAGGTTAAAATGAATAGCATTGAATTTTTTACCCAAAGAAACTAAGATAGATTATTAAAAATAATAGGAAAGTTTAGAAGGTGGATGGATACAAGATTAATATAATATATAAAAATCAATTGTATTTTCACGCGGTAGTTAGCAATTTTTGAGGGCATGAATAAATATCGTTGCGATCTATCTTTGTGATTTATAAAATATAGGTTAAAATGAATAGCATTGAATTTTTTTTAAAAAAAGACTTCCAGTTTTATATACTTATTTTTAAATTTTATTTATATACTTAATTTGTTTAAATCAGATTTTTAAATTATGTATTGCTTATAAAACTTAAAACTAGGAAGAAGAATAATTCTATCAACAGGTGATATTCATCAATAGGTAAATAAATGAAAAAAGTATTTCATCTCATTTAGAAATGAATATTAAATAATATTTTACTTGTTTAATATGATATATAAAATCTTATAATAGATTAATGTTTGGTTTGACTTTATAGTAGCATATTTATAATACTAAGTCTAATAATAATTTCAACCACTTCAGTGAAACCAAACCCTGTTCACTCTTTTCATTGTCCGGAGGGACCACCGCTCTCTGTGCTCCAGTTACCTTGCTATAGCTTGAAAAGTATCCCCAGGCAGAGAGCCAGGATGACTTTGGAGGTCACTTTTTATATTTCCTTTCTTTCAAGGATCACAGCCCTGAACTATTTGGGGTCCAATGCTTAAAAACAGTTGGGTTTTTTTTTTTTTTTGGCCCCGGTTTACAGCTATTTGCTCAAGGGTAAGCCGATACCTGTTACTCCCTTATGGCTGCAAATAGAAATTAACAGTAATGTTTTTACATGCCACTTTTTATAACATTCTTAAAACTACATCCTATGTAGATATTTAATTTATGATGAAATATTTTAGATACAAACTTTAAAATGTGCAAGTGTTTGAGTGAGTTGCAGAGATTAAGATGGGGAATGATGAGATCTATTTGTATATTTTTGTTTGTGATACTTACAGATAAAATCAGTAGGCTCCAGGATTTGAGGTCCTGAAAATTTGAAAAGAATTCCCAAGCTAAAAATTGAGATTTTGGAGTTGTTGGCATAGAGTTTCATTTTGGAGTTCTCAAAATGGATGAAATTACCTAATTAGAATCACTCTATTGAGGAAAAAGAGATACGCCTAGCAGCAAGTCCTGAGGAACCCTATATGTAATTGTTATTTGAGGAGGAGGAATCAGATACATGAGGAATAAGGAGAAAGACATGTAGGAGAAAAAAGCTGAAAGTGCAGTTGACAATGGCATAGAAGCAAAGGGAAAATTAAGAAAGATAAGTGGTCCTGTACGTTAAAAGAGCCACGTAATTAAATAAGACAAACTAAAAGAAGACCACTGGGTCTTGTTCTGTTCAATAGTTATTCGTACAGGCACACTTCAGAGGTACTACGGGTTTCCTCCAGACCACCATGATAAAGCGAGTATTGTAATAAAGCTTTTGGCTCATGGAAGGTCTTGCCTTCAATTTCTTTTATTTTTTTAATTTGTATTTTTTTCAATTATAATTGACACTATAAAAAAAGAATGAAATCTTACCATTTGCCTTCAATTTCTAAAAAAAAAAAAAAAAAAAAAAAAAAACTGCAACACACATGCAGATTGATTTGGAAAGTATTGCCACCTTAACAATATTAAGTCTTTTGATCCATAAATACTGGATATCTTTCCTCTTATTTAGGGCTTCTTTAAGTTCTCTCAGTGATGTTTTATAGTTTTCACTGTACAGCTCTTGTATTTTTTTGTTTAATCCTAAGTATTATCATTTTTGATGCTATTATCAGGAGGTAGCCCACAGCACACATGACAAGACTGGCCTTAGATAGGAGAGTTTTAGCAAAAGCATTTCTAGAGGGATTAAAAATACCTTTCTTTAACCTTCTTTAATCCATTTGTATATCTAGATATAATCAAGAGCACTCTTAACATCAAGTACATATTTTTTTAACAAAGATTAAACTAACTTATTTTTTTAATTGAAAAAGATGTGGCACCACTACCCATGCCACCTGTTTTCCCACCCTGGCACTAGCGCGGAGTGTTTTAGTAGTTCAGGCATTCTTTCCCTGGTTGTTTTGCCTGAAGTAAGTTGCTATGTTAGTAATTTATCTTCAACCTTGACTTCTCCACACTGGTGTTTTGTTTTGTTTTGTTTTGTTTTGCCAAGCTTCTATTCAGAAAACTTCACACGGGTCAGATTGGATAGGAAGTCATTGTTCAAATAAGGAAGTGCCAACTGCAGCAGTCATGTCCCATTACAGTTCTTCTGTGAAGTCCCTGTCCTCCCTTTCTCCTGCCAGCTCATGCACTTGAGAGCAGGGTAAGCTTTCCAAAAGCTCCATCTTTCCCAAGAGTGTTATATCAGAAGCGGGAGCTTATTTCTCATCAACTCATTTCCCACTCAAGAAAGCAGAGAAAATAGTCTTTATTGGATCAACAGGTTTATGTTGCTTAATTTAATTTAATAAACTGCAGAAATAAGACCATTATGCTAGATATATTAGGATTTACTTATTTATTTCAGTGTATTTTAAATCAAATATATGACTTTTATGTTTTTATCAAGGAGAGATATTTATAAATTACGTTTCATATAAAAAGACATAGATTTATACTTTAGGTGATGGAAAATTTAAGTAGATCTGATTTTATTGCTACTGCCTTCCTTGTGAAGTAGGAAGCAAGATAATTTCCTAAGAACTACGAAAGTTGAGCCAGAGCATCGATGTTAAAGAGAATGGGACTAGCTTAAAAGGTGCTTCCCCAAATTAAGAGAGACACGACTAGAACAGTGAGGAACTAGTTGGCATTGTTATCACTCAGTTATATTGATACCAATCTGCTGTCTCTTTTATTTTTCCCCAGAGGTGCTCAGCGGGTGGCGTTTAGGAAGAAAGTAGATAGTTGAAATCATAAAAACTATAGTTTTTTCCAGGTGAAGTTAATGAAAAAATATTCTGGCAATGTGGGTCAGGGTACTGATAAGAAATTGATAAAGACAAGAGAGGACATCTGAACTTGAGGTAAGTTGAGTGGCCAAGAAAGGAATAAGATGGCAGACAGACAAGATTAGCAGGCAAAATGGAAGAATATCCAAGAGATTATATGTAGAGAGCATATGTCAAGAACTATGAAGGATTCGAGATTTTACCCTATGTGCAAGGTAATCAATTAGCTTGCCAACTTTCACAGATGTGTGTAGAAGATACAGACCCTCAGTTCAGAGATGAATGATGTTTGATTAATCACAGGAATGAAATCAGCCAAGGTACAATCAATTTTTTACTGGTTCTCCAGGCCTCGAGTTCCAAAGAGCAATACAAAGGGCCAGATGACACTGACATATGCAGCGGTTTGATTGTAGGAAAGAAACTTGAGTTTAGATAACCCAAATGTTTTATAATGGTCATTGAACATGCCTGTCCTTCGCTCTGGTAGAAAATACTGTATTTATTATACTGGATGGTAAACACAAGGACCATTTGCTCTAGAGGGAGATACTGTCTACCTTTCCAGGCTGTAAGCAAACATGCCCCTATTCTGGAGGGAGACTCATTCTTTGAAGTAATTGTCTCTATACCTATTTTTTTCAAGATAGTTCAGAACAAAGGGCAATAATACCTCACTTTCAAGATGGGCAGAAACATGAGACAAACGTGGAGACTTGTCTTCTGACAGTGGGCATCTGATTTATGGATTATGCGAGAGAAATAATTTCAGGTGATGACAATTTCTTGGCTTTTGTTTTGAGAGTTCATGGCTGAGAAGACAAATGAACCAAGAGTTGGATGTGTTGCTTCTTTGAATTGAAATTTCTCAGAATGATGACAAAGATTAAAATTGAAAGGAAAATAGGAGTTAAAGTCTTCAATGGGAAGTACAGGGCATATGTGTAATAATGTACGTTACATAATGTATACACATGTCTAGGACATGTGGCACATAAACAGTAGTGGTTAGGAAGAGTAGAATGACTTACAGCTAGATGAGACAGCCTCAAACAAACAGAGATTTAAGACAATGAATATAATTGACAACATGAAGAAAACAGTTTTTACATTAAGTTGAAAGATGCAGGCAAAGAAAACATCTTTTTGAAATGTCACCATTGTCCTAATTCTCAAGCTTTAGTGGCTGTTTCTAATAAAGCCCACCGAAGACAGTCATTTGGGAATGTGATACCACTTAGCACATCATCTTGTATCTAAGACTGAAACAGATTCAGCTGAAATGAGCATGTAGCAATGTCTAGAAGACATTCCAAAGCTACCCAGCTCTGAAATGCTTCTAGAAGGTTTCCATGTCGTCATTGTTCTCTGTACACTCTTTGAATGAATAATCATTCATTCATTTATTCTCTCACAGAAAAGGTAGCGCTAGATCTAAGTAAAGACCAATACATTTTATTTACTAAGAGTCCAGGCTTTAGAGGAAGGCAAACAACTTTGAATTCTCTGTCTGCCACTTACTCCTTGTTTAACCTAGAGGAAATCTATTAAAGTCTTTATATTTGTTTTTTTATCTATATAATGAGATTATGAGAGGATAATGATGATGATGACAATGATGATGATGATAAGATTGTTTTAGAGTTAAATGAGATAAAATATAAAGGTCCCAATAACTGGAAAATAATTCAAAAGTGGTAATTATTATCACGTTATTTTATTACTATGCTGATATAAAGTTCCTCATGTCAACAGATAGACGTACTCTCACCATTCAGATTAGAAGATTAGGTACTCATCTCGACGTAACTTAAACCACATCTGGAACTGTAGCGATTCCTCCTTACCAGCTGACTTGGAATACCGCCTTAGCATTTCCATCTCAGTTTAAATCTGTTCTGATCAGATCAGCAGATCAAATGTGATTTTTAATATATTTTTTTAAATTTTTACAGTTTTATTTTTGTGTACCCACTCACTTAACAATAACTGAATTTCTAGGCCCGTTTCAGACAACTGAAGAGGCTTTCATAAATAGTTTATATTGTCTAGAACCAAGGTATGCTGCCAACCTGGGCCGGAGCAGAATGGGAAATAACACTTTCTAAAGACAGGCTTAGAAATTCTTGTCTGGTAGGTTAAGATGTTTCCTTTTTCTGGCAGCAGGACTAGGTATACCTGGCTGCTAGGCCACCATCAGCCATTCCTATTCTGGGTTTTTAGAAAAAATATGTGAAGAACTTGCTGTACCACCTCATGAAGAATGCAGAGTTTATCACATGCTATGACACAGATGTTATCTCCCAGAACATCTTTAGTTGATTCATACTAACTGCTTGAAAGAACTCTTAAGACCACATATAAATTCCACGGAAAAATTGCCATGTTTATTTTGAGAGTTTGCTAAAGATAGAGGAAGGTTAAATGCATCCTAAGCCAAATAAGAGCAGAATGAGGTAACGTTTAATTTTGCCTGCTGAGAACAGCTTTATTGCCTTACTGAGAGTTTGACATTTGAGTTGAGCCTGAAAAAAATGAGTAGCATTAGAGAAGAAAAATTGAGAGAGCATTTCAAGCAGAAACAATAATAAACAAAGACACACATGAGATAGAAAGGCTATCAAGTGCTTGGAAAATAGTGTCTTGGAAACACAGAGAGTACTCGTAGCAGTAAGAGATGGACTTGAATGACAGGCTAAGGGTTTGGACTTTATTGTGAGGTAATGGTAGATACCAGTGGACGCAACAATAAATGCAAGAACAGAAGGGTATTTAAGAGTACTAACAACAAAGTATATGACATATTTAGAGGAATAGATGCTGGAAATGAGATTTGATACTAAAATATTCAGTTAAGAGATGGATAAGATCATTGAGTAGAATAAGCAGTAAGAGTTCAGTCTTGGTGACCAATTAGATGTGGGAACTACAAGAGAAAAGGTAGATAAAGATATTTTTCAAGTGTTCAGTGAAACAAAATAAGTAGAAAACAATGGTGCTAAATAAATTTTATTTGACCATGTTGAATTTTTAATCCCCCGCTTTTACTATACAGTCAACCATGTTCCAGGTCAGGTGTTAGCAAACTTCTTATTAAAGGACCACATAGTAAATAAGTGTTTCAGGCTTGGTGGGCCACACATTCTGTCACAACTACTCAGCTCTGCCATTGCAGTGAGAAAGTAGCCATAACAAAGAATGAGAGTGGCTGTATCCTAATAAAACTTAATATGTAAAAACAAGGCTGGGGACCTGTAGTTGAAGTAATGCCTAAAGATGTGGATGTGGCAAAGTACACCCAGCAAAAAAATATTTAAAGAGGGAAACATGAGTTATATGGGGTGTGTGTGTGTGTGTGTGTGTGTGTGTGTGTGTGTGTGTGTGGTGTGTAGAAAGCTGAGAAAGAGGAGATAATCAAAGACACTGAATGAAAGTAGTTAGACATGTGGAAACTTAACCAGTGAAGAACTGGGTCATGCAAAAAGCAATAGAGCATTTCCAGGAGAAGCAGTCACTACCGCCCTGTGTTTAAAGGTTGCGAAAGTGACCCCATCAGGGAGCGAATAATTGAGTCAGTCAAGTTGAACTTATGTCATGTTTTCTAAGACATAACAGATTGGAAAATAGTGTCTTGGAAACACAGAGAGTACTCGTAAGATGAAGGCAGGGAGTAGTGTGCAGCTGTTCACTATGACAGGACACTCCTCTGTGACCATGACAGAGAGATCAAACACTGACGGGGGGGTTTGGTAGTCCCGTGCAGATGCCATGATTCAGTTCCACATCACAGAGCTGCAATTAGAAAATTTCTAATACAAATTATTTTGGATTGTTTCGTTTACTAGAAACAATCCAAAACAGAAAAAAAATTTGTAGTATTTTTATTTGTGCTCAGTTAATAGATTACAGTAATGATTTTTCTCCCATGTCGAACACGTAATATCACAATTAAGAGGATGAAGGCAGGGAGTAGTGTGCAGCTGTTCACTATGACAGGACACTCCTCTGTGACCATGACAGAGAGATCAAACACTGACAGGGGAGGTAGTCCCGTGCAGATGCCATGATTCAGTTCCACATCACAGAGCTGCGATTAGAAAATTTCTAATACAAATAGTACTGTTGATTATTTAGAATAAACGCTTGTAAAATTATGTAGAAGCTATATCATGTTTTCTAAAGCATTCCCTAAGTAATACTTTTGTTCTGAAACTATGCTGTCTTCACTTCTTATTTTTCATGGTGGAATAGGACTCAAATAATTGACTGAGTAGTAAATGAATGAAAAAATGCTTCGTTTACTAGAAACAATATACTATAAAATATTTCACAAGTATTAAACCGAACAGGACAAAGAGAAGAGAATTTATAAATCAATAATCAAGAGTTGGTTAAAATTACATGCATTTCCTTCCTGAAGAATGTATGATTTCTTTTCAAGATTTGTATTGTGTACCTAAAGGAAGACATAATCCTACATCCTATTTGTGGTAATGCTTTCATGGGAACCAAAGGAAACACATAATAAGGAAATAACAATCCTGATTGCTTCATATTCTGAACCTTGTAAAAAATGAATATTATTCACTAAGGTTTACTTAGCCACAACTCCCATCGGCTTTAATGGGAGCTTTGCCATGGCTGACAACCACAAATAAGGCCCGCGTTTCTGGTAACAGAAAGACTGCCCTGTTACTGTGGAGAAACTGTTAAACCACAGAGTGAAAGAAAACAGCTTCATGTCACTGGAGAAGTCTCCAAGTTGACTTCCATTAGAATGTAACCTTATAGTAGGATGTGGATGATTAGAAAGAACTTAGGGTAAAGGACAAATGTTACTTTCCCAAAAGAGAGATTGTGTTTGAGTGAACGGAGATTGTAGATGGGATGCCTAAGGATACTGGCTCCTTTCCCATTCTGACACTTCCTTGACTTGTCTTTTTTGGCAAGTTATATGCAGGCTTTCCCTCGCCCTTGGCCTCTGTGCAAATCCAGGCCCTGGTCATCTCAGGGTAGCTGGCTGCCCTTCTCTATCCTTCCTACAGTCCCTGCCTCCAGTCTCTCCCCTCCAGTCCACCTAACATTGCTTTCCTGCTCGTACCATCTCCATTCTCTGGCATCCAGTTCTTGCCATTCTTGTCTTTAAAAATCTCTCAACAATTCCCCATCCTTACTTTCATAAAAGTCACTTTCTCATTTTTGGCTTTCAGTTCCTCAGCGACCAAAATCTGCTGTCTGTTCATCCTCACGAACTCGTCTATTTACATGGGAATACTGACAAATCCACAGAGAATGTGTGTTGAGAAAAATCAGCCCTTCTGAATTCCAAGAGCTAAAAAATAAGTGTCTCAACCAGTTTGGGATTCTGTCCAGTGGGAAAATGAGCATCCTAAAGCAATTTGTTAGGTTTTTTTTTTTTTTTTTGGTTCTTTTTATTTTAATGTCAAAGAAGATTTTCATCTAGGTTTGATTACCCAAAGCCTTTGTTTTTCTACATAATTAAAACCATAGAGGTTTTTCGTTTTGTTTTGTTTTTAGCTGGAATGGACTCTTGGTATTATCTAGTCTGTGGTTTGAAAACTGTTAACTATTTTCACAATAGAATTATTTGTTAGAGATATATCTTGTACAAAAGAAAATTTAAGGGAAGTTATGCCTTGAACATGGGTGGGAGACCTTGACTCTTCCTGACCTACCCATATACAGGTCTTGAGAGGTTGTTTGGGGCCATGAGAACTCCACTAGTATATGCCAGCTTTCTCAATTTACGACTGAGAAGACTGAAGCGCAGAGAGTATAAGTGGTTCAGAGCTATGGTTAAAGTAACTAGAATTCAGTGGCCTGTTTCCGAGTCCAGGGCTTCTACTATGATCACAGAACCATTCTTCTCTATTGCTTATTTGGAAAACCATCGATTCTCATTGAATGATTCTGCAATGTGTTTTAGCACAAGTCATGGGACTAACTGCATTGCCTCTAATGGAGTTCTGTGATGTCTATGCAAAATAGCTCAGACTTTCCCTGATCACCAAGCCAGCAGCACAAATTCAGGAGCTCTCTCAGTCTTATTGTTTTAGCTAATCAAATGACTGAATTGGAAGTTACTAGCCTTTATATAAAAACATAATGAACAGATATCCTACCCATAAAATATATGACTAATCGATGGAATTCATAATATAGAGCTATTTGAAAATGATTTACATGGATGAGAAAAAGAAACATTTGAGTAGGACTAGTCTGTCAGGTCCGCCCCTAATTTTGTGGGGCAAAAGCACATGGCAGACTACATATGGAAATTGATAGATCATATATCTAAATATGTTAACACTGGAAGTCAAGCTAGACCCATAACCATGCCTAAGTTTCTGTCCTCCCATCCCCTTCCCCTGCTCCCTGAGGCCTGCTCTTGCATCCCCAAGGCTTCAGCAGTCTTAGGCTCTATCTTGGCCCAGTCTTCATCCTGTAGTTGGATCTCCTGGGACAGGGCTCCTGGATACTGTCCAGATCTGTTAGAGCCCATAAGACTGATCTCGTTAGGCTCCTCAGTGATCTGGAATAGACAGTTTTTTCTCCTCAGCCTCTCACTTCTCTGACTCGGCACCTCCAGGTTAAGCATCTCTCCAAACTGTCCTGCAATTCTTGATTTTTACATTTTCTCAGTAAGCAGAACTCTGTCAAAAGAATAATCACCTTGACACATTGAACAGCCATTCCTTAACAAGAAGACAGTAAAGGTCTTCATGGTTTAATTGGTGCTGATATCAATTAAATTTTACATTTAAATACATCTAATGGAGTCTTGTGTGTGATGCAGAGGAGGAATTTTTTGCCCCCCCCACCCCGATTAAGAATGAATAAACAAATAAACAAATATCATGTTGAAGGGAAACCTTCTAATTATGTGATTTCTGGGCCAGAATATTGGGGATTTTTCAGTTTGGGGCTACAAAGCATTATAGAAGCAATTTGTTAAATGGCTATACATAACTAAAATAAATGTTTTTTTAAAAAAATGAGTTTATAAAATAAATATTCATACTTAGTTTCTCCTGACTAAATTATATGTGAGACTTCCGTTCCAAAGGAGAATGACTATAATGTGTATTTCGTATAAATCTTTCACTCCTGAAATCACCTTATTGAGTAAAAAACGAGAATGCCTTCAACCATTAGCTAAATTCAGTAGCTAACATGGACATTTAAAAAAGTTTAGACACACTAAAGCATTGGTACTTTAACATAAGAAATGGTTCTGTTTCTGTAATGTTTCCGCTCATGCTGTTATTTTCCACTGACAGGTAAGAGTGAGGTTTTGACACTCTTAATATAACATAGGGTGTTAATCTTATAATCACCCTGTCAGCACTTTCTGTCAGAGTGTTAATGGCCACCTTTCAGCCACTCAGAGGCTCTTGCCAATAAAAATAATACCGGCATCCAGCCAACCAGAAGTTATTCAACTAATTCAACTACCTTTTTTTCTTCTTTTTTTTTCTTTTTAGCAATGAATAAATTTTTTTAAAAATTGTACCAGCCTTCGAGGCAGAAATCTATCTCTGTGTGCTACTTCTCTATTTCTGCAGTCAACAATCTGCCTGGTAATAAAATTCAAACTTCCTTGGTTTAAATCTTTGCATTACATTTGAACTATCCAAAGTATTTCTTAGTTTTCACAAAAATATTCCAAGAAAAAGGCCTATCTTGACTGAAATTGAAAAGCATCCTTTCAACCAGATTGAAAGGGGCAACTACTAATATACAATTAAGAATCACCTAAGAACCAGTGCATTTGAAAGCAACAACTAGTATTTATATAAGTATGTTTATTATATAATGGAAGCATCTAGAATTATTTCATACACAATTTTTGAAATAAAACAAAGTAAAGGAAATTATAATTACCTAAATTGCTATATTCTGGATTTGATCCTTTACTGAATCAAATAATGACCTACAACTTTTGTCTCTGACCAATCAGTAAGCAAATAAAATATTAAGAGGAAAAAGTAAGAGTTGACTGTGTAAGAAAGATTATCTTACTTGCTGATAGTTCCTTTCTCTGATTTCCACTTCACATTTTTTATTTTTCTTTCCTCCCTTACCTTTTAAAGACAATCATTTGGGTCTGAGGACTTCCATTCTGTGTTTACTGCTATCTTCCAGCTCATATAAATTATACTCGACCACTCTGTATTTAGATGTTCAAGATCAGTGCGTGTGTGTGTGTGTGTGTGTGTGTGTGTGTGTCTGTGTCTGTCTGTCTCTATGTGTCTATCTATATGTTTTTGTAGCATCTTTGGCTAGGAAGTAGCTCTGTGATATATAATTTCTTGTTGAAATACCAAGATACTAAACATTACAAATACACTTTTCCCAATAGAATGCCTATTCATAAATCTCTGATTATCGTAACCACAAAGATCAATATGAAAATCTAGTACATAGCGAGCTGAGTTTCTCACTTTTTATTCACCTTAGCTGATGTGCCTTTCATATCTCTTGTGTGTTAAGTTTTAAAAGAAGTGACAGGTATGCAATAGTACTGTGGGTAGTAGTGATTAAAACGAAGAGTTTCTGCAAAATAAATCTTTCCTGATTTATTTAATGTTAAGGGTAAATCTGTCACCCTTTTCTTTGCAATCATAACACTTAGATGGTGTTTTATTTTTCCTAATGGCAGACTGCACATGGAAAATAAATTTATAAGAAATAAAATCCAAAGAAATTTACAATATCCTCTTTTCATTGAAAACTAAGAGAACTATATCGGCAAATCTTGCACTTGGGTTTGGCTGTAAAACAGAGAAAACAATGAAGTACCAAGTATAGAAACAATTTTATGAGTACATGGCTCACATACTTTTCTGAAAGAAATCCCCTTTCCAAAAGGCTGATTAAAATAAACTCAAACTAAAATCTGAAGCTAAGAAACTCAAGTTCAGTTAAAAAAAAAAAAAAAAGAATGGCAGTTTAATCGAGCTTATAGTATGTATTATGTTTTCCCAGAGACATAAGGTAAGCGTGGGAGGAAATTATTGAGTAGGAAACTTAATTATGAGATAAGTTCAACTGAATGTCTCACTTTAAGCCACTATATTTGTCTCAAAGAAAATCTATTATAATTGAATTAGTTCTAAGACTCAGATGTTTCATATGATAGAACTTTAGTGAAATTATGGTGTATACAAATAACCTGGTTCTAAGGTATTTTGTATCGATTTAAGTCTTTTTAAGGAAGAGAAAATGCTAGATGTAGTTTCCCTTAAGTCCTTCATTTCTTCTGTGAAATGAGATTGTATTGCATGAGAAATCTCATACTTCCTCCAGAGGAGAATCTATTTTTAACTTCTCAAAATCTCTAATGTTTTATGAGAGAAGAGGAAGGGTAAGAGAGTTGTGGAAGTAGACATTATTTGGGTGTAAAGTGATGACATGTCTTTGTTGTTCACTGAGGAGGTAGGGGTGGTCAAGATTTAGGGTTAGGTTTAGTAGAAAGAGGTAACCCAAACCACTAGGACTGGTATGTGACACTGGTTTTTTGACCCAGCAATCAACTCTGTTAGACTTAGTGTAAAGTACTGTCGAACATGCTCAACTTGGGGACACTCTAGTAAATGATCTTTGAGGTCCCTTCACATCATACAGCCTATCTCAGACTATAATTTGTTTTATTCATCAAAGACATTTTGTAACTCTATCAAGTATATACCATTTTTTTCTAAATATATAGAGAAATTTTTAGCTTTTTTTGTCTTAATTGTAAATTGTATTAAACACTACTGCAAGTGTATAATCAATCATCTCATTATATTCTTATCAAAGCAATATTCATTTAATTTTAAAAAATATCTTCATATTCCTTTCTCACTATTCCATAACTTTCTTGTTCTCACAATGCGGGAAACTCTATGTTCACTGTCACTCATCTTATTCTTGGTCCTGAATCCTGCAGCAATTCCGAGTGTCTCTCATTCCTCTAAGTCACGTTTTCCAGATACCAGAACACACAGCTTAATATTAGAGGGTTTTTTGTGGTTCTTTGCGGGGGGCCGGGGGGGGGTTGTATTTAACATATGTTAAATAACAAAAGTAAATAATTCTGATTAAATATAAAAGGCATATAGCTTTGTTTTGTAGCTATATATTGGCATATACAGAAAGAGACAGTAACAATAATGGTGAGTATATCACAGCAGTTGTTTGTTGGCAAACAAAAATAACAAAAACTGACTCTAGGTTGGCTTGACAAAGAGTGACTCTGTTTGACAGATGCGAGCGAGGCCACAGGATTGGAGGGGAGGCTGGTGACGAGCAGCTTCTGGACCGTCCAGAGCCAATCTTGGGAGGAAGGCTTGCTTGACAGTCTTCCTGGGGAATGGATGAAGTCCATTCCTTCAGCCTTGTTTCACGTTGCTCAAGCTTCAAAGTCCTTGGCCTTGCCAGTGCAGGAAGATGCAGAAAGAATTTCCAGTAGTCTGAAGGCAGCTTTTGAAGAGGAAGGCGGGCACCTGGATTTCATGTTCCACCAAGATGACTTTCAATAAGGAGAGGCACATCTGCAAATTAACTTGTGCCATTGGGTGGCCAAAATATTAAAATCATTATGGTAATATTTATAAGTGAAGCACTATAGTTTCTCACCAGTGGCAAGGAAACTCATATAAAAATGTGATGGTTAGGTAATGAGAAGAGAAGAGGGGAAAGAACTTACTTTTATAGATACTCTAAAGCCAACCAAATGAAGTCTTACGTGAACACTCTCTAATAACAGCAAAACAGTAATGACTGGGAACTTGCAGATCCAAGTCACCAGGGACTGACTGCAAGAAACAGGTGTTAAGACATTTACTTCAGCTGATGACAGTTTGCTACTAATTAAATCATTAGCTGAGGATTCTGCAACACCTTGGCAGTACTCAACCTGCTTGAATCAGTTTCTCACACTAGTTTAAAGGAGTGCTCTTGCTTTCTTTCTATCATTAAACAAACTTTGCTTAATTAGCAGTTACCTTCTGAGGTTTGCCAAACATAGCTTGGCACTTAGTCTAACTAAACATAGGATAAACTAAGAACAAACTTTAAGAAAATTATAGTCTTTGATTAAATGTATGGAAATACAAAACAATACAAAACAAAACTAATCAAGAAACAAAATCTCTACAAAGATATGAAAAAATAATTTTTAAAACAACATGGGAGAGAGATGAAAAGAGAAATTGAGAAATTTTATGTAAATGAAGATTCAAAAATGAGGTAGATGATATCAGTCATTCATTTATCCTCCTACAACCAAACTTAAAAAATTGAAATAAGCAATAGTAAATACACCATAATGTACAACAAAAAAAACAAAACTTTTCTCCCTCATCTAGTTGGTCCAACTGAAGAAAACGTTCAAGCTTCCTGATTCTCAGAATCTAATTTACATTATATATTATCAGGAGATAAAACCAACCTATGAAACCTCTAACTGAAGAGTGACAGACTGAAAGAGACAGCCTTTTAAGGTTGGCCAGTCAACTGATACGTGCTTTGAAAGAGGATTTGTGTCGTGAGGCTTGGACAAAATGAAAAATGGCCTCTGTTCTCAGGGTTTAAAATCTACTCAAGAAGATAAGAAAGATCTTGGAGGAAACAATTAACTAAAGATAAAACCGAGGAAGTGCTTGAGTTGTACAAGAAAGTAGGAAATTGAGTTGAAGTTTGAGGATGAAACAGGATTTTAGAAGATGGAAAGTAGTAAAGTGAACATTCAGGGAAGGCAGAGGTAGTTATGGTGTGGAGCCAGGTAGGGCCTGCACTTATATTTGAGAACAGGAGTCTGGAGAAGAAGGCTCAGGACCCCATGGTGTGGGATAGGAACCATTTGTTTTGGGTGGACTTACAGAAGATTCACCTGGCCAGACCAGGAGGCCTCAAATGACAGAAACTGTGTTGACTAGTCAGGGTCACATAATGGAAAGCCTTGAAAAGCATACAGAAGGAATGTAGAGATATTTGTACTTGAAGCAGTAGGATGTAGCAGGACAAGTCTGTGAAATAAACCAGAGAAAAGTCTGGAAAGGATTTGCAGGAAGGATATGTCTACCTTTATGTTTCTTTGACATGACAAATACCAATAGATTTAAAATAAAAGCTGCAATCAACTAAATCATAGAGACCAGAAAATGTACTGCCAAAGAAGTGGAGAACCCACAGTTACATCAATGATATGACTAAAACAAAAACCAAAAAGGTTTTTTTTTTTTTTTTTTTAATAAAAGAGCAGTATTTAATCAAGCGATTAAAGTGGACTGGACTCATGCCGCCCAGCCCTAATCATTTAGGTTTTTAACCTCCAGCCTGAAGGCTACCTAATCTGAAGCCAGTTCTTCTGCATAGAGTAGGGAGTATATTGGGATCCTCAGTCCCTGTGTCTGGCTAAACATCAAGGCATTCATGTGCATTTATTACTTCCCCCTTCTCATATCCTACTAAGTTAGCAGAGAGCAAGAGGGAGGGAAAAGGGAGGAGGAAGGGGAGGAAAGGAGGAGGAGGAAAGAATGAGACAGAATAAGAAAGAGTGAAAGACAGACAAGTGAACAGAAGAAAGCAGGAGAGGGGCCAAACATAGACTAGCAATTTCAGCTTCTTAACTACTTTGTGAAAGACAGAAAGCACATGGAAGGGTAGTTATCAGAGAAGTTACAAACTAAGTGCCTGCAGAGAGGAATATCAAAAAGACAGGAGATAATATTCTCATGAAGAACTCTGGGCCTGGAGGTAATAAATTGCCAAAGAATAAAAGATAAGGTGCAAACTTGAAAACAGCTGGACTGCTTGAAAAAAAATCTGTGTATGGAACAGTTGTCACCCTCAACCCATGCTCCCACCATTTCTTCATATTTTTTAATGTCTAGAGCTAAGTGACCATCCTTTCTAGGGACTCCCCTGCCCCAAGGCACACTTCTGCTCTGGCCATGACCTCCACATGGTGAGTCTAGTATTTGGAAATACTGAACCAGGAGTTTCCAAAATTAGGGACAGCATAAGGAAGAATGGTGGTGAGGTGCCATAATGACAAATGGGAAATTATGAGACAGTCTTTAAAATTGACACTAGGACCTCCATCCACTACCCTCAACCCTTCTCTCGGAATATAAATTGCTGAAGAAAATAACTCCAGGCAGTAAAAGAGATGATTCTTTTTGAGAAAAATATCAGGGTTTCAGAAAAATTATGTCTAGATATTGACATTTGGAAATCTCCCAAGAAAAAGTCAGTTTATTATCTAATCATCCTATCAAAAGGATCTCCATTCACAAGCCTAGCCAACATATGGTGTCTAATCCCTTTCTAGAGCTCCCTGTTTATATCAATGAGGAACAAAATAGTATTCTAGAAAAGCCTGCTACATTAAAGAAAGAATAAATCAATATACACTTAACATCATTAGCTATATAAGAAAAGCTGTTTCATCTCTGACACACTAATAGAGAGGTAAATAGAAGACATGGAGGGCTCAACGAAGAACTCTTGAAAGTTAAAAGTGTGATTGCTGGAAATGACATCCTTTTAGGACATGGGCGTTGGCTATCCCCCAGGACTGGGAGGTCCTTTTCTGATGGAAGACACATTTTCCCAGCCAGAGCTGTGTCTCATTATATTCTGCTTGCGTTGTGGCTGTTTCTGGACTCCCAGGAATCAAGCAAACTGTAACATCTCAGCTGCCCTCCTTAGTTCCTCAACCATTTTCTATCACTTGACTTTGACACAATGGAAACTTAATTAAGTAACAACTGGATCATTCACAGAGTTGTGTTTTGACCACTTGTGGTTATTTTTCAATCTTAAAGCAGGCAGCTTCCAAGAATATGAGTTGTACCCGTGTGTGAATGCCCTTCATAGAATTGCAGTAAGAAACTGGACGAAAAGGACATACTCAGGATGTAGTCTCCAAAAGCACTTAAAAATTTTGAAGTTCGAAAATTGATTGAATACGTGAAACATATAATGTTAACATTTACTTTTAGTGGAATAATTTTTTGTTCATAAACTTGTATAAAATATAAAGTTTGTGTAGGAGAAATACTGATCAGATATATATTATATTGATTGAAATTAGTAAACTAAAAGTTATTAAATATTTAATTCATTTTCACTATTAAGCCTTCCTTCTTCACATTACCCTCTAGTTCTGGTGTTTCATTTTTGAGAAGAGTTTAGTATTATCTCTTTATTACTTTTTAAAAACTAACATTAGCTGCGTTTATTTAGTACAGGAACGATGTTAATTTCTAATGTTCAGTCATATCTTGTTTACTCTTCATCTTTCCATAAGTTTAGTGTTTTAATCTGTTTATATAAAGCTCCATCCATCCAATCAATTTGCCTTTGTAGACGATTTATATCACCATCAGGGGCTCCTGAAATACAGTAGTTTAAACTGTACCCAAAATATTCCAAGTAAAATAAGACTAGAATTTTGTACAAACAAAAAGCATCGTGTTAGGTTTCTGATAGTTTTCTTGACTATCACAAAATATAAGCCAGCATCCTCAGGAAATAAGGGAGTACAAATTGTAAACTATTTGATTATTTTTCTTCTATATTTATGTTTATCATGAGTAAAATTCATTTATAAGTATGATAAATTAGAAGTTTGGAATTAGGAGTTACGAGCTTATGTACATAATTGATCTTCTACTTTTTTTCCTTCTCATTTTCTCAAACCATTAGTATTCCGAAGACAGTATGCATTTATTCAGTATTTCAAGAAACTTCTTTGCTGTTGGATATCTAATATATAGAACTTATAAATCTAATGAGCAAGTCTAACTAGATTGAGAAGGCATGGGGAAGACAGATTAAAAGTTAAGAAGGCATATTTTGCACAGGTCTAAGCTTAGTATTTACCAAAAGTTAGAGTTTGTGGTTAGGTTTCATATTGACTTATCTTTTACTAACAAAGTGTGATGCTTTCTTCCTTTATCAGTCAAGTCCCGCTGTATGAAAGAAAAAATGTCATAGGAATTTCAAAAAGTAGGCAACTTAATACAGGAAATTGGATGTTTACAATATCATTGGAAGAACTAAAGGAATGGTAGTAAGAGGCAGCTGCCATTCAGACCTCCAAAGTAGACATGGAAATCCCACATTAAATAAAATTGCATGTATAAAGCCACCAGCGTTTGGTATAAAAAATAATAAGCTCTTTAAAAAATAAATTCTCTAGTAATGGTACTAGTTAAATATCTTCTTTAAGGATACTTTTCTAAAGAATGTTTACCCCTGAGTCTCAGGTTCAATATCTGGAATAACAGGTTATCACTGACTTGGAAAATTAATATGAAGAGATAATATGTCCTTCCCTGTCATCATTAAAATCTCCCTAGTGCCAAACTTGGAGACTGATGAGGGTTGGTCCCTAAAATACGGTACAATGGAAAGAATATGAGTTTCATATGGATTTTTGAGATAAGCATGAACTTTAAACCTGACTTCAAAAATTAATAACTATGAGATCGTCTATAGGTTGCTTATCTTCCAGGGCCTTTGCTTTTTTATTTGTAAAACAATTCAAATACTTATAGGGTTGTTTTTCAGAAGTAAATGATGTAATCTGTCTTAGCATCAGTAAATGATAGTTACATTTCTTTTCTCTATCTGAGTATATAGGACATAAGCAAATGATTACTCATTATGGTAGAAAAGAGGGTACCATGACTGCTGTAAGATACACAGAGAGGTGAAAGACGCAGTTGGTGTGAGAAAATACACAAGACGAATTGGTTTTTTATTGTAGTAAAACGAGTAACAAAATTTACCATTACAGTTAATTAGTGTTTTAAGTATACAGTTAAGTATTTTCATATTGTTGTGAAGCAGATCTCCAGAACACTTAATCATCCAGCCAGTCCTACAAAGTAGATATTCCACAGGTGCTGAGACAGGTTCACAGTGGCGAGGGGGCAGCAGATGTAGTGGTGATAGTACCAGTAGAAGAATATTAGAGGATGAATAATAGCTGCTACCATCTAATGACCCACACAATGTACGGGGACAGCACCAGAGGTTTGAATGGATTTTTTAAAAATAAATTTAATGTAATGAATAAATAAAATGATGAACAGGGAAGGGTAGAGTTTCAAGAAAAGGAAATGTTGAAAGCCACAAGAAGATTGAGGAAGATGAAACTGAGATCGTTAATGACTTAATCTTGGACTTTCCCAAATTACAGTGTTGGTCATCTCCACCCTCTGTCTTGAGCATTCTTATAAGGTTCAGGGTTCCGGCTGAAAACTGTTTTTCCCGCTCAGGTTCAAAATGTTTGTTTGTATTTAACAATGTCCCCTTTTACATGGTAGATTTGGCAAATAAGGCTAATTCTTTTACACTTTGCAACAATCAATTACAATTACTATCTATCTATACACACATACATATTTATATAATATTTGTATATTAATTTTATTATATATTTAATTTGAATACTATATTACAATTTGAATTATATGTACTATAGATTTACAAATGAACTCCAGTACTTCACTTACTTTAGGTATCTGGTTATCATCTTACTTTATCTACTTAAACATAGTCTTGTTAAATTGTTCTGAAATTTAGCCACAAAAGTTTGCTTCTCTGAAGAGCTTAATTTTTGCTACAAAATTTATGACTGCATCCTCCTTTTCCAAACCATTGTAATAATGGTAAAATTACATATGTTCAGTACCAATCCAATAAAATCCTGCTGCACTATTTATTTCTCAAAGAAATATTATTCATGCTTCACATACCCAGTGTTTAACATTACATTTCCTCTAATCCTTGCTGAAACAGTTTATTAAAGTAAGTATAATATTGGGTGTGACCTTGTGAGAAAAACTTTTTTAAAGTATAAATTATTTCTGCCTAACAATCGAGGGGGAATTGACAAGTTCTAATCTTATCGAACATGGAACATGATATGTAAAAGAGCTTCTTTTTGTTTTTCTCAACAAGTATTGCTGATTTAGATATTTAATAATTCTATTTTTTATTGAAATTTTGTTGAGCTTTGTTCATGATTGTTTTTCAGAATTTCTGTGTACCGATATCATTGTTTATGTGGATTCTGTAACTTGATTTGCCTGGCCTACCTCACAGAGTATTTCCAGGGTTAATGCTTTCAAAGCTACTTAGAGATTAAGGTCTCCTGTTCCTTCTGGGGCCTCAAGCTCTTGTCTGAGTAGGCAAAATAAGGCTGAGCTGTCTCAACAATTCTCAGAGTCATCAGTCCTTGTAGAAGTGGTGGTGACTTGTTCTTGGTTATTAACTCACCTTCCACCAAGCTTCCTTTCTCTTGTAGTTCAAGATTCTGTGTCTCTGTTCTATGGATTGAGTTTCACATTCTTTGGAATCTTATCACATGTGGCCTCCTCACCTCCACCACTTGCTGAACTACTCCCCAGGGCTATTAACAAGCTCCGAGAACAAAGTCCTCTCCATGCTAAGCTTCAGTTTCCTCATAGACTGTTCTCCATACCTCCCTGAAGAGCCAGCTCACTATTTCCTGTTTTAAAACCGTAAAAGTTAAAATAGTGAAATCAAATTTTATTCGGTAACTACTGACAGTAAGAAAAAAAAAAAAACTGAGGTCCCTTCCGATTTGCACAGAGGTGACTGAGTATTTCAAAAGGAACATGAGAGGGTGGGAAGAGAGAGTGAGTAGAGGCTCAAATAGAGTCAGGAAAGTGAACAGTTACAAGTGCTTGGTCAGTGAAAATTCAGTTAGGCCAGCTGTATCAGCTAGCTGGCAGTTATCAAGGTTAAGATTCAGTCTTCCCACAGAGACTAGGCCCTCTCTTTCCTGATGATTTCATTTCAAAGGAATGGCGTTCAAGTCCTTGGGAAAGATACTCTCGAGTTTTAAGAGATACGTATGCATCTCACATGCATCTTGAAGTGACAGTGGAAGGATTCACAATTGTATACCTTTTCTAGTAAATGCTCTAAGAAAGGGAGGTCAGGGCCCTATGGTCAGGTATTGACTAGAACAAACAATAAATTTTTTAATAGCTCTGTGTTTTTTCAGACAGGAACTCAGACGGAGGCTGAGGCTTCCCAGGAGCCTTAGGCTTCCAGAAGCCATGTTCAGGTTTGACCAGATCTCTTAGTGCAGGAGTTTGAATGGAGTGGTCCTGCCAAGAGCTTTGTGGTTCTCCAAACTACCTCCCAGAGATGGCCATTTCCTAGAAAGTGCCGTTCTTCATTTGTCTCTGGTTTTGCAAACTGAACGATGGTGAGAATGGCGTCATCCATGCCTATCACTCTGAGAAGCGCATTTCAGATGGAATAGAGACTCCTCACCTTCAGGAATCATGCCTGGATCATGATTCCATATTGTTTATAAAAGGTGTTTTACTGAATCTCAGTAAATGTTCTACCTCGTCCTTGAGTGGCAAGTAAGCATTAGTAAACCAACAGCAGAAAGAACGACATTTCATGCAGAGGGCCTACATGTGGCTAAAGTCATAAAAGCTATGCTTTGATTCAATGTATACCTGCCAGGATGATAAATCTTACATTTTAGTTGATGTCTTTTTCAAGAAGCCCTTATCATCTTTCCCTGTTATCAACCTAATTTTCCTGTAGCATATACTTGCTATCAGTTTAGTTTAAAACCCAATTCTGAAATGTTAGAGTATAGCTATTATCACCTTAGTATCGTAGATTGCCTTGGTCATATGCAGCCTAGGCAATGTACTCTATTAACCGTTCACATTCAAAGAGTTAGAGTTCATGGGAAAAGTTTAATATATTGAGGCTCTTTTAAATATCCAGTGCAATACAGGGGATTCAATTTTTCCTTTTTTTAAAATTTATCAGATGGGTTTAAACTAAATCTCAAGTAGAATATTAATATAAAATAGAGAAGACATGAAACAGCTCTGGCAGAAATTGAAGAAGGTGTCCAGAACCCACTTGCCCCAATAGGAGGCATCTCTCTCCCTTCGGGAGTCCATTATACAGCTCTGTAATTCCCAGGATTCTGCAGAGAACCTTGACAACTATGAGATTAGCCACCGAGTGTGCTTGTGCGTGAGGGCTCCTGGGCTTATGCCCAGCGAGAGCAGAGGTTCTCGTCTGGTGTCCTTCCCAAGCTGTTTGCAAAAACAATGCCCATGAGCCAGCACCTGGCACCCATGGGGCTGAGGACCCTGAAATGGAAGACCCTTAAACGTTGTGTAAGGTCTGGAAGACCCTTAAACGTTGTGTAAGGTCTTCCAGCTCAACAAGTTTTCTTTCTTTTGTTTCTTTACTGAAGTTTAGTGCTGAATCATTTATAGATGTTCTGCTCCATTACATTTCCTCCTTGCAAATTCCTCAACATGTGGTCTTTTATTGGTTTAATAAACAATTAAATAACATCATAACCCAATGACAGACTCCGAAATTTCTACCTTTTATGTGAATATTTGGGCCTGATTTAAATATACCTAAAGGCTGTTTTTTAACATATATCAGGACTCAGGAACTTATGAACAGATCCTTCAACAAATCTTATATTTTAAATACACTACTTTTCTAGAAGTATACAAACATCAGTTTAAAAAAGTATCCCCCAAGCAGTAATATAGTAAAGGCATAGCCTATTCTTATAGAAAATAAACAGATTCTACTTCAGTGGTCCCAAAGACCTGATTTTTAAAGTATTCTCAAAAGGCTGGACCCTGCTTTCTGCTTGGGCAGAGCAGAAGCAGAGAAAGGAAGTGCAGCAGTACATGGGACAAAGATGGTGGCATGAGAGGCTGCCCCGCACAGCTCCTCCTGCAGACACATGGAGCAGTTCTCTCCGAGAGAGATCCAAAAACTAGCAGTGCCTGCTCTGGGTCGACAGATGAGAACACATTCACATCTAAATAAGCAGGAAAGGCGGGACACACTGTGTCATAATCTCCGCCTCTGGCATGATGCCGTGCTCTCAGGGGAGGGGGACCCCAACTCTCAAATTCTCCCTGAGGATGGAAAGATTCAGATGCTATGTCTAGTGTCCCAGCTTTTAGGACTCACTGGAAGGATGGGCTCCCCAAACACCCAGCTCTGAAAGCCAGCAGGACCCACAAGACAGAAAACAAAGAAGTGATATATAAGCTGGGTCACGTGTCAAGGCATACCCCCAGGCGTCAGGGCAGAGGGGGCAGGCAGAATCGCTAGCCCCTCAGTATCTCATGCGAACTTTAGAAGCAGCTTCCTGAGGGCCAGGCTGCTGCATAGTGGACATGAGGGGCTGGCTGCGATCCTCCCTAGAGAGAAGGTGCAGGATACTACTCCCACGTTCTAACGGCCCCCCCAAAGTCACCCGTACCTCCCTGGAAGGAGCCTGTGCACACACATCTGGTGCCCCAGCTTTTGTAGAAGCCACCCGAGGGACAGGTCTTCAGACCACCTGGCTCTAATAGCCAGTAGGATTTGCATTCACAAGTCCCACAGGACTGTAGCAAACAAAAAAGTTTTTAAGGGGCACAGGTGCACCCCCACCCCTTGCCCCAGCAGCTACAGCCAGAGGGTCCGGCTTCTAATCAGCCTGCATCTAGGGGCCAACTGTGGTCCTACCCCTGGGGACGCCGATACCCTCAATTCCTGGGAGCCACTGAGAACAAAGGAGGAGACTTCTACGATTACAAAAGTTTGAGAGACAACTAGAAGCCGGCCGGGCTAATAAACAAGGTTTATTTCCTACTGGAGGCCGCTCTGTCAAGGCTGGGCGAGGTGGCTGTTTTGTCAATATACAGAAAGCAACACAGAGAGACTCCAGGAAAATGAAGAAACAAAGGAACACATTCCAAACAGAAGAACAAGATAAATCTTCAGAAACAGATCTTAATGAAATAGAGATAAGTGATTTACTGGATAGAGAGTTCAAACTAACAATCATAAATATTCTTACCAAGGTCAGGAGAACAATGTGTGAACAAAGTGAGAATTTTAACAGAGAAAGAAAATGTAGAGTATTCTCCATAACTTTCACTTATTGAATCAGAACAGCAATATTCATTACTTTTTTTAAAAGAACAAAGAAGGAGTCAAGTCTGTTTTTAAACATATTTGCAAATGTCTGAAAGTAAAATACATGGTATTTGATTTTCGTACAATTTGCTGGGATATTGATATTCTTATATCTGAAATATAGCTACGACATGTCACTCTTACATATCAGATATTGCTCAGAATATTTAAAACTTCTGGTAAGCTCACTACAGTTCAAATAAAAGAGCCTAAGAGTTTTTACCAAGCAGCTGTGGTCCCTATTTGAATTTTAGCCTAGATTATTAAAACCTCAAACCACAAAATCCCCCTAGGAAATCTTGCATAAGCATTGTTCTCATTGAAAAGGGCTGGGATCAGAAAGGAAGCAAGAGGTTCATGCTTTAGTTGGCTTTAGAACATCAAAAACCAAATGGTCAGTTGTCCTTCAGATGTGTGTTCATAACCCCTTTTAAAGGCAGTGGAAATTATATGTGTGGATTTGGGGAGAACATACCCCCAACTAAGCAAATTAAGAAATACCAAAAACAACCAAATTTCTTTGATTCAAAAAAAATTGGCTTAAACAATAGTTATTTTAAAAAATAATTTTATGCAATATGTCAAGTAAATCTATTCATCAGTGATAGAATTTCTATGACCAATTTGAAGGAAAGTCTTAAAAAATACTTTAAGCATATTTCCTTTCTGGTTTTGACCAGAAAAATACAGTCGCTAAACTATTTTTGGGAAAGCAATTATTTATGTTGCTCTAAAGCAAGTATCTATCTCATAATTCAAAATTGGTTACTTTTCTACCAGGGCCTGATGGGAACATTTTCATTTTGCTAATGACATAGCATGTAATAGAGACTATGGAAAGAGCTTATAGAATAGCAACGCTTTAGACATAGATTTTATCATTTCGAGAGAAGAGGTAATGTTCTTAAATATTCCTACGAATGTGGCTGACAGACAATATTAATTGAGCAAAGGAGAGGTAAGGGACGAACAGATAGGGG
This sequence comes from Pteropus alecto, assembly GCF_000325575.1. Lineage (NCBI taxonomy): Eukaryota > Metazoa > Chordata > Mammalia > Chiroptera > Pteropodidae > Pteropus > Pteropus alecto. The sequence continues at coordinate 5,134,294 of NW_006440645.1, read as the reverse complement.
AGTTATTATTTTTGAGGATGTGGGTAGGGAGTTCTGCCGAAAATACTCCTTACTATATCCAAACCACGAAGGTTTACTAAACAGAAATTTAAATCAAAAGGCAAACAGGATGTTCATCTGGGACACATTTCTGGACACATACTTTTAATACCACATGAAAGCTGCACCATCCAGATGTGAAAGCCATAAAATTTAAACAAAACAAACAAACAATGACATACGAAGTGAGACTGGGTGATAGCCTGCAACAGGGAGCACCCCCCTGTGAAGTCAGGGTCATAGACTGTGGGCTTACTCTCTTCCAGAGGTAGGCAGGTCCTCTGAGCCTGGGCTTTCTCACGGTGGAGGAAGTAAAGGAGCAATCTGGTTTCAGGAAACACTGTGCTTTGGCAGCCTCTGCTTTCTGGATTTCTTAAATTATCTATTTTAGACTGAAGTGGAAACTTATGAAAGCCAGCACTTGAATATCAGATCAGCTTCAGGAAGGAAAACAGAGAAAAAATTGCTGGTACAGATTGTACCCGGAATGTTATGAGCGTGAACTGAGTAACCGTTTCTATGAGCTACCTAAGACTAGCCATGCACTCACAAACACAAAATGATAATGCCATTAAAACCCAGAGCACTTAAGAATTTGGAAATAAAGTCTTTGCTAAGACTTAAGAAAATAGGACTCGTTACAGTAACATAAAACTAGTGTATTTTGCACACAGGTGGAAGGGAAATTTTTAGAGTATCACTTAATTATTTTTCAGTTTCTTAGTTTTAATATCTTAAATCACAAGTGAGAGTTAGCTAGGCAGCCATGAAAGTCATGACTTAAGTTTCATGTGTTTTAAAAAGGGAAAATTTTAAGCATTTACATTCTCCACATTTCTTAAAATAGTCCAAAGCCTGTTGACAGTGTCTGGCTTTCTTGTCCAGGTTTTGATGAACTCTGGCAGATGCTGTCTACCAAATTCCCAGATTAAGTTCCTGTCATCTGCTGAATTTTTTAATTGAATATAAGAAATATGTATTGGCCATTTGGATTTTTTCCCCTACATTAGTTTTGGAGATCCGAAATTAAAACTTCCAAAATTAGATTGTTTAAACATTTGTTTTCCTTAAGCTTTATCTGCTATATTCTTAAAACTTAAGGTGAAAAATATTTTAAAAGAGGTAGACTTATTTTTGATAGTGACAAAGTTATATGTTTTATATCCTAAAAAGGAAGGGAAGGAGTTTGGGAAAAGACCAGCTTATGAGACGCAATTATCCCAGAGAAGTAGAGAAATAGATTATTGGTATTGGGTGATAAATAAGCTTAGAAATATTCAAAATTCACATTATTTGCACTAAAAGAAATTTTTATTTTGTATAACTTTTAAGTATTTTGACATGGTTTTTCTTTCCTAAATAGAACAGTGATTAAACTACCATAGTTTGCAAAATAATAATAGCCACAAAATACTTTCAGACAGAAAGTGCTAGGTGATATTGGTTTAAACACAAGAGAAGCTTATGGTTGGATTTCCTTTTCTCTTCTATTTCATTACAATGAACATATGACATTACTGTTCATTCTCCATTGGTTTATCATGTATCTTCCTCATAACAGCTTAATTTCTGCTTCGAAACCTGAGTTATTTAATTAAGATATTATTAAATTTCCTTTAATGCTTTGAAATTTTGCTTTTCATTAACACAGTTATTCTTAAAATTTTGAAGGTTATGTGACAGGTTTTGGTATCCTAAATACGTTGAAAAGTGACCTGTAATATATTAGTGTTAAACTGACACATACCACAAATGTAGCAGCTTAAAACAGCCTTATTACCTCACAGTTACCGTGGGTGAGGAGTGCAGGCACACCCTAACCATGTCGTCTCACAGAGGTGAGCAAACGCAGGTGTAGGCTGGGCTCCATCCTGTCTGAAGCTCGGTGCCTATCCCCAGCTCACATGATTGCTGGCAGACTTCAATTCTTTGTTGTGGTAGAACTCACTTCGCTATTTTCTTGATGCGTGGGGGCTGCTCTCACCTTTTAGAGGCCACCATGTATCCCTGTCCGGTGACCCTTTCTCAACTTGGCATCTCGTTTCCTCACAGCTAGTGAGAGAGACTCTCTCACTCTGGTCTCTTAAAGGGCATTTTATATAACAGTACAAGCATGGGAATGACATCCCATCATCTTGTCCATATTGTGTTCCCTAAAAGCAAATCGCAGGTCCTGCCCACACGCACGGGGTGGGGATTACATACCTCTTAACGACAGAGAATGGGGATGTGGAACAGTCTTTGAACTCTGCCTCCCACGTGTAGAAATTTATATTGTTTTACTAATTCAGAAGGACACTATTAGAAACTATTCCAGGCAGTCCAAATATTACTATAAATATGGGAGATGTTTACTTTCTTTTTCACATGAAATTTATTAGTATCCTTTAATTTGATACTAACTACATACACATTTAAGGAGTAAAAGGTACACATATAACTTGGCTCTCTATAAAACAGGAAACCACACTGAAAATATTTGTTTTTAATATTACCACTTAATAAGAATGCTTTTAATACAAAAGTGATATATTTTAGCGTCCCTCCTCTGCATTGTTTTGAAATTCATTTCTTTTGAATATCTTTTTTATAGAAAATGAGATTTTTTTACTTTTCATTTTTTCATTCATTTATGTAACAAGAAAATATTGAATCTCTTCTGTATGTCAGGCTTTTTGTTAAGTTCTGAGATTGTAAAATTAAAGAATAATGAAGAATTATATCTTTGCCAATTACTAGCGATACAACATTAGACAAATCAAGCCTTAGTTTACTCAAATAAATGTTTAATTTTTATACCATTTCATTTGCAAATTATTCTGAGATAAAAGACATATGACTACCTTTTAAAGGTTCAGTTTAGTGAGGGAGAAAATATCTCAGAGTTAATACTGTTATCATTAAGAGAAGACATGCAGAGTGTAAAATCTGAGATGAGTTTTGATGGGTGAGTGGGAGTAAGCCAGCTGTGTCAGATGAATTTAATAGCAAATGCAAACAGGTGCATGAGAGAGTACGTGTATTAGGGGAATGGCGAATAAATCAGTTCAATGGAATGTGGTCTGTGGACAGAACTGTATGATAATAAAGTATGTAGATAAGCACAGACCAAATCAAGTAAGTACTGGCTGAAGAGCTCAGACTGTATCCTGAGTAATACGGAGCAACTGAAAGATGTTAAATGAGAAGTAAAACAATTACCCCAATGTTTTGTAAAGCTTATTCTGCAGAAGGTAGAAAATGTAAAAAGAAAATCCCATACGGATGGGTTTAGGAGGTCATTACGGTAAGCAAGGCCAAAGGAGAAGAATGACTGGTAAAGACAGTGAGAATGGGATGGACGTGAGCCATTCAGGAAGTAGTGTATCTAGTACTTCCAGGCTGATTGGAGATGGGACATGAGGATGAAAAAGGAGGAAAAGATGAAGGTGGGTTTTTTGATTAAGTTGCTGGTTTGTTCATCATCTGATAATGGGAATAGATGGAAAAGAGAAATCTGGGGAGGAGAGGGAAGATGAAGTTTAATTGGGGAGTATGAAGTTTGAACTTGAGATATCTTTGAAACATACTAGGGGGAATTTCTAGCACACAAGATGATATATAATTATAGCTCTTAGGATAAATATATTTGCTAAGGTATGAGCGATTCGTCAGTGTTTCTCTATCTAAAATATCTATAAATTCATCCAGATAAAGTGAATTAAGACTGAGATTTTAAAGTGATATTAAAGGTGTTTCAGAGGGAATAGAGTCCACCAAGTTACCCAAGAAATACTGGCAAGAGTTCCAGGATAAAAACAAGGCCACGAAAAACCACAGAAACCAAACTGTTCAAAAGAATCGAGATGGAAGTAACGAATCTCATACCAAATGTTATAGAGAGATAGAGAAAGAACAAATATTGAAAACGAGACTATTAAAAATGCTTTTGGTGACCTTGAAAAGGGGCAGTTTCAAGGAGTAATAGGAGAAGAAGTTGTATTGCAGTGAATCAAAAAGTGGAAGATAAGGGATAAAATGGAAAAAGCAAAAGTAAGCCATGCTTTCAACAAATCTCATACTGTCAAATGTAGGAAATAGAGCAGTGTTTATGAACAGAGGTGGAATATTTTCTCAAGAATACATAGCTAATGATTTACTCATGTGCTGTATATAAATAGACCTATCTATCTTTCTATCTAGATATTTATCAAGAAAGAGATAAAGACATATAGACCTTTCTAATATATAAAGTTATATGCATACATATATGTGTGTGTGTGAGTGTGTGTATCTTTATGGCAAGACTTTCTTCATGACATATCCTGACTTTTCTTTATCCTTGGTAAATAGAAAATAGCTATAAACTAGGATGATAGGCCAAATACTTAATACATTAGTGGAAACTAGAGGGTTTAAAAAAACTTTTTTTTCTCCCAACCAAGCCTGGCTTTCAAAACCGGTCGTGCAGTTGACTCAGATATTTTATTCCAATGTCAAAAGCTGAATAGTGATTGCCTCTGACTCAGCGCAGTCCAGCTCCCACAGTTGCAGTTCTCCCCAAGGCAAACAGATGACTGACAGAACTGAGGGGAAGTCCTCCTCAGGAAATGCACAGGAGAAGAGAATATTCATTTATTTTAACAACATTGCTATCATTCTACATATAAGAGGCTTGGCATTGTTGTATACCAAGAGTAGGAGGCAAGTAGATAGGAGGAGGCCAAAGTCGGACCAGAGAGAGCCTGTCGTTAGGTTGCCATGCTAGGGGCAGATGGTACAGTATCAAAGCCAACTAAAGGAATTTGTCTTAAAAGGAGAGCCCTTCCACTGAAGAGAAGAGAAGGGCTGGGGGCTCACAGTAATCAATCATTCCTCCACTGCCTCTCTGCTGTCAAAATTTTCTGTCTGTAACGTATAATAGTTATTTTAAATGAATGCTGTCACTGTAAGAAAATTTCCCATCCTCCTGTGATCCTTCCTTCAAACAATTTAAATCATTTTATTAAGAAAAATAATAACCCTGTCCATTTACAACACCAGTACAAATGTCTTATTGTTTTTGCTGAGATGAAAACATTAGCCAGATCTAAAGTCACAAAGTGGCCTATTCTCCACATCAGCTGGTTTGGGTTTTAACCAGGACAGATGCCTTGTCTTATATTTTCTTTCACTGTTTCCTTTTATTATGTTTCCTTTAATGAATTTCTTTATTCAACTGTGGATATAAAATATGGCAACCAGATTTTAGATGATTAACTCATTCAATAGGAAATATATATTCCTGTTTCAAACAGTGCATCTGTCTGCTCTCAGGAATGTTAAATAATAACAATAGCACAACAACCGGGCAGCTTGGGATAGGAAATGAAAACCACCATGAGCTCTGGAACACTTGGAAGGACACTCTGGGCGGAATGTAATTAAGTAGTTGGAATTTGTGGTTGAGGCCACCAGGATTAAAAATATGCCTCCTGAGCAAAGCGCCTCAGAGTTTTCGAAGATCAAAAGCATTGGCACAAGTAATGGGATGATCAGAGCCTCCCCCCTCCAGGTGTCTCCGCCACAAATAGAGATTCTGCGTGCCTGATGGGGCTCTATGTTCTCTGTTAAAGCCAGAAAGGAGAGGAGAACGTGTCTTCTTGGGAAGAGAGAGAAGAGAGTCCTGTTTGTTCCTGAGTGGGAGACATATACTCCAGTGACCAGACCTGCCACCTTTCTACCTCATCTGCTCAGCTGAGAAAAACAAACCCACCACATTGTACTTAACTTTAGTGGGAAGATAAAAAGTGAGAATGACAACTCTGAAATGCATCTTCTTGGAGAGCCATTTTTCTGATGCAGCTTCATTGCCTCCTTCTTCTATCCAGGGCCACAACTCCAAAAACAGAGTATTCAGAGGGCCTGGGCAGCGCCATCACACAGAAAAATATAAAATGAACTAAAATTCATCTCTTACATTGTCCCTACCATGGAGAAAAGTGAGAGCGAAATACCCAGGGAAAATTAATGCTAATATTGTGGGATTACTACATGTTTTAGGCTGAATAATGGCCCCCAAAGGCAGCCAGGTCTTAATCTCCAGAAACTGCGGATGTTAGTTTATGTGGCTAATGGGACTTTGCAGATGTGATTAAGTAAAGAATCTTGAAATGGGGAGATTTCCTAAGTGATCCAGAATTGTATCCTCATAAGTACCTTCATAAAAGGGAGATAGAGGACAGTTTGACTGCAGAAGAAGAGAAGAGGGCTACATGAAGGAAGCAAGGTCGGCAGAGTCAGAGAGAGACGGACCTGCTCAGGCTCGAGCTGCTCTGGTTGTAGTGATTTGTTACAGCAAGCACAGGAAACTAACATACAAGCATGGTTGTAGTCTGTGAGTAGAGTAGAATGAATAGCTTAACCAAAGTTTGACTTTCACCATCGTATTCTGAGAAAATGTCCCTGTTTGTGCCACAGAATTCTTCCATAAAGAATAAGAAAATTTATATGACTATTATTTAATATGAAATATTATTTCCTTCAGAATATCTTAATCGAGAAAGTGACAATAACATAACATGTCAAAATCTTTTTCTGCCAGGTAACCCTAAAGAAATTCCCAAAAAGTTTTAATGTAAAGCTGAAAATAAAAATAATGTAAACAATGGCCCTGTAAGCCCTGAGAATGTGAGTACAGTATTAAAATAGAGTAGCAAAATTGATTAATAATTTTTCAATATCTTAAATAAATGAAAATGTTTCTTGGGTAATAAATAATTTAATTAACATTGAGATAATTAAAAATGCCATATAAAATCATTTTTAAAATAAGACTAACAGATTTAAACTCAACTTTAATTAATTTAATCAGTAGAAAACCATTTGTTTTCTGTTTTGATTATTTTTAGCAACATACAGATAATCCATGTTTTTATTGTTGGTTTTGCTGTTTTATTTTACTTGTTTGTTTTTTAGATTTCTTCATTTATCCATCAATTACATAGGTATCAAGTAAAGCCTCCAGAATTTATCAATTTGACATATTTTATAACTGATAAATTTCAATATAAAAATCCACTTAAAATATTACCCTGGTCATATTCCCAAATACAAGTTTTAGGCACTCTGCTAAATTTATTTCAATGTGAAAAGAGTTTATTCCACATCAGCTGAAGTTATTGACTAAAAGAGTCTTTATTTTAATAAACACCTATTAAACATTTCCATTTACATTATCTTATTTCAGACCCCAACTAAGTCTCACTTGTGTTACCATAAAAACCTCCCCCGATCACTTTCCACTGCCTTTTCTTCAGTCATCTGTTTTCTATTCTATTATCAGAGTAATCTTTCTAATCACAGTCATTCCCATGATTAGAAAATTTCAATTGCTCTATACTGCTCTTAAAATAAAAATAAAGACTTCTTAGTATGTTTTATAAAAACTTCCAGGAATAATATCTGTCATTCTCTCCAGCCTCATCTTTTGCCATTCTCCAGTTTAACCCTAAATGAAACTTTCCAAGATCCCCTAAGCTCACTGTTACTTCTGACCTCCTCACAGATTCCCTCTGCCTGAAGATACTTCCCCCAAACAACACACCTGCCTAGTGGGTGATTAGATACATGCACCTCCAAAGTCTCCAAGAGACAAATCTAAGCTAGAATCATCCAGGAGAAAATAGATTGAAAATCATGGATAAAGATGAGATTACACATATGTATTTATAGTAAGAAGAGGATGTGGATGATAATCTGAAGAATACTGACATTAAAAGAATGGAGAAGAAATAAACTCATGAAGAGGATTTAAAAAGGTGCAGCCAAAAAGGTTAAAGAACAAAAGCCAAAATAGTGTGTTATCACAGAAACGTATGGAAAAGAGCATTTCAGATATGAGAGTGATGCCAAACAAGGCGATTAAGAACAGAATAAAGGAGCGGTGACATGGGGAATTGGGAGCCGTGAGCACGGAGTTCAAAGTTAGAGTGCAGGAGATGCAGAGAATGAAAAGCTAGAATATTGGTTGACTTAACACATGCGGAAGCTCCCTTGATAGTGTCAGAAACTTGGGGTAAAGAGGAAAGTCATGTCAAACCCTTCAGTGATGGCAGGACTGCCAAGGGCTCAGTAAATCACAGACTCCAGAAAGATGAGGATAATATAACAGATGTTTGAGCCTGTATGGAATGGGAGAGTTTACATATCCATGAGAGAAAATGGTCTGACCTTGTGAATTAGAAAAAGGAGGACATCAATCCTGTATCCTGACCTGGGGAAGAAGGAGCAGTAAACACTGAAGTGCTACCTGATCCCTCCTCTGAAGTTTCACTTAAACATTTCCTTCTGAGTTAGAATATATTTCATCTTAAAGTTCAATGTGAAGAATATGCTTTCAAATTTTCAGTAATAAGTCATGGACCTTATCAGTTCTCCTTTACATTCTGAAGGTGACTCTTGAGAGTAATAAATGCTTGCCGGTGAAGACCTTCTTGCTTGATGATAGTTCTTTCTCTGTCATGCATACAATACCCTGTACTTTGTTCTGTGGCATTACTAAGTGCTTTTCACCATACTCCTCCTTATAAGCCGGGTTTTTATGAGAAAAGTGTTTCTAAGCCATAAAAGAAGACTGTAGCAAAGTCTTTAGAAACCAGACTTTGGAGCCTGTCTCAGTTTGAATCTCAAGATATCTCAGATAAGCTTCAACTTATCAAAGCCTTAGCTTTTCTCATCAGTAAAATGAGGTTAATAAACCCTATAGTACATTGTGTAGCACATAAATATAGCTGTTACCTTAGACTTGTTGACCTCACATACCTATTTCTACCTCATTTCTGATTTATTCAAGGATGTTTATCAAGAAAAGGCAGAGTTTCATCTATGACATGCATTCAGGAAGATATTGCCTAGAGAAAAAAAAGTTTGAAACAAAATTTTTGCAAAAGGTGGAACCAGGTCACAGGCCATCATCCGTGCTCACAACCACATGTACTGATTCCTTCCTTACCAGAAAGTGAAGTTGGCTCTACACAGACAGTCATTGACTTTGACTCAAATTCTTGTTGACATGTTCACTTCTCAGGACGCTTCTAAACACACTACGCTGATTGGTTATCACAGGTCTAGGTCTTTTCTTGCCATGGGTTTCCAGAAGTCATTGCCATGCCACACTGTCGTTAAACATCCTGAGTCTTTCATCTGTTCATAAACACGCCTGTAGGTCTTTGCACCTACTGTTTCTCTGACTCTGCTGCCCTTTCCATTTTCTCTGCCTAGAGAAATGGCAACAGGAATTAATGTGTAGTTAGTTTCTGTATCTTAAATACTGAAATTTGGGCAACTGCTGGTGGAGGCACTGAATTTCTCGTAGTATTTGTTGGTATTCATATTTCATAAAAGAAAGTAACCAGCTCCACATGAATAAGCATGAGATCCTGACCTAAAAAGAGAATGGGTAGGTGTCATAGAATAAGGAGAATAAAAGAAACAAAATATCAAGACAGAACCAAGATAAGACAGTTCTGTTAAATATATCTGGACAAAGATTTCAGCAAACAGGAACTTTGATTTTTTTTTTTTTTTAATAGAACATGTTCCAAGTGGGGCATGCCACATGGAGCATTATTATTCTAGGTTAATATGAAGAATGTAAGGCGGTGAAAAAAGTGGAAGGTATTCTCACATCATAAACAAAGCGGAGTCATATCGTCCAACTCGGGCATACTCTAGTCAATCCATAGCATCCTTGGATGTGGCTTCAGAAATAATTAGGAAGCAAAATGAAGAGATGAATCACCAACCAGTTAAACTATAATTTCCTTTTATTTTTTTATGCAGTAACAGGAATG
>NW_006440645.1:5076956-5124402 GCF_000325575.1 Pteropus alecto | reverse complement strand
TTGTCTCTACTGGTTTGTAACTAATTCTTCCTATAGTATTAGTATTTATTTTCATCATCATAACAAATTACGAGTTCTTCAAAGTGAGCAAATTATATCTTTTAATATTCATGCATCTCAGCAGCACCATCTCTATTCATCTATTTATCCCCAATGTACAGTAGATGATCAGGGATATTGTATTACCAAATCTTATTCTGACTGTGGAGCCATAGCTTAATCACCTGGCAATAATTGGTCATTTTTAGAAGCATAAAGATAAGTGACAAAATCAACAAAAAGAGAAGTGAATCACGAAGACTACTTTGTGTTGCTGCTAGGAATAAGTGGATTACACTGTGAACTAGATCTCTTAAAATAAAATTAAATACATATATACATAAGTGTGTGTGTGTATAGCAGTCAGACTTTGAATTAAAGTATCTTTCTTCTAAACAACAACAAAAAGACAAAATTCTCCAAAAGAATTTAAATCGGGTTCTTGAAGAGATATCTGCACTCCCATATTTATTTCATTTTGAAATTACAATGCTGTAAATTGCTGCTAATTCAGAGATAATGTTGAAACCTGAAGAGTCCTGTATGATATCCATCTCCATGGGAAATAAATGGGATTCAAAGGGAGATTAATTGGACATAACAAAGATTCGCTTTCAGTCTGACTCATGAAAAATTTATTAGAAATTGTTATTCCAAAAAAAAAAGAGAGAGAAATTGTTATTTCCAAAGTTATTCTGGAAATGACATTTTTAAAAAAATCATTGAATTGAATAATTCTATCAGAACTCAAGAGTTCTTAAAGTTTAAGAAACTGCTGACCACTCTATCTCTTAAATACAGTATTAACATAGTGCTTTATCTCGACTTTTATCAGGACAACAATAAATATTAAGACAGTGTCCTATACATATGTATAATGCTGTTCCTTCTTACTTTAAGGCTGGAAAATAATACATCTGTTTAACATCATGACTGCTCTGGAATTCTCATTGAAAATTTTTTTAACAGAATATTCCAAGAATATCTTTTGTTTCCTCTTACTGGGTAGTTTTAAATCCACTGTAAACAATGGAAGCTTAGCCTTTCCTCTTCTTCTTAATACCCTTTCTGATAAATCAGAAAGCAGAAACATTTTAAATGATGTGTTTATATATTAGATATTTAGTTTATCAATTATTTCTTCCCCTAGTCATTCTTCCAGAAACAAGCTGAATATAGACATAGACACAACAGGACACTTTTTGTCAGCAGTTTCACTGTTAGTTTGCATATGTGCTTAATTGTACAGGATGTACCGAGCGATGTTGCTATTTTGGTCCTGGTTTCTTTACTGGAAAATGAGATCTGTTTTTTGTGAGGCCTGACCATTCATATTTGATTGCCTGAAGAAACTTGTTGCTTGAATTCTGTCTAATATTTCAGTACCTTCACATTGCCCTAATTGTTCTGTTTTTCTCAATTGTCTTACCAACTTGTGCTCCTTTTAGAAAATGGCATCACAATACTACAGTACTGTAGACAACATTTTAGCATGGTCGTATTAGATGGTCCACAAAGTAATATTCACTCACATCATTTACTTTTGTAGCATACAAAGTAAATAAAATGTGATTTTGTCCTAACTTTTCCTGTAAGATTTCACAATTGTTTACAGCTTTCCTCCTTAAAGTCTAGTGTATCTCTTTTTCTTATACGAAATCTAAATTCTACATTTTAATGGCTGGTATGCATTTGTATGTAATCCTTCTTTAGATATTAACACTACCTACTTTAATGTAAAAGATAATTTTATTAAAAGTTCTCTTCAAAATTACTAAGCTATTAAATGATGTCTAAAACTACACCTACAAACTCTTTAAAACTGAGACGAGTATAGCTTCATGCTACTGACATTTATATCATGTTTGTATGCACAGTCTTTCAGGTATTGATGGCTGTGCAATTAATATAATATATTTTGAATAAACCGCTGAGTAATGAATGTTAAGTTGCTAATTTCTAAGCTTTATAATCAATCATGGGATGACTGAAAGCCTGTGCATTGCATTGTACCTGCCATTCTACAAGCTACTGTATGGCACCCACAGCACTTACTCAAAAAGTCACTTGTAGCACAATGCCATTAGAAGGGGCCTAGACACTAAAATGTTGAACGCCAGTGGAGTGAGGGTCTGGTAGAGTTGTAGGATACAGTTTCTCCAATTGCCAATTAGATTCTGGCAAGGATAGCTTCTCTCAGTGTCAGTGAGAAAAAAACATATTCTTCCTCAAAAAGTAAATTGTATCCTTCCACTATAAAAATAGCATAATAAAAATTTTAAGTGTCTACAGTAGAGGAATGAAAAACTAAATCTGAAATATCCAACATGGTATAGATAGAAGGGAAATCTCAGATGAATGTTTTTGGAGTAAAGCACAATAACAAGGCCTTACTAAAGCCGGCACCACTCAAGGAAACACCCCAGGGGACAAAGAATTCCTCTCTGTGGAGAACAGTTAATACATCTCTGAGAATTATGGGTAGGGAGAACCAAAGAAATAGAGGGTTGGCTTAAAGACTCCTCATTAACTAATAGAGAAAATAAAATTAGGATATTTAATTATTAACCAAGAGATCTGACTTAGCAGTCAGACTTCAAAATCTGAATTTGTCGATCATAATCAAAGAATCTTCTAAACAACAAAAAGACATAAAATAACCACATCTTGAAACGCTCTCGATATTTATTTTCCATTCGTTTCATGGATGTTCACCAGGTTTTCTTGTATTGAAGCAAACAAAGCACATTCATTGTTAACACCAAAAAAAGGTATGTGTTGGAAATTTAACTAAATATGCATTGTACCTTATTTGTATTATAATTCTGTGAATAGGTATATCTCTCAATTTAGTTATTGTAATATAATACTCATAACATAATACTCTAATTTATATCTTTAAGTATATAATTTTTATTAAGAACAATTTTCTTTTTTTATTCAGTGATTTTGAAAATGCAACATATAACAACAAAAAGATGACTAGCATTCAGAGTTTATACAACCCGATTATAGTAGGCAAACTTTGGCCTATTTGAAAGTACAATTTTATTGCATAAACATGAAACAATCAAGACTATTGATTTGATATTTTAAACTGATATTATCTCTTTATTATGGTTAGCAGCTATACAAAGCAATTTACAAAATTGATTTTTTTTTAAAGCCTTAAAATTTGGTAAAACTGCTGTGCCAATTTTGTTTAAACTTAGTGTGAGAACAACATAGACGCAGTCTGCATGGTGCTGGATATATAACATTATTTCTTAAATAAAGGTTATGAGAATAATATTTACTCAGCTAACTATGATTGTGAACAGTTATTAATAGAAGTTTTGTAATTTAAAGCATCTCTAGTAAGCAAAAAGTTATTTATTATTCCCCATAAAGTGTTTCTATTTTCCACTTTTAAAATTTTCTTTGTTCTAATTTTTATGTTTTCTCCTTGGATCTTAAAATAAATATATTCTGAGATCACAGATAATTACTTAAGTGCATATTTCTGTTTTGAATCATACTTTGGCCAAGAGTGGAAGCAAAGTATGAAGATAGGGTTGACTGACTTTCCTCCAGAAAGAAAAGGGAAAGGAAAATTCAATATAAACATAATTGTTCAAACCACTATGGATTTATGTACTTTTGAAATCCTGGAAAGAGATGAACTCCACGTGGTACCCCTGGACAGTATCTGTCTGTGTGTTGGGTACAGTGCAGATATGAAATACTCCTCTCTAGATGGCAAGGCCTGACTGGAAACATTCTGTCTGCCAGCTCTCCATTATCCACGGGCTCTGATTACGTTTGAAAATTAAACAGAACCCTGTATTCTCTCTCTTTATACTTTCTTTTTTTCCTTTCTGTTTAATTTTCGACAATTACACTGACATGTAGTTCTCCACCAAAAGTTCTACCTTGGAAAAAAACAAAGAAAAATCAACCACTTTTAATCCCATTAATGGACCATTTAGGATTTAATTAGAGAAAAAAATCAGCTAACGTAACACCCTACAGATTTCCAAGGGAAATCTTGTCATATCCTGAGTAGTGCACAGTTTAGAAAAATAAAATCTCTTTCGTTTGAGGCTCTGCAATTGTCTCAATAGTTAAAAATACCAGCCAATAGCAAGTAAGTGACAATGCATAGTATTCGTTGGCTGGTGTAAGTAAGGTATAGTCTTGCAAATGTAGGTATTTTTTCTTATAATCAAGCAGACATTTTACTTGCAATACTGTTTTTTCCTTGTTCAGGAGAATTTGTCATCAATAAAGCTTTTCATTATATGTTACTTCCAAATATTTGGCAAGGTTACTATCACAAAGTTCATTGCATAGAAATTTTGAAGCATGTTTTCCAAAAGAACAGAATGTTTAGAAACAAAATATATGGCTTAGTAGTCTTATTTAAGTGACTCAAGTGAAATTGAGTTTTCTTTTATTGCCTGAAGGGCTATATATGAAGAAACCAGATTATATATTCATGAATTATTTTTTCTAACTAAAAACGCCTCTACTTACTTGTTCTCACAAGAGATCAATAGGGGTCACTCTAAGGGTATGTTTTCATGGGAAGTCTCTGTGATTTCTGCCAATTCTAAGGTATTTTTAGATTGGTTCCAACCCAAGGCCTATAATCTAAAGGAAAGGTCTAGTCTGAGTATACCAGTTACCCAATTGTTAATCAAGAGATCTGTGCAATTTCTCACATAGTGCCATTAGGTATATGGAAACACAGACATAGTCGTAGGATAGTCATAACTGCCCAAGGAAAGCCCTAAACTAATTTCTATTAGTAAAGAGCAAATAAAAAAAAAAAAATGATTGGTCATGTTTTACCAAATCTCTAACTTTAACTGACATAAATCTTTATATGTATTCAATTTTAAAACAATACCCAAAATATTGTTAAAATAGATTTTGGATCAACACTAAACATATATAATATAGAAAGTGTTTTATTATTTTTTTCTTATTTCAACTTTTCAAGGCAGGTACTCAATTAAGAACTTTTCTCTATTTAATGTTTTTTTCACAAATATTTCCTATGCATCTAATAAGATGTTAAGCATTGTAGGGATATTGAAAACTAGGTTTGGAGCAAACAACTTACATACTGTACATAAATCATCTGAAAATAATGTAAAACATATATCTAGTCTGAATGCACAGGAATTTGACAGAAGAACAATCTTAATGAGAAATCAAAAAGAGAGCAAGAAATGACCCTACTAAGGATCATCATTCTGTCCCCACACAGCACCTACCATTTGGGAAGGTATTCAAAAATACTTACTCAATGAGTAAAGGAGTTTGAGGACTGGGTGACTGAATCTATATCATGCATCCTCTAAGCTGGACTTTGAGTATAACACTTATGTGAACCCGATGAGTTCTGTAATCCACAGCCATGTGGCAGTTGTCCAGCTCTGATAAAGATGAGAGAATTCCAACCCAAACCAGAAATCTCTGGGGCACTGCTAACGAGGAATCATGGTCAGTAATCGGAGAAAGACCACCGGGCACGAGCTCAGGATTACAGAAGTTCTTGTCTTACCTGTCAAGGTTCCACTTGGACCCCTTAGAGTTTTAAGGGGGACATAGATGGGTCGATTAGAGAGCAGGAAAAAAAGGAACATGTCTGACACTCAGTGTATGAAGTTCTGTGACATTTAAAATGTATAATTCTTAACTTTTTTCTTTTTTTTTAATTTTATTTTATTAGTTTAAAGTATATAGTACATTTATATAGTTTTATGAAATGATCCCCCTAATTGCTTTTTCTCTAACTTTTTTCTTTTTTAATGCATTCTCTTTATTTTCTGTTTCCTACCCTGGTTCTTTCTTTCTCCCTACCTCCCTACCGCCATCACACTTACACAAGTGAAAACAATATTTGAAATTATACAATCTGAAAACAGTTTATTCTGACGGTAGTGTTTAAGTGAGTGCTACTTTAAAAAGCATGGTCAAGCCTCTTTTGTTCTTGCCTAACTACAGATAAGAAAAACATTTCATGCAATAAAAGTAGTTTAGTCTGCTCAATGTTCTGGGAGTGATATTTACCCAAAGGCCAAATGTCCCATCTTCAGAGCAGAGGCGTCATGCAGTTACAGTGTCATCACAGAATGCGGAACATCTGGGAAAGCGGCCACTCGCCACACCCTTCAGAACACCACTGACAGAGTGCACATCATGGGGGTCTGCCATTCCCCAGCTGCTGGCCTGATGAATTTCCCAGTAGACTCTTCAGTTAGCTGGCTCTTTATAGCCCATTCCCCACAGAAGATGCAAAAGGCCAGCACCTGCTTGCTTTGAGAGCTGACCGAAAAAAACACAGATGGTGGGAAAGTCTTCATAGCGTGTGCGGATGAAATAGTGCAACCAGGAAACATAACACACTGTCTGCCAATAGGAAGTTGCCAGTGGCATAAGTTTTGACACTTATACTGACTGAGAAAGGAAAAAGATAAAAGATGTATTTAACTCTCATTGTAAGGTTGACCAGACACATAAAAAACTGACTTATTTTGGGAAAGTCAGTGTTAGATTAATTCTATTAGGTCAGTGTAGATAATTTTAATTCTGTATTCAAACAATTATCTGTAGACTAGTGGCTCTTTCTACTAAAATTAAATTGAATTCATATTCCATGGCTGGGCCTTATATTTACCTTTTTTGTCAACAAATTTCCATTAAAAAATGCCATATTCGTAGATTTTTTTTTTCTAATAAAACTAAGCTCAAAACATGTAAAGTTTTTTTAAAAATTTAAACCAGAAGTTAAACTTTTATAAGCATTTTAAGGTAACGTCTACTGACTCAAGCTTACCAAGTGTTTGTGTCTAAAGAAGGTGATTTGAAAATTCCTCCTGGAGACGGGGCATCACTCTTATGTCATACAAAATAGCAAATATAAAACCATACTTTGGGGAAAAGAATATTCTTCTACACCGATGACATCTAGAGTTAATTTGTTTGAGTCTCTTACAGAAAGTGAAGAATGCCAAATTCAGTTTCTCGTTAAAATAGGTACATGTTCCCCACTCTCCAAATGTGTCTGTTTGTGTGTATATTTTTAATTTATATTATAAAATCATAGTTTAGAAAACAAGTGCTCAATGTTAAAATTTACACAATATAGACAAGTTAAAAAAGAAAGTATGCGAAAGCCCTATCACCTAGAAATAAAGTAAATTTGAGAAAAGAAAATCAATCTAGACTTCTCTCAATTTCTGATCTAGGAATATTTACCCATCTTCATCTGTGTTATACATACATGGATACACAGATAAAAAGCCTGATAGAAGCTTTCTGACAAAGCATCTATATTGTACAGACTGTTTTATAGCTGGTTTCATTCAATATTTTCATTATGTCTGTATAATAGAACTACGTTGTTTATTTTGATATTTGAATCATAACATGACAATTTCTTTACAATTTTGCCATCACTTGGTATTAATTTTTTCCAATTCAATAGGTAAAAAATGATATTTAATAATTTAATTGAATTGCATTTCTCTGATATTTAGCCAAATTAGAACATTTTCAAAATGTTAATGACTACTTTTATTTACTTGTTTGGGAAATTACCTATTCAAGCTCTATGACATTTTTGCTATTGTTTACTTTTGTTCTTAATTTCTTAAGACTATTTGTATATTATTAATCTTAAGCTCTTCATATTCTATGTCTTATAAAGAATATTCCCAGACTTTCATTCACTGTGTAGAAGTAAGTGCATATACAGTCATCTCCCCTGATCTGCGGGGGGTGTGTTCCAAGACCCCTAGTGGACCCCCAGTGGATGCCTGAAACCACAGATCATAGAGCGCCCTATATATACCATGTTTTTCCTCTACGTACATATTTATAATGAAGTTTAATCTATATTAGACACAGTAAGAGATCAACAACAATAATAATAAAATCAGAGCAATTATAATAGTATACTGTAATATGAGTTATGTGAATGTGCTCTTTCTCTCAAAATATCTTACTGTACTGTACTCACCCTTCTTGTGATGATGTCAGATGATACAAAGCCTACTTAAAGACTTGAAGTAAGGTGCTCAGAACAGTGTGCAATTTAAAACTTATGAATTGTTTATTTCTGGAACTTTTTATGTAATATTTTTGAACTGCTGTTGACTGTGAGAACTGAAACGATAGAAAGTGAAACTGAAAATAAGGGGGGGGGGACTTACATGTGTGAGTAAGACATGAGGAATAGTACTTATTATTTTCATAAATGAGATTTTTCACTTTTGATCATATTTTTCTTCATGGAAGACTACCTGATATTATGTACTGCATACAAACTACACATTTCGCAAATTTTGGTGGGCAAAGAACAGTATTCTAATAAAGTGATTGGTTATAAAATACTGTGTCGATACAAGAGATGGCAGGGCAGGAGGGGGAAAAAGAGATTAAGAGAAGAGTAAAAGAGAAAGTACTACCTACAGGAATTTTTCCCAATGGGCTTACGACTTTAATTGGTATTGTCATTCAAGCATAAGTTC
Organism: Pteropus alecto; assembly: GCF_000325575.1. Taxonomy (NCBI): domain Eukaryota; kingdom Metazoa; phylum Chordata; class Mammalia; order Chiroptera; family Pteropodidae; genus Pteropus; species Pteropus alecto. The sequence goes on along the minus strand of NW_006440645.1, from coordinate 5,115,841 downwards.
TGTGAGTGGGTACTCAGCGTAGAATTATAAAGTTTTGTTGCTTGCTATCAACCTGTTTTTCAAGAGTGTGCCAACTCTCAGCCCCACTATGCTGAGCTGTGTCATCATTTGCCTCACAGCAGCCACAGGCTGAGCTTCAACTGGCAGTCCTCAATGGTACATATATAAACACAGGAGAATGATTTATTAATTTATGATAAGAAATATCACCATCCAGCAACCAGGCTCTCTCATCACTTTCCCAGAGCTGTTTGATCACAGCGTGGTCAGCAGGATCAGAACAAGGTAGGGGAGGCGGGGGTAATTCCTTGATTGTATCATGTAATGAGTATCATCACTGTATAATAGATGCTAGACAGCTCCCTTATGACAGCATGACCAATAGATCCAGTTTGGTGCCATGCAGCATTGTTGTTCCAGAAAGGCACAGCTATCTCTGTCTCTATGGCTCTACGGCTTTTTTCCGAGTCGTCTGTGGCTGACCAAACCCATTCTGATTGACATCCCCTCCTCTCAGAGAAGCTGAGGTGCTTTCTACTCCTTGATACTAGAAATCATTCTTCTTGTTCTTTTTTTTTTTAATTGACTGTACATGGCTCTGTTCTAATCCATTATTTAAAGTTTAATTATGAGAGTATCGTGGCCTTTCCAAATTATGGTGGTTGCTTCATGTTATCTCCCAAATATCACTTAAAATAAAAGTTTTAAAATATAAACTTAACATTCATTATTAGTAGTAATAGAAAATTTTTAAAATTCCTTTTGTATGATGCCAGGAAATAGTTATTATGGCAATAATTGCAATATTTAACAGCATATTGGATAAGCAGCTAAATTTGAGCAATACTTTACAGTATTAGTAATAGTACAGTAGTATAGTGTAGTATAGTATAGTATAGGTGCAAATTGTTTTAAATGAGATATATTCAAAGAATGAAAAAGAAAATAATTTCTGCATAAAAATATTGAAATATAGGTGATAAGATTGCATTTTTTCAGAGCCCAATCGAAATTTCCAGCCTTATAAATTTTATCAATATTATTATTTATTACTTATACTTCTTGTTCAAACTTTGTAAAAATTCATTGTTTGTTTCTGCAAATACTGGCTGATCAATCATATGGAGACATACTGGGATTTGCCTATTGCCTTATTTTTCTCCATTCTTCTGATAAAGACTGTAACAAGTATTAAGTGGTCAGATGTAAAACACCTAGACACGGAAGAAAATTCTAAAAAGGGAAACTCCTGGATCGCCTCTTTGGGAGTAACTGAGGGTTGGCCCATGAGCACAGCATTTTCCAAATGCTCTGCAGGGACTCTTTTGTCTTTGCACACACTAAACCCAGCTCTTTCGGATGGTCGCCAGTTTTAGGAAAACTTAGGCTCTACTATTAAAAACCCAAGCTGATTTCTCCATTCATGTAATAAAAATAATGTGTGCTGTCCCAGGTTCAGGTGCTCTGGGTTTTTAAAAATATGCAGTAAATTTGATAATTAACTTTGGATAAGGAAGCATGCAGGATATAGAACACGCTTTAGGAAGAAAAAAATATATATGTGTGGTTTTAGCAGAATGGGAAGGCTGCCCAGAACATGTCCCCTGCTATAAGATTAGTTTGGGAATTAGGGATTTACAGTGCTTACCCCCATCGAGAGGGGACTTGGCTATATTCCCTAGAACTGCAGAGATAAACGGGTGGGAGTGAAAGAAATAAGTAAAGGCCAGAGGCTGCTGGAAAACAGGCTTTCCTGTCACTAAGTCGTGATGTCGTAAAGAGTTCTGAAGTCAACCTAGGTTCCAGCCTGGGAAAGAAAGTTTCTGTATGTTAACCGCAATAACCACTGACTGATTCAGTCTCTTCGTGATCCGCCTGAGAAACGTAATATAAAGGTCTGAGAGGAGGTGGCGGTGGGGTCGGCCCCTCAGCCCAGAGCTCCATGGCGCATCTTCTGCTAGTGTCATGCACCCAGTGGAGTCTTGAGAGTAGGACTGGATCGTGACAATGCAGATGACAACCGTAATGAATGATGACAACAGTGGAATCAGAAATGATTAGAAGACTGTTGCAGGAGGTGGGAAAAATTATAATTATCTTTAAAAAGTATCTGGATATGTGAATATAAATGGGGTAGATATGAGACACTGGCAAAGAATTTCTTTTGAAAGGAGATCCATTAGAATTCACTTTCATGCAAAAATAAAGTAGAATGAAAAAGATCGTAACATAGGAAAGTAGTTTCTAAAAGCTGCTGTAAAAATAAAATGCTTGAATTCCTAAAGGGAATTATGTATATTAAGCAAAATAAAACAGTACTTAAGGGTTCCCTGAAAAGTCCCCTCACCTATCCCTAGACACCACTCCTGGTTTCTTATTTTGTTCGCCGTTGTCCTCTCCTTTCCTGCTATGAGAGAAAGTTCTGATTCAATATACATCACTAATGGTCTCATGTGCAGTATTTTAAAGTAGCAGACATGTGGTTTTTATTATTGCTCTCCTTTATGTATTTCTTCCTTCTCTGTACTGTTTTGATTTCTTTCATTCTTTCTTTCCCTCCTACTTGTCTTCTTTCTTCTTCTCTTTCTCTCCCCACCTCCCAGACCCTAGAAGAGGTCCAGGAGGTCAAAATAGCCTGCATTTCCTCAAGTCACAGACATTCATATTGAAGGACTTCTCCTGGAAATATAAGGCATGAAAAAAAACCACCTCCAACTCACAAATGAATAGGTGCCAATTTGATTCCAGCTCCTGCCTGTGGGCCTCCTGGGTTGGCTTTTTCTCCAGTCAGAGCAACAAATTTCAGGCCATGGTCACACATGGCGTTTAGTTCTGCTCCAGGTGTCAGTGGCTTGGGCCTGCCCCGGCTTCTCCAGTGTTTGGTGCCCACGGATTCCAGCATTATGTCTTAAGCCAGAAAAACACCTGACTTGAATATAGGAAGAGTTATACCTGTAACAGTCTGTGTGACCACCAGTGACTTCTAATGTTGACTACTCTATAAAACGATGTCACACCCTACAACAACATCTTTATAGAGATCCTTACACTAAATTTTTAAGACGCATTTAATAGATGTTTCCTTCAGTTGCATGCTGTCTTTTTCAGTATCAGCAGACATGGCCTCTGTGTTTATTGCCTAACAATATAGAAATTTTCTTTACACTTCAGCTATGCTATTAGGGAATATAATAGGACTGGATTTGTGCAACTGTGGCACAGTATTGATTTATATGTGAGCAAGGGTAACTTGTAAGAGCTGGTGTACACCCCTCAACCCCCACACCAAAAAGGATGAAAGGAGATCTATATTAAAATACCTACATACTCACTCATAAGTTCTGAGTCTCTAACGTAGAGCATGGTGACTAGAGTTGAGAATACTCTATTGTGCACTTGAAATTTGCCCAGAAGTGTTCTTATTTAAAAAAAAAAAAAAAAAAGGTACTATGTAGGAGATGGAGTTAATTAGGGTTGTGGGAATTATTTCACAAGGAATGCATATAGCAAATCATCACAGTGTACAGTTTAAGTATGTTACATTTTTTCTTGTCATCTATACTTAAATAAAGCTGGAAAAAAATTAAGTCTTATCTTCAGGTCCTCACCTCTCTCTAGAGTTGACAGATAAAATATAGAATGCCCAGTTAAATTTCAATTTTACATAAACAAGAAAGAATTTTTAGTAAAATGTGCCATATTTATACTAAGAATATTTGTTATTTATTTGTAAATCATATATAACTTGCAGTCTTGCATTTTTTTCTTCTGTGAAATCTGGCTTTCCCACAATGTAACACACCTCTTCCAACTACTCCCTTATCCTACTTCCATCTTCTTTGCACTTATCATACCATCTGGTATTACATCGTTCATTCATTTTTTCCTGTGTCATTGTCTGTGTTTCAGTACTGAAGTCCTGGCTCTGTGGAAGCAGAGATGTTGCCATTTGTCATTCACAGAAACAAGCCTAGAGCAACGTTTAGCATATATTAGTTGCTCAATAAATATTGAATGAATTTATTGATTAATGAAGGGAACATCTATCTCAAAAACCTGTTTCTTGCCCAAATGTGCAAATAATTTATATGGATAACTAAACCTATAATATTTGCTGTTTGTCTTTTGCTGTTTTTTTCCTAGTTAGTTAGATTGAAACCATTCAAAGATATGCATGATGAGTATTTACTATGTTCCTGCACTCTAAGTTTTGTACACATAATACAAAAGTCTTATGAAATTGGTACAATTTTTACTCTTAGTTTGGCAGTCAGAAACATGAAGCTGAGTAAATAATCATGTCCAAATTCATATAATCTAATTATCAAGCAAGACTTGAGACCTCGTTTATGATTGTCCATTAGATAAAACGTTTTCTTAGTATTTATTTTACGCTTTATTATCTTGAAGTAATGGAAACTTAGAAGACACACGAACAATATTCTTGTGTTTTAATAATTTATTTTTACAAATTCTGTCTAATATACTGGCAAAAAGTGAGAAAGAAAAATTACTTGTGAACAACTAACTAAAATGAACCTTTGCTAACAGATTAAAAGCAATCTAACACTTCATTTTCCAGAGGTGAATTATATGGCTCTTTAGTTAATTTTTCTGCACAAATTATAAGTAATTATACGTTAAACAATACTATTTCACAAGAGTTTTCATTTAAGGTTGTACTAATGCAATTCTACATATATTCAGAGAAAATGAGAAGAGAGGGCAGCAGTATATTTTCTTATGTTATTTAATCTTCTACAGGCTTCCATCCAAACTAAGCAACTAAAATGAAACACAGCTTCCCTTCCCCAGAGGGTTTCACTTGTTCCTTTCCTTGCCTCCTTTCCCTCTACCGCCTTGCCTTTCTTCCTGTGCTTCTGACTTTCCTTCTCTTTCCTTCCACCCACAGGCACTTTTGAAATGGCCTCAGAGGGGAGGGTGAGATCAGAAATGTGCCTATAGAACTCTCTACATGCTGATTTGGCAAGCATTCAACACAAACGCAATTAGAGAGCTTACCCTTGCATGAAATATTTGCTTTCCTGATAGTTACCAACTTGAAATTTTAGGAATGCTAGGGCATAATGTTCCTGTGTCAGAGTTAGGATCCTCAACTTCTCTTTTCTCAAAGTTACTGTTTTTAAAGTTTGTATATAGTATCAAAGGCTCACCAAGCAATAAATAGGAAAGCATTTTAATAAAATCCACTTGGCCAACTGCAGACAACTGCATCTGTCACTGGTATTCTTTGGCCAGAGTCTTAGGAGTTATAGCACGCTCACTCACAAGTACTTGAGAGTGCTGTGCGTACGATAACTGTTGGACCATGCATGAGCCCTGAAGCTCACCTTCAGTGACAGACACAGCAACCGACCAGGAAGTTGGTGGATCATTGATAACAGTGCTTGATCTTACCTGTCCGCTATAAAACAGCCACAAAAAAAGGAGGACTTAAAAAAATATGTAAGACAATTTGTTTGTTTTGCTTTGGGCAAAGATGAAGAAAATATTTCAAATGTACGAATTTGGTCAATTCATCAACACTTGGAGAAAGTATTTGTATTTATATTTGTACTTGTATTTGTATACACACACACCATATGTTAAGTATTTAAGTTTAGAAATTGGGGGAAAAATTATTTACCCTAAATTAAAATGGTTATATAATATTACAGAGTCATTGATGTTAATCATCATATTTTACTCTACATTGTATCCTTGGAACCTAGTCTTAAAAATAGATGAAGGTTTACTAAGAAAGGTTGCAGTATATGTAGAAGTCTTTGATCTGCAAAACAGAATAAAGTGAATAGACAAACACTAAAAATATTCTAAAAATATAAGTAAAATTTATTAGATGTCCAGGACATCCCAGACACACTGCTAAGAACTTTGAAAGCATTAAGTCATTCAGTCTTCAGATAACTTTTATAGGTTAGAAATCTTTTTATAGATGATACACTGAGGTTTAATGAGTTTAAAGAAGTCACCCAATATCACATGTAGTAAGGGGTATGCATCAGCTTCCTGTAGCCAGTGTAACAAATTGTCACAAACTTGATGGCTCGAAACAATAAAAATTTATTTTTTCAGAAGTCTAAAATAAATATTATTGCGTGAAAATCAAGATGTTAGCAGGGCTATGCTTCTTCCAGAGGTCCTAGGAAAGAATCTGTTCCTGACCTTTCCAATTTCTAATGGTTGCCAGTATTCCTTGGCTTGTGGACACAACACTCCAACCTTCAAAGAAGCATCTCCAGATCTTGCGTGGCTCCATCTTCCCAACACATTCTCCTCTATGAGTGTACATCTAATCTCCTCTGCATCTTTCTTATTAGGACATTTGTGATGGCATTTAGAACCCATCTAGATAGCCCAATAACCTCCTTATCTCAAGATCCTTAATTTAATTATTTCTGCAAAAACTGTACCTTTTTTGACCTGATATGTTTTAGGAGCCATCATTCAGTCCAAACCAGGATTCGATCTAGGATTTGAGCAGGTAGTCTGCCTCTAGGGCCTTTGCTCTTAACCACTATGATATACAGCATCTCCAGTATGTAACTTTTATCTATATAGGAAGAAAATACAATGGATGAGAACCTAAACAAAGCACTGGACTAAGGAAAGAGGTAGGAACAACTAGGTGTTCTACGGAAGGGAGAGACAAAGTGAAACCGGCACTTCAGACAGATTGCTGTATTGCGGTTTGGAGTGTGGTATGAAATAGACTGATACCGGAGCCGAAGAGAGCAGTGCAATAGGTTACACACAGATTGATAAAGATCTGAGCCAGGGTGATGGTAAAGGAAGTGGCACGTTTGGGCAGGAAATATGAAAGAAGAAATGCCAAGACTTGTGACTGAGTGGATCAGAAGGGCAAAAGACGTAAAACTTTGCACTCATTCAGCGACGTTTATAAACACGGTCTATATGTCAGCCACTGCTTGGATCCAAATATAGAGAATTAAATCACAGTTATTAACTTCATAAAATTCAATAAAAGATCAGAACAAATAAACAAATGATTAATATAGAGTGCGGTGGGAAAGATCTCATAGGTAATGTGAGAAAGCGGTAATGGGCGTGCATGTCAGGCATAGTGTTATGTTTTAGGTTCTTTCAGAATTAAGCTTAATGCAAAGCTTCCAGTCCAAGAAGGATATGAGGTCAGGAATCACAAGTAGGGGAATGGACAATGGAGGGAGGGAAAAGAGGCCAACAAAGCATCGTTTTCAAGCCAGTTATCAGTATGGATAACCGGAGCTCAATCCAGCTGGGCCTTGTTGGAGCCAGTGTAGACAAGATGCTATAGCCTTATCCCACCCAGGACTGGGGTTGCCAGGAGATTTAGACACCAAGTCCCAATGAAAAAGTAGAAACTTCAGTTGTAGTTGTCATAGAGGTGCCATAGCATCTGGCTGAAAATAGGTACTTATTTTTCACATTTAAGACTTACTTTAATAGTCCTTAAAATAAGTTTTTAGTGATGGTGAAATGTTCTTATTTCATATCATTAGGGAAGAAAGAGATTCATTAATCCAGAGAATTGCATCAGGAACATTCAATTCAATAATCATTGATGTATCACAGAGGCTCTACCTGTAGCATTAAGAACGTGTGTATTTGTTTCTCTGTTCCTTAACACTCCCCTTACCTGGGGCTGCCCTTGCCACCTTCCACACTTCGGGGCTCTAGTTTGTACATTCTAAGTCTTACGATTGACTGAGCAAATAAGGCAGCAAATATCCAAGTTAATATTCATTTCTCTTTTACTTCGTTTCTTCAGAGATCCCATAGAAATTTTTGACTTCTATTTTGGAGGGAGGACAGTCCCACCATATGACAAATAAAAATTGTAATTGGATTTCTACAAACAAAGGAGTCAAAAGGCCCAGTGGGCCTGTGGAGCCGGTCTTGTCTCCCACCTCAGTGTGGGCCTGGCTTGCTGCAGCAGCCCACGGGGCCTTCAGGACATCCATCCCTTCACCTAAGACTCCCCACTCTCTGGCCCTGTGCGCACTTCAGTGACTTGTCAGACTGGTAGAGCGTCGGTCCATTAGGAGTCTTATCACCTGCAGTTTTTATGGACTGTTCAGTAATGAAAATAGAGCGGCGTTTGAACTCCCTGACATGGAAACCTTCAAGAAGCTATGGAATGTGGTCACTGGTATTTCTGGTATCTTTTAAATGTCAAGAGAGCAGAATTTCTCTTGTCAGTTGTCACAGCAAGGCTAACAATTAAAGCCATCTGCACTTCATTTCACTCCCCAAGGGCATCTTTCATTTTTCACCAACTTCCTGTTGTTGACAGCACAGTTCCTCCCGATTTCTCTCTGCAACTGTGAGGTCACCACCAGGCTCAGGCCATTCGGCGATCTGCTGGCTTGGTCCAACCCCCAAAGAGTCCTTTGCCATGAGAGCTGCAGCCTCCAGTAACCGGGACCCCGCACAGACACAGAGATGAACATCAGCCCCTCCCAAGCAGTGCCGACAAGGGCAGTGGACACGCTTGTGCCAGGACCACCATTGCAGCAGACACAGCTCTGCGCAGGACTTTTTTATTCAAGAAAAAAAGACGGAGAAAGGAAAAGAAGAAATTGGGAGGAGGGTGATAAGGAAGGAAGGAGGGAGGGAGGGAGGGAGGGAGAAATGGAAGGAAGGAAGGAAAAGAAAAGGGAGAAAACAGAAGGTCACGAGAGAAGGGAAGGCAAAAAAGAAAATCAAGTCTGTTCATTTTGAATTCAGACGCATTACTTTACTGTCTCTAAAGATGTTAAAATAACTGTCAATCACAAATTCTGTATGCCTTTATTGTAGTGTTTATCTTAATGAAGGATGGTGGCAGATAGAAAAGAGCAGAATGTATATAGAGCAAGTTTATAGATTCCATAGTGTCTTCGAGGAACCGCAAAGGTGAACTGACGATAATGATTCGAACCAGTAATGTTGCTGGTTACTGTACTCAAGGGGTGTTCCTTTTTCGTTGTGTTAGTGCTACGAAACAATTAGAGGAGTAATCCCGTTGCTGAGAAGACAGTTTTTTTCCAGTTCTGGGGATATATTTCTTTGTCTGATGTTGACTGTGCAGTCAAGGCCAACAGATATTATATACTTATTAAAATTATGAATTCATAATATAATATTCTAATAAACTTATTTACCAACCCAATCCAGACAAAAGCAGAGTTTCTAGAAATTCTGTCAGCATGAAGATTACGTATAGGCTAGGGAAATACACACTTGTTATTTCAAGTAGAAATTTAAAAATACCTAATCAGATTTATTTATAGGCTTTTCAGTTTTATATGCACAGTTCTAACCAAAGAAAATGAACAAATTTTAAAGAATAATTCTCTTTGGCTCTATAGACAGCAGAATCAAACAAGTCACGTCAGGACTCCAGACATGTAGTGTTGGCCCAGTATAGACCGGATTTGGTCAACTTTGGATTAGCAAATTAGTCACTTGAGAGGTTCACTAATTTAGGTCCCTCAGGTACTGTTCAGTAAATTGCTGCTGTACCCTTTCATAATGTAATACCCCCTGTGAAGAACTCTGCAGTTAGCCTGTTTGGCTCATTAAAAATAGAGTATAGTAAACATCCATCATGTAATCGTCTCTGGATATTTCTGAGCTCGTAAAGCACAAAGTGCCAACACCATGTGTGAGGTTTAAATTTGTGTCAGATCATGTCTACTTTACACAGTTTTCGAAAACACGGCTAAAATCACAAAAGTCAACAAGACTTGCAAACAGCTTCTGTCCTGCACATATCCAGACTGTGAGAGGCTCATACAGCATTTTCCCCTAATAATCATCAAGTTATAATTTCTTTGAATCTTTTCTTTTATAAGCCGGATCAAAGTTATTCCAATTTGTTTTCTAGATCCTTCTTGGATCTAATAAAGAAAAATATTTTTCTTAAACATGTCTGAAGACACACTTCTGAATAAACTATATCTTTGGGGATGCAACCCTACAGCAACCTCAGGGTCAAAATAATTAAGCTACATAGCTATTTTTTGCTATTTTTTTCCCCACCTTCTGTTTCTAACAAAATGACGAAATATTGTGGCCCCCTCCTCTAAGACCTGATTTTAAAAGAGTCAGAAATGCAAGAGGGACATTAATGAATCATGAAAATTAAAAATTAAAAAAAAAAGAAAGAAAAGAAAATTGTGGTGCTTCGAGCAAGGAGGGAGATATAGAACAGGAGTGAGGATTTGCATGAAAATGAAAAGGGCTTTGTACAGAAAATGGTGATAGTTGGCCTTGAACTGAAGTATGTGATTTACTTACCTCTCTATATTGGATATCCAAAAAAGGTAAAAAATAAATATAAAAGAGTCCAAGATGAGAGACTGAGTCCATGTAAACTTAACTTCACTCTTAATATCAAATGAAAATAGAAAAATAAGAATAAATTAATATTAATTCTAGAAAACAGAAAGAGAGCCATTAGTGGAATTTCTGGAAGATGAAAAGCAGATGGAATCAAATTAACAACAAAACAAGCAAACAGAACAACTTATTGAATAAAGATCTTGTCATTAACAGAAGCTTTAAAAGGACAGCCTATCATAAAATTTTTTTCTATTCAAGTCCTATAAAAATATCCCAGTGCAAATATGCAGAGGCTGGAAATGCAACAGACCATAGGGCTGTCAGTACCATAATATGATGGTTCCTCCACCAACATCGACATACGTAAACCATCCAGCCACTCTTTTATAAGATAGACAATATGTCTGGAAGGACATCCGTGAGTCTTTTTTGTACTAAGAAACAACTAATAATATGTAAAAACAGTTAGATTAATGGGGAAATTTTTGCCTATGGATGCTGAAAGGTTAGTAAAATGCAGTATTATGAGATAACAGACCTTTAGCAAGTTAAGGATGCAAGTAAGCAAATTCTTCTCAGGGCATTTACATATGAAGTAAGAATAGGCAAATCTATTCTTCTAGGTAGATGTCCTTTTAAAAACACTTTCTTAAAGCCTGCATTGTGACTTGAACCAGATGAGAACAGCAGCTTAACATTTCCCAGCACAGTTCAGAGAGGTCACATTAGGACTCCCCATTTATTGGAATTACATTAATTTATAGGTTAATTTGAGCAGAAATGGCACCCTTACAATATAGTTTTCTGATTCAGAAACATAATATGTGCTTCCGTTTAATCAGCAAAACCAGATGGACACAGTTAAAGAAACGTCTCTAATGTTCGCCCTTAAGTATCATATTCCCTGCTGGTTTTGGATAAATACTTATTTGCAAACCTGACCATTAAAACCTCCATGTTTCACTGTCTTCCCATTCCGTGGCAACTTTGAAAGCTGTATGTTTAAGATGGCAACACTTCAAGACAGAAGCAGCCTGGACTCACTACTTGGAGGAGAGATGCCAAAAAGAATGTCCTAACCCACTCCAAACCTTGGAATGATCAAGCAATAAACCATTATTGGACCAAGCTACCAAGAGTTGGGGGTTCGTTTGTTACTGAGCATGGCCTGTTCTGTCACATCTAGTCCAGAAATCTGTTTTAACACCCTAAAGTAGAGTGCCGATGCGACACACCTGCAACACTGGCTGTCAACTTAGCACTGAGGCGGAATAAGCAAAGGACCTGATGTAGAGGCTTAACAGTTGACAGTCTGTGTTACACAGTGGCAAAATGTTTGGATATGCTGTCTGGTGCAATAACTCGAGAGGCAGACCATGTGCCTGCTGTGAGTGAAAAACTCTCAGGGGAACGGGTGGAATATACCATATTAGTGTGTTTTGACTATGATTGGCTGTGTTTAACAAGTTATTGCAGGAAAAGGATGAGTTTAGAAAAGAATTGTCTAGTTAGCAAATGATTACCTTAGGGAAAAGAGCTTCGGGCATTGTAAGTTTGGAAAGTCTAGCTCCTCTACACTCAGAGGGTTGGGAAATGGATTTTAAGGAGGCTGTAAGTAACACTGTCCAGTAAAATACTTCTCAGTCAAATCAGGTGAATCAAGGAAAAAATGAGATTACAAGTGTGCCCTGCTCATCTATTTTGTTTGCATACAGGCTGACCTAGAAGTCCTTAAGTTGAAAAAGAGATAATTAGAAATAAAAAAAAAAAGCAAAGCAGTGAACTAAATAACTAGTCTTTTAATTCATAAGTGACTGCACTGAGAGGGACCTTCTCTCAACCCAATAACAGAGAGCTTTCTTACCTCCTATGATACTGAATTTTTTTTAATTAAGTTTATTGAGAGTAACATTGGTTAATACAATTATATAATTTTCACGTGTACATGATAGTTTGACATCTATATATTCTATTGTGTGATTACCACCCAAAGTCCAGTTTCCTTCAGCTACCATGTATTTGATCCCCTTCACCCACTTCACCCTCCCCCCATGCCCCTATATTTGACCCCCTTTACCCCATTTACCTCTCTGCTCCTCCCCCACCCCCTACCCTCTGGTGACCACTAGTCCATTGTCCATGTCCCTGAGTTTCTGTTTGTCATGTTCATTTGTTGCTTTTAGGTTTATATCTCACATATAAGTGATATCATGTGATTTTCTACTTTTTCAGTCTGGCTTATTTCACTTAGCATGATTATCTCGAAGTCCATCCATGTTGTCGCAAATGGCAGTATTTCATCTCTTCTTATGGCTGAGCAATATTCCATTGTATATATGTGCCACAGCTTCTTTAGCCAATCATCTATATGATACTGAATTTTATGTGTCAAGTTGGCTGGGTCACAGTGCCCAGGGATTTATTTGGTCAAACATTTTTCTGGCTGTTTCTGTGAAGATGTTTTTAAGTAAGATTAACATTTAAATCCGTGGATTTTGAGTAAAGCAGATTACCCTCTGCTTTATAATGTGGGTGGGCCTCATCCAATTAATTGAAGGCCTTCATAGAACAAAGACTGACCTCTTCCAAGCAAAAAGGGATTTTTAAATATAAGTAAATAAAGGATTTAGTGAATGACTGAATAGATGTACTACTTATTGTGGTCTTCACAAGGGACTTTTAACGTCAGGTGAACTTCAGTCTACATTAGCCTGGGTAAAACCTGAGAGACAATTGCTAGATGGATATGGCTTTGCTAAGATGTGCCCTCTCTGCTTATGGCCAGGGAGTCAAGTTCATCATATCGTTAAAACTATTTTCCCCTTATTCTCAAGTTAGTTTGCTGATTGAGAATGGAAAGATCCAAGAGGTGCTAGAAGTTTAATCCTTTACCTCACTAAGATAATAAATGCCCCATTATAAAGCTCCTTTGTCCACATATCCCCCAAGAATTGTTGGGAGTGCAAAAGCAATGGAGCCCCTGTAAGACAGTGCTTTCCAGGTCGCTATCTGGGAACTCAGAATGCTTCCGCGAGGTCCAAGACAGGCTGCAAGATTCAATCCATTATAATACCACTTTCATATCACTCACATTTGAAATATCTTAATTCCCTTCCCCTTCATCACAAACTTCATTTATTCTCATGAAATAGTGTTAACTCAGCAAAACTTCTTGCTTGATTTTTGTTGCAGAGGCTCATCCCCAAGACAGGGTTTTAGAAAAGTGAGGAACAAGAGGATGGGGGACCAAGAGTGGGAAAGAAAAAAGAAAGAAAATAAAATATCTTCCCTTTAAGATTAAGGTCTGATTCTCATTAGAACCATGTTTTTTTATTTCTTTTAGTCCTTGGAAACATAAGACCAGCAGTTATTTTAATGGATGATCTAATTCATGCCGCTGCCTCCAAGAAGAATAAAATCTAAACCATACAAGATAAATAATAGCCTACCCTATTCTTAAAATTGTCCAAAGAAAGAGATTCCACAATTTTCTGTCTCCAAATTCATATAAAGAACTTGTTTCTTGCTATTAACGTAAATTCTATTTTTTTACTTTCTTCTCTCTTCCTTCATCCCTCCCTCGTGCCCTCCCTCCCGTCTGTCCCCCTCCTTTTCTTCCTCCATCCCTGTCTCTGTCCTTTTTCTATTTCTGTTTATTTCCCCTCTTTTCCTTCTTTCCCTTCTTTTTTCTAACTGTCTCTCTTTCTTTTTCTCCACTTGTATTAGTCTCCTTAGGCTGTCATTGTTGTAGCCACCAGCCCCCGAAAGACACACGGACCACCAGAAATCAGTGAGTTATAGGAAACACGCTCTTTATTCAGCCAGCTGGGTCTGCCAGGGGTACGCAGACCCCAAATTAAGCAGCCCTGAAATGTAGAGGTACAGAGTTTTTAAGCCCAAAATCCTATTCTTCATTCTGTCTGAACACAAAGGTCTATTTTTCTTCTATTCTCTACCTGTCGACCCACAGGTCGGCTGTGCAAGCGGGGGTACAGAAGCAGAAAGCTTATTGTTAGAATGTTGTGTTCCTATGGGTGATAGCCTGTGTTCCCATGGGCGATAGCCAAGCAGTAATTTTCCAGCCAGCACACTATAATAAAATACTAAAGGCTGGCTGACTTAAACAACAGAAATAAGTTTTCTCACGGTTTTGGAGACTAGAAGTCAGAGATCAAAGTGCCATCAGAGCTGGTTTCTGGTGAGGCCTCTCTTCCAGGCTTATAGATGGCCACCTTCTTGCTGTGTCCCCATGTGGCCTTTTCTCTTTCTCCTTCTCTCTCTCTCCTTCCCTCCCTCCTTCCCTCTCTCTCTGTGAGAGAGAGAGAGAGAGCAAGGGAGCTCAGATCAGGTCCCCACCCTGTGACCTTATTCAAATTTAACTACCTCCTTAAGGCTTTATCTCCAAACAGTCACATTAGGGATTACACTTCAGCATATAAATTTGGGGAGATACAATTCTGTTCTGAACACTACTGTAGTCAGACATATCTGGATTCAAATTGCTGCCAGCTCCATGACTTCAGGCAAGTTGTCTAACTCCCTCAGCTTTAGTTTCCTATTCTGTAAAGAGGGAACAATAAAACCGAATATTGAGGGTCCTTCGTGACAATTAAATAAACAAATTGTTACGCACCAAAGCGTAATGGAAAATACATCGAATATCTAATAACTTTTGTCCTTAACTTACTTCAAAGTTATTATAATGACTTCTTTCAGCCTTTTCTTTTCCAATCTATATAGCCAAAACCTTTTTTCATCTCTTCAAAAAAGATGCTTGTTTAATATTTTCATAATTTCTTTTATTGACTTAACAAATACTGTTTTCTTCTTGTATGACATAAGCTATGCTAGGCATAGGCTATAGTGTTGAATGAGACAGTCTCTGCTCATGCAGCACACTGTCTAGATGAAGGAATTGACAATCAACTAATGAAAACACCAGTAATATGCAATTACAAGTCCGTTGAGAGGAGCAATTTTAGTTTATTGCGGCAGGAAGGTCATGATTATATGGGAGAAGGGGGCAGGGAAGGCCTCACTTTTGAGGGTCTTATTTTCTCACCTAGATCTTCTTTAAGTCTACAATTCAACTAGTGTTTGGAAAATGAAACCAATACCTAAGGCTAAAATACTTAAGGTGAATTAAAATAAATAAAATGAAAAATAAAAAGTCCCAGGATGTCTAGAACACATAAATCAGAACTAAAGCAGTAAAACCTTTGTTGGCCTGTGAGTGATTCACTCACAGACAGATCAGATTTTCAAAGAAATAGTTAAAATTCAATAGTTTAAAAAAAAAGAACATTAAGCAGAAAATAGGCATCTACTGAGAGAATCTTGTCAGAGAAAAGACTACAGTAATCTACCAGTACAAACAGTACAGTGAATAAGAAGACAAATATTTAAATCATACAGACATAATTGTAACTTATAAAATTATGTATTCATAAGAGAATTGCCAGTCCGGAAATCAGTGATATGTGAAACATGTGTTTATTAAGAATATTTTTAAAGTCTGTACAAATATTCTTTGTACAGAAAACTTGATGTGTTATTGTGCACTACCTAATGGACTAATAGATGATATAACCAAAAAATAATCCAAAGTAAAGATGATAGGATGTTAAAAAAAAGGGAAAAGAAATGAGAAGAAAAAGATAAAGATAAAATTCATATTAAAAAAACATAATTGTAACAGTCCATTCAATATGATAAGGCTATTTTCAGCTTTATGGTCATATTCACATTAACCATGCTTATTAATGAAAACAGGGATAATAATAGAAACATATAATTATTGAACAATTGATATGTTTCTATGTTTTTGTCCATTTAGCTATCAATCTGTATAGTAAAATCTTGGAGAGTTTGAGGAGATATAGATATTATAGATTATTTGCTATGGCCCTTCTTAATTTATATTAGAGGATATTGAATCTTAGACCTTTAAGTGGCCCCTGTACAGGCCTTGGAGTTTAGACTTTCATACCGCAGAATAACTTCCTCCCTCCCTCAGCTCAGAAGTCCCCTAATTTTCTACCCAGTGGTTAGACAAGTACCCTGACAATCATCAGTGAAATATTTACTTTTTTGCCCAGCAGTCCTGACAATCAAATACCATATAATTTCCTGAGATCTAGGCTATTCAGTTTCATCTTTATATCCATCGTATAGCAATATAAATAAATACTATGTTAACAGAATTGTACACGTGTGAAAACCCAAGTAAATTCTGAATGGTTGCTGGAGAGTCTGAAGTAAGAAGGAGGATGACTCTTTTTCAGAGAAAATAAAAATACTTGAGGTTAATACAAAATTATATTTCTAAAATAAATCTTCAAAAACATGAAAAATCACTAAGTACAATATTAATGCACATTCTGGATAATGCACACAATTGAAAATAATGCAAACAGAATTTTTATAAACAATATGAAATTTCTAATGGTTTAGTCAACAGTTTTCACTTAAAAGTATGTCATTAGTATTTTAATTATTATGTTAATGGTTGAACAAAGTTTAACAAATTTTGCCAGAATTTATTGTTTCTCTATTTTTGGATTTTTAAGATTCTATCCAAATGTTTTCTATACTTAAATAGATTTCTATACTAAAATAAAATTGCAAAAACACTATAGTTTTTTTGCTTTGATTTTAATAGACCACGTTTTTCTTTTTTAACTATAAAAAAAAATGCACGCTGAAGAAAAATTAAAAGACATAAACAAAAATATTTAAATCATACATATTCCCACAGTCCAAAATAATTACTAATAATTAATAATTTATCAAATGACTTGCCATTATCGTATGCATGCATATGAATGTTTATAGAGATACATATAACATAATTTTAAGAAATTTTAGCTTTGTTGGGGGGAGCGTACCATAAACAAATATTTCCAAGTTTAAAAAACTTCCTGATAAGCGAATTTTGTACTTGTCACTCATTTCCAGAGACCTAACACTTCTGTCAAGAACACAGGCTTCTAAAATTTACAAATAGAAAATTTCATATTATCAGATCTTTATAGCTTATTCTCAAGATTATTATAAAGAATGCATATTTTCTTGCTAATCTTCTTTAAACTGAAGAATGAAAATTTAAATGTCTTTATAAAATAAAAATTTAATTATACACACTATTTTCTCAGTTTTTTCACATAGTTCTGTATGCTGAATATTTTATATGTCATTTCTACAAATTATTTTATTAGTATTCAATGGCTATGTGATAATCTCTCAACAAGAGTCCTAAATTAGGTTTTTAGACATTATGAATTATTATGAATAATTCTGGATTAGCATCCTTGAGTTAAACATTTGTCCATATTCTTGATGGAATTCTCGATGTCTAAATGAAGTTCTGTGCATTTATACTACCTTCCTTATTTAAAGCATAACACATTTATTTTATTAATTAAGCATTAACATTCGACATTACACAAGCAACATCTTTCTAAATAGCCACAATATTTATACAATTAACAAATAAAAATTTATGGATTTAACAAATTAAATTTCCCCATTGCAAAACCACTTAATCAAATTCTTCAAAAATTTAATTAAAA
Source organism: Pteropus alecto (assembly GCF_000325575.1). Classification (NCBI taxonomy): domain Eukaryota; kingdom Metazoa; phylum Chordata; class Mammalia; order Chiroptera; family Pteropodidae; genus Pteropus; species Pteropus alecto. The sequence goes on along the minus strand of NW_006440645.1, from coordinate 5,097,920 downwards.
CTTTAAATCTAGCATACCCATTTCTCTCAAATGCTTTAAACACCATAATTAATAGAAAAAAGCACAAATATTATTACATGGAAAGGTTACAAACTTATTAATGTTAGGGGGATTTAATGTTTATTTTCATTATTTTAATTGTTTTTACTAACATTGGCTTTTTACATTTTTCTGGAGTTACCTTCCTAATAATGCAGTAATTCTACCAGACTCAAAAAAAATTCATACCATCTCAGAGTAGCCGATGCTACAGAATCCTCAGTGCCAACCTGTTGATTCTTGGTTGGGTAGGAATGTGAATGCAAGGTCTTGAAGCAATGCACATCTGAGCCTCTTAAACAGAAGTCTCTGGTGCTACCTCGTGGGACCTTTAAGTCTGTGCCTTTCACACAAAATTTAATTTTTAGAAGCTTGAGGCCTCTGAAGTGTTGCTGTAACTTTTAATTTTTTTTGACTGCCAAAACTAACTCATTGTTCTGCCCTATGCCATGTTGGTCTGGCTTGTTAGGATTATTGCAAACTTACCATGCCGTATCAGTATCTCATCACCATTTTCACCGACTGTGATGTTAGCTGTAAGGTTTTTGTAGATATCTTTTATCAAATTGATGAGGCTACTTTCTGATGTTAGATAGCTGAGGGTTTTTATTACAAACGAGTATTGAATTGTAGCAAATATTTTCACTCATTTATTGAGATGACTTTATGGTTTTTGTTTTTGTTTTTTTATCCTGATAATGATATATATTACACTGCTCATTTTTTAATGTTTTATGGATCTTGCATTTGTAAGATAAAACCAGTCAGTTTGTATTGACTCATAAGAGCCAATTGTTCAATTTTCAGAAAATCTGCTAGCCAGTTTTTAAATAGAGATATCGTTAAATATTAAATTATATGAACTTATAAATAGAATATATTAAAAACACAGAACTAAATATTATATTTTACTGTTACCTATGCTCTTGTTTATTTATATCTATTTTTTCCATATGATGGAAATGCAGTATAATAGCATGCTTTCCTGTTCTGGTTCAGTGATGCCACATAGCTTAAACTCTCATGCTGAGAATATTTATAGCATGAAAATAATGCTATGAATCAAAGTGTAGTTTACTGTTTTACTGATTGTCTATACTCATGAAAATGAGGGAGAAAAAGCTAATTGTGCTGATTTAACTTAAAAGTGTGTGTGTTTGTGGCCATTATATTATGAACAAGAGAAAAGTTGATCTAATTCTCTTCCAGTATTTGAAAACTATTAACTGATTCAGCAAAACGTTGCCTGAATGAGTAAAGTCCAACTATTTATTTTTTTATTTCACTTTCGTCTTACTGATTAACATTTCAACCAAAGTATCAACTAACATTCATGGTGAAACTGTACTTATTCATCAATTGCAACCATAAATTGTCTACAAATATAATTCATTGAAAATCAATAAAAGAATTTAATGAGACTAATTAGTTATCTGAAATTGACAATAACAAGTAAACCATACTTTATAATGTATATAGATCGTGTAGTAAATGTCCATTTTATCAGTAATTACATAATGAAGTCAATGAAGTCATGCACATGTATAGAAAGAGCATACTTTTTATCTTTTAAGATGTTAAGTATTTGCCAGCATACCACTGGTAAAACCCGATTCATCATTATGTACTACTGTTCTGTTAATGCAACTGGACTTTCTTGATTTTGGTATCATATTTATATTGGTCTAATGACATGAACTGGGAATATTACCCTTTTTATTTCTCTTAAAAGATTAAGTGACCTTGTTATTATTTCTTTTGTAAATGTACACTAGAATTAACCTGTCCAGCCACTAATGCCTGGAGTTTTCTTTGTGGAAAAGATTTTAATTATGGATTTAATTTCTACAATACATATCCATCTACTAACTTAAATTTTATATATCTTGTTGGATCATTTTTAGTAATTATTTATCAAAGAATTTGTCAATGTTATGTAAGTTAATAGCATCAACTTGCTCATAATATTCTTCTATTATCTTTAAGGTATAGAGTAATATCTATTTTATTCATTTTGGGGGATAAATTCTGGAGGGCCTTTTCTATTATTTTCTTGGTTAGTTTTCATTGGAATTTTTCAATTTTATTAATCTTTTTAAAAAAACAAATGCTTGCCTTTGTTGATTTTCATTTTATGTTTGTATTTTACTGATTTCTGCTTTTACTCTTATTTATTTTCTATCTACACTCCTTTCATTTGTCCTTTCTTTTCCAGTGTCTTGAGGTGAAAGCTTATCATTTAAAACCTTCCTGTTTTCTAATAGAAGTATTTAAATCTTTATATTTTCCTGTAATCACTTCCTTAGCTATTCCCATAAATTTCGTTATCATTCAGTTCACATTGCTTTAAATTTCTATTGTGCAATCATCTTTGACTTATGTTAGTCTTAAGTATGTTGTTTAATCCAAGTATATTCAAAGTATTATTTCATTTTCCCCCAAAGCTACTAGCTAATAGATTTATATCTTAATCGCAATAACATCTCAATACAAAGTAAATACACCATACTAAAGTAATAAGATATTACAATCTTTTTCAATTATCTAATTTTCTTAGATATTATTCATTTCAAATTTTTAGAAACTCTGTGAAATTTCAAGTCCAGAGATTTCAAAGAGCAATTTGAGAAAAAAGTGTTTATTGGCTAATAGTAGATATATTATATCTAGGTATGTCATATATTACCTTTCAAGTTAAAGAGCGCATATCTATAATAACACGCAAGATGTGCCATCTTCAAAGTAGCATCTCATTTAACCCTCACATCATTCTACATTTATTGTTTCCTACCTGTGAGTTACATTTATTGTTTTCTTCTGTTTTATTACCAAGAAAATTGAGATTTAGGGGAAAAAAGCGACTTTCTCAAGTGATAGATAGTAAATGACAGAACCAGGATTTACACCTGAGCCTTCTGAGTGCCACATACCTACAAACCATGTTGTGGTAAAGGTTACTCGAGATAATACGTGTAAAGCAGAGCGCCCACTACAGAGTGTGCGCTAAAAATCTGTTGTTGTTTTATAGGCATTCTGCCTTTTGTTTTTTCCAAAAGATGATTCTTTCCCAGAAAGCCATGAAGATAAATGCCTCAAGCATTTAAGTTGTTATTTTACTTAAATCCGTATATTTCAACTTTTTTCAGGCCCAGTAGTCGCTTCTTTTTTTTTTTTTTCCGAAGTACAGTATCCACAAGTGGAAATTCCAAATGTCACTGAATCTCTTTCAGTGTCAATTGCATGAAAGAGAACGATGGGAGGGAAAGCACAGTGCATCTCTCAGTCAGAAGACAAGATCGTTGAACATTTTGATTTGACAGAAAAACTCCATAAAATATCTCCTAGCGAAAATAACCTCTGAAGAAATTGTGCATGTACAAGAGATTTATGTCCCCAGTTAGACCAGTGGGGAAAAAGTAGCCCACAGCTGGGGACCGAATTGTGCCCTCCCCACATTCATATACTGAAGCCCTGGCTCCTGACATGACTGAGTTTGGAAAAAGAACTTTTAAGGAGGTAACTGAGATTAGATGAGGTCATGAGGGTGGGTCCCTAACCTGATGTGACTGTGTCCTTATAAGAAGAGTACCAAAAATATGCATGCACAGAGGAAGGACCATGTGAGGACACAGCTAAAAGGCGTTCATCTGCACAGGAAGGACAGAGGCCTCAGGGGAAACCAAACCTACGGACACCTTGATCTTGAACTTCCAGCCTTCAGAACTATGAGAAAATAAAAATCTGTCGTGTAAGCTGCCCAGTCTTGGGTATTGTGTTAAGGCAGCTGTAGAAGCTAATACACCCCCCAAATCTAAAGTACATTTGAAATTAATAACAGAAAATAGTTTGGTTGAGTAAACATACAAAATGGGTTTCCTGTTTTGGGATTAAGATTCCCTATCTTGTAATTAATCTTTACCATGGATAGATCTTTTGACAGGTCTCAGTATACAGATGATTTATGGCATAAGAATGTAGTAGCCAGGGACTTGGATTTGTGGCTAATTTAAATAATCAGTATTGACAAACTAACATTTCATCCCAATTCCTCATATATCTCAAAGCCTTGGCTTTTTTTTTTTTTTAAATCTTTAAGATATATTATTTTAACATGGATTCCCAGGTGCAGGATTTCTGATTTGAAGGATAAGTATATATTTCAAGCCTTGGCCATTACTGAAAGCAGAGTTATACAACCATTTAGACTGCTGAAACAAAGGGAAGATAGTTGGGCAGAAAATACTTTTCCTGGTGGCCAATGGCAAAGGGAAATTGTCAAGCTGTTCTCTATGTGTCCAGCCCAGCAGGTGGCCTGGCCTAAGGCTTCTAGGCTTCCACATTGTCTGTTTTCAAAGAGAACAACTCTCTTTTGCAAAGGGCCCCAAACTAGCAGAATTAGGCCCCTTTGATGCATCTACTTCCTCTGGGTCATATCTACCTCAGAAATTTTATGTACAGAAAGGAAAGAACAAAGAGGATATTCAGCTACAGGACAAGAATGAGATTTGTCACTTCCTTTTAGGTACCTTAAAACATAGCTGAATGGAGAAAGATTATGGGGCAGTAAAATATTGTTTTAAATATTCAGTGAATGAATAGTATGAGACATTTATCATAAAAATAACAGTGAGCCAAAGAAACAATTCTTTCACTGAATACAATTATATTACCTTTACTACCGCTGTGAGCTGTGAGCAATCTGCTAATAAATGGTGCTGTACTGGTCATAAACCTTTTTACTTGTTTGAATTTTCAAAAACTTTCCCTTCATAAAAGTAGTAATCATTTGTCACAAGCTTTATTGTTAACACTTGCCGCAATTTTTTAGAAAAAGTCATTATGGTTTAATCATCTAACTTTAAGTTTTTTTATGGTTAATATAGTTTTGAAAGTCTAAATCTTGAATGTGTTGATTTTATTCTTTAGGTCCAGAGAAAGCTATCACTTTTGTTATGAGATTCTAGTTTTCAGAGTCATGTCTGGGCAAGGTATGGATAGTATTTGGATTAGGTAGACTATTAGCCAACATACAAGAAGTAAAGAAGCTGTATGGTTTGTAATTAAAAAAAAAAAAAAATTGAGATCTACAGTTAAAAACCTTGGATTCAGATCCCAAAGCACTTGCTACCAACCAGATGGCATTAGAAAAGTTACTTCACTTCTTTGAACGTTCTTTGCCCATATATAAGTTTCTAGGATTGTGATGTCAATCTGCTGTGAAAACTTATCCATGTTTCGCTCATGGGAGAAAGCCTCACTAATGTGTTTGTTGAAGGAATGAAGTATATGCTGCTGAGGAGAAAGTGGGGTGAGCGTCTACCCTGGATCAAGAAGATGGGTGTTTGGCGAGGCAAAGCCACTAGGAAAGCTTTGCTACATATGACCCAAGAATCTCTGCAGAAAGAATTCCTCCTAAGAGAAGAGAAAGGCAGGTTCCTGAGGGGGCAGGACTGATCTCTCAGTGGGCATAGGAGACAAAGTCTGATTATATCTTTTCTGTCCATGAACTTGCTTCTCAATCTTAGCTGAAGAGTTGGCTATGTGGAAAAAAACAGACGAAAAATGGTGGTTCCTCTGAAACCCCTGTGAAACATTTATGCTCTAAGTGATGTTTGTATGGAATAAGTATGACATACGGAGAAAGAGACACTTTCCCCCACTTCTGCATGAAAAATAGCATGGTTACCATGCACAAATGGCTCCAGCAAATACAAGATTGCTTAGTACACCCACAGTTCTGCCCACCAGCAGCAGCAAAGGACATGTGACATAGCCCAATGAGAACATAGCTCCCCTGGCATAGATACTCGGTTCTCATGGTGGACTTCCAGCAAAGTGACTTACAAATAAAGCACTTCAGGCAAGTGGTCTTAGAAAAAGCACTGGGAACAAGTTCGTTACACAATGTAGTTTTCCAGATATTTTTCAATTCTGAGTCTCAGAGCCAAGACAGGTGGTAGGGAGCAGGGAACAGGCAGGCATATCCCACCTCACAGAGCAGTTATGCTCTCGATTTCTGTTCCTCAAATTGTCTTCTATGGAGCATTAATTTCCCACAAATTAATGATGGAAAATTTAAGAGTTTGCCAAAATGTTAAGAAAAGACAAGAGGTTAAAAAAAAATCAAGATAAATGATAGACCTAAAAGACAGAAGAATGGAGAGAAAATTAAAAATTTTAGCCATTTATGAATGGAGAAATGAGAATAATTTGAGCAGAAGGAATGAAAAATAATTAAGGAAGCTTATCTGAACTGAAAAATATTCTCTTTTAATATATGCTCTTACTATGTTCCCGGCACTCTGCTAAGTATTTTAGCTGAATTGTCTCATTTAATTCTCAAAATAATCCTCTGAGTTAGTTTGTATTAGTCGATTTTAAAGCAGAGGAAAGTGAACCATAGAATCATTAAGTAGGTACTCACTAAACTGCTCCTAGCACTACGTGACAGAGGAGAATATATTCTTCGTGTGTGTGTGTGTGTGTGTGTGTGTGTGTGTGTGTGTGTGTATTATGCATGAATATTGAAAGAGCTTACCATAGACTCCAGGAAAAATTATTTATATCCAGATATAATTCAGTCACATTTTCGTATGACTACACATAAAAGTAGTCAGAACTAGTATATTTATTATCAAAATAGTGGGCTGTCTCAGATGTCTTCTGTAAAACACAAAATACTAGAAAATAAATGGAGCAATAATTATGTAGTTTTGAGAGAAAAAGACAATAACCAATGGGTCTTTTGTATTTGAAGGCAACATACATGCAAAGAGTCATAAATATGTGACACAGGTAGTTTTTTAATATATGAGGACCTAGAGATGAATGAAAACTAAAAACTGAAGAATATGAATGATATATTTAAGAACAGTTAACCATATAGATGAATCTAAACAATTGTAAATCTAATTACAAAACTAAAATCACAGGTTTTAAAAGCATATTAAAATAGAAAATACATAATTTCAAATTTAATAGTTTAGTATTCATCTGGATTTAAAATAATAAAGTTTCATATGTCATGTGCAAAAAGTCTAACTCTAATTTTTTATAGCACAAATTTCTTAAAAGTTGCAGAGTAGTTAAAAGTTCAAGCCAGAGAAAGATTTATTAGTCAGAGGCAAAGGTTATGAAATCAATGCAGACAAAAGACATTTCAAGGTAAAAAATATATATGTACATATATTAATCAGGACAAAGGGGATTATCTAATACTGATAAGAAGAGATATAGCTATGTAAGTTTACAAGTAGGATAATATTTTTTAGAGATATACAAAATCAAAACTTACAAAATGAAATAAAATAAACTGACAAATATTATAGTGGCGACTTTAACATATATTTAAATCTTTTATGTTTTAAGTAGGTCCAAAATAAATGAAGACATAGATCTTTATATAATCTAAATAAGGTTGCTTAATAACAGATATGCATAAGACAGTACACTCCAAAGTGAATAAACTATTTACTGAGGTCCCATGGTACATTAAGAGATAATAGTCTATCACGGGAGAAAGAGGAAACCACAAATCCAAAAATGCTGAAAAAATACATATTTTCAAATAATACAGGAAAAATTTTAAAGTCATATATAAAATATTAACAACAAAATAGGCCGATACATATATTTAGAATTGAAAATAGTTCTCAAATAACTTGAGTGCAAAGGAAGTACATAAAATTACAGCTGAAATATATTTAGACACTAGGGTGTGAGTGCTACATTTCAGACGTATGGGTTACCTAAAGCTGTGTGGAGAGCTGAAACCATGTAAACGTTGGCTATTAAAGAACCCCTTGAATGGACAAATCCCTTGCAGTCCTGTTTCTGGCCCACTCTCACTCCCACCTCCCGCTGACTAGGTGATCCTCGTTGTTATAGGTAATGCCTTAACACCCGGATTTCCACTGAAATGTCATTTTCCCAAGGAAACCCCACCCTACTTCCCAAACCATTATCAGTTCTTGATTTTATATGTTTTCATACCATTATTTGTAATATATTTTATTTATTTTGATTACTGATTCATAAAACAAGAACAGGTTGCTATGAAAAAGGAGCAAGAAAAAGAGTCAGTAGAAAACTACTGCTACCAAAATGTAAAAGTAAACACAAGGGCTAGAAGATATGTTTGGGGGACTCGCTTGCAACAAAGAGCAAAAGGACGAAGCAAAAAAAAAGAGAGAATTCAATTCAGTTCAAAAATTTAACAGTTAAGAGACCCTGAAAGAGGGAAAAGAAGAAAAAGGGTGGGGGAGAGGGCTTTATTAAAAGAATAATAAAACTGAAATTTTCCAAAACTGAAGAGAATAATTGATCTTACACTTAAAGTATTAGATGATTTCCTCTTGAGGAAAAAGAATTTTCATTTTATTTTTATTGTTCTGTATGATTTGATTTTTTTTCTCACACAAGATTAATTTTTAAAGTTGATTTTATATAAATTTGAAAACAACATGAATAAGAACATTAAAGATGAGATGAAAATTATGTACAGGAACTTTTTTGTCTTTTTGTATTTTTCAAAAAACTTTTTAATATTTTCCAAGACGGTGCTTGGAAATTCCTGCCTCTCTCCCCTGCTCCAGTCCAAACACTCACCGTTCCCCTGAGCTCGGAGGGGCTCCAGAGCTGTGGAAGCAGGCAAGACCTGGGCAGAGCCTGCACCAGAGTGAGGCGAGTGAGGCCCTTACCTCAGGTATAAAAGTTAAGTAAGTGCCAAAAACTCAGTAACCATGATACCTAATGGTTAATGCATATTTAAAAAAATAATAACGATTAGCACTTCAAATCCATGCTGAACAAAAATATCAAAAATTTTAATAAAGACGTGATTAGTATTACTGAATTTTCTTTTTGCTTCAGGTTCCAATAGGGTTCAGCACAGCATTGCTGGTAAACATGAATGAATTTTAAAACCTGTGGTGTCTCAGTAATGGGTTCAAGCTCATTACTTTCCTCACCAAATGGGCCTGAGGTGAAGGTCAGAATGGAGTACATCCTGGAGGGAGACTGGTCTGAAGAGATCTGTGGCCCCATGAGAGGAGGCAGGGTGCCGCCCCTTCCTGAGAGTTTGGTGAAGAGCCTGCTCCTGTGTGTGCCTCTACACACACTTTCATAGGAGTCTGGGTGGGTTGATTGAGGCAAGAAGAGTGTGAGCACTGGCAGCTATGAAGAACGAGGAACAGAGAGACTTCCTCAAGGGGCCTCAACAGTACACTGACCCATTCCTGACCAGCACATCACCTGCCTCAACAGAATGGATGGCTACCAACAGCCACAAGGTGTCGGCCACTCATGGATCCAGCACTACTACGCCCGATGCATAGGCAAAGAGCACCTAAGGGGACCTAGGTGATCTTTGCGATGCACCAAAGAGGACACAGTAGCCAGACAGAGGGAGAACTAGCACAGACCCTGAACAGGAATCTCATACTGTCGGAGGAACTGTTGAGATGTTGGAGGAAAGAGAAGACAATTGGCCCATAAAATAATAACAAAAACACATAAAAGTTAATGACAGCATGTGCGCGCACGCGCGCACACACACACACGTTCCAACCTTTCTGGGACTTAGAAAGCAACAATATGATTTTTAAATTTAAAGAAAATGGTGGTGAACTAAAGAGGGAACAATTAAAATGAAACTGAATGATCAAGTTGGGGAGAGATCTGATCATGTAGAGGAAGAAATACAAATATATGGCAATCACACAGGAAAATATTCAAGAATGTGATGACAGATTCAGGAGCACATGACTACTGTGTTGATAGATATCCACAACTGGATAACTGACAGATCAGGCACAGAATCAAATAAGTTGTGTCTAACTAAAGGGTAGAGAAGAACGTCAGAAGAAGCAAGAGTATACAGCAGAGAGATCAGTAACATTCTCCAAAGAAGATGCAAACCTCCTGACCTCTGAAGGTCTTACTAAAGCCTACACAGTTGCAGTTAATGGCATCTGAGTGAGTCAAGTTCACATCAGACTGTCTGAGAGCACACCTATTCTCGCCTAGGCCTGGCCTGATATGCATAAGCCTAAAGCATTCCAGGAAGGACCTTGTCTGGCATGCCGGAGACCTCTTCACCTGTGCTGAGTGCACCTCATCAGTCTTGAGGCACACGGTGCACGCACAGTATGATGGCTTCAGCACCACACTCCATACTCTGGCTTGAAACAGCTTGTCACACATGTTCACGGCCACCACAGATCTAACACAGCTTGAGCGCATCACCTCCTTGAACACTTTGCAGTCACCCAGGGGTTTCTAGGAGACCCCAGCTACAGGGCCCATCCTGCAATGAGACCTAAAATAGGAAAGTGGGAGTTTCGGAAGGAGAAAAAGCAACAGCTCTTGGAAAGGAACTCATTAAGCCAATAACGTGGTAAATGTTCTCTGAGCAGAAGAAAGACTTGAATTTTCCTATTGGAAGGGCTCACTGAGTTCCAGGAAGGGCTCTTCAGAAAAGGCACATGTTAATGACAACATATATCCTGATACAGTTTCTGAATTCCAAGGAGACATCTTAATGAACTTCCAAACAGAAGTGGTTCTTTGCAAGAAAAAAAAACGATTACATGTAGCACTGAAATTCTTGTCTGTAACACAGGAAGTAAGAAGAGAATCGATCATCTGCCAATGTGTGTGTGCACTGGGTGGGGGGAAGTATGTGTGGATGTGCATATGATGCAGGAGTGGGCGAATCCCTGGGTGGAGACTCGAGTCCTACACCAAGAGAGGGAGGGTCCTTGACTGTGCGCAGGAAAGAATTCAAGTGTAAGCCAGAGTCAGAGACAAAAGGAAAGCTTATTGGAGAAGGAACGACGCTCCACAGATAGAGCTTGGTCTCTTCTCAAAGAAGAGAGTGAGAAAGACTCTGGATGTTCAAGGAATTCAGTTCATATGTGGTTCTTAGTTTCTATGAATTACAGTTTAAAGGCTTTGTTTCTACATTCTTCTTTGTTGGTATGGGTTGCTTCATGAAAGGTATGGCCATGCAGCATTAAAGGCGTGTTAGTAATCTCAGCCTTTGTTCTATAGGTTCCCTGTGGCCTGGCCCTAAGGGATAAATGGTTATTTTGTGGAGGGCACAACTTACAGTCAGTTTTCCTGTTCTCCTTTAATGGTATGGGTGTCAACATTAAAGGTATGGGTAGATAGTTGAGATCTTCCTTTGTTCTGTAGGTTCCTTGCGGTCTGGCTGTAGGGCTGATCAGCATGCCGTAGGCAATGAATACAACATGGTTAAACATTTAGTCAATTTCTGTAGTTCTTATGCCTCTTCTTTGTATTACAAAATTATAAAGATTCAAAAAGTATAAAAGTGTACTCTATTGGAAGCAATTACTAGACAAAGGATCCTAACCAAACCAAAATATCAGAACAGAAACCCCAAGATAGGAGAAGACAATAAGAGAGAATTACTGAGAGCATGAACTCTGAAATTAGGGGTGGCTATGTTTAACTAAGTTCAGGCCATTAGGGTACAAGAAATTAAGATGTGCTCAAGTTCTGTGTCATCTTTTTAGAGGAAGTTACTTGCCCCAGGCCTCATCTTTCACTCTGCTTGATGGCTAGGAAATGGCAAAAGTTAGAGCAAACTTGAAAAATGTATGTTGAGGATGAGAGAGTCACTCTATTAACCAGCAGCTGATCACATCTGACTGTTAAGTGATAGTGTTTGATCCTCTGCACATAAGGTCCCTTTGAAACAGCAGCTTAGCTCAACTAATACATTAGGTTTAACCATATGAAATTGCTGTTGTTCATTTAATACTTGTTGACCTTGGTGAAAATGTCAATTTTATGTAGTTTAATCTAATTTCTATTTCATAAATCAGTTGAATTCCTTTATTATAAACTCAAAAGGCTCCCAGTATGTCCCACTGTTTTCCTCAAGGAGGAAATAATAAGGCCCTAAATCAACTTTATACTCGCAGGACGGAGAATTTCTTTGTAAATAAGTGATTGAACAAAAAAAGTGATGAGAAGGAGGATTACTATGATTATGTTCTGCCAGAGGGTATAAAAAGTTAAGACAGGAAGCCTCTGAGAAATGCAGAGGGAGGGGGCTTACAGAAATGACCGAATCAGCCAGTTATAGATTAGTCACATCCTATAGATCTCTGAATGGCTTTCTGGAAACTCTTGTCATACCTACAAGAGAAACGATCTGTAAATAGATAGGACTGGTGGTCCAGAAATTCCTTCCCCCTTGCAAACCCCACCTGAAACTCCCCCTCCCCATCCTGAGTCAGGAGATGCACGTAGAACCTCAGACAAGGGAATCACTCGCCCCTTGCATGGATGCTGCAGGATATCTAAGCTGTACAAAATCTAACCAAGGGGAGCTTGTGCTTTGGTGCTGTTAAAAGCCCCACACACTCCGCTGGCAATAAATTCTCCTTCCTCTAACAAAGTTGTCTGAGCATCCAATTTCCTCCGTAGAGTGTCGCTTCCTGCAACAGAGTAAGGCTTAGAGGATTCTTTTCTTTCTCATATTTGCTTCCAGAGTAGTACAGGTGTTTTTGTACGTATCTTTGTGTTGTCTGTTCTTTCTCTTTGTTCTGCTCATGTGAATTTTTTTCCATGTATGCTTATTTTTCATTATGCGACATGCTCTTTTTTGTTGTTGTTTGTTTTTTTTACTTTGTGACAATTTTTAAAGCCTAAGATGACGGTAGATTCCTCCAGAAAGTATTCACATTTGCTTCTGCCAGATACTTTGGAATACCAATCATTTTAAAGGTTAAAGAATCATTTATAATTAAGTTCACAGTTTTAGTTGTGTCTGATAACACAGGTAGTATTAATTGGTACTGCAAATCCATGAGAGAGCTGGCATGGGGTTACAACTTCTCAGGGAGTTGTTTTCTCCTCTAGCTTGCCTCAGAGTTGAGGCAGATTCTTTGCATTTTTCTGGGGGGTAAAAAGAAAAGGAAATAGTTTAATTACTCTTCACCCTTATCCTGAAGACATAGCTTTTGGCTTCTGCTCTTTCCTGGGCAGGGCTGCCCCTTGACTCTCCACTCCAGGAAGAGCCTGAGCCTTGAATCCAGCCCTTTCTGTCCCAGTGCAGATCTCAAAACTGAAGGTTAAGTTCATCTCATTCAACAAAGGCCTTCAAAGTAAAAGTGGCTTCAGTCACTGACTTACTGCTCCCAGTTCCTACCTTTGATTAGAAGTGTTCTGAGAATTCTTCTTATCTTATTTGGTTATTTGATGATTTTAGGAATTTTAAAAAATATACTTTACCCAGCATTTTTACTTTTCAGTAGGAGTGCTATTTTAAATAACTTATTCATATTGTCAGTAATTAAGGTCATCGATAAGTGTAAAAAATATTTTCAATATTAAATTTGCAAACGTATCAAGGGAATTAGAGATGGATTTATCTGGCACACTGATGCTTACTTCACCTGCCTCTACCTCTCTCCCCACTATTTTATTTATATTCTCTAATTTACATGGGACTGATGAGCCAACTTGAACCATGTACTCAAAATGCAAATAGTGTTTTTTGAATTAAAATTCTAATGGCGCTTGATTTCCAGTCATTTTATTTGATACCTGAATATCTCTTCTCTGTAGCAAAATATTCCTTGATATCAAAATAAATTTTCAAAACTGTGTCAAGTGCATTTTGCTTGATGATTAATATCTTTCAAAGACAAGAATTTGACAAAACATATGAGGTAATTATAACAGGAAAAACAATAAAATGAGTATATATCTCAAGCCATAAATACCAAAGAAAATGAGGATCCTCTTCTCAAAAATTTGTAGTGCAAAGTTAGATATTAGTCAATGATCAGGAATGCAAAATAACCCCGGTCTTTCTATGAGTACAATGTGAAGTTGTAGTATTTGCACGCCCTGTTTGTATCCTTTCTCATTAGTTCTTCCTTTGAGAACACTTACAAAAGAAATTCTTCGTACGTGATGTCTCCTTCATGGGCTCTTAAAAGTATTGGCACGATACATGCAGAATGTACCATGAAACATTCCTTTGTATTGTACACAGTTTCATGGGAAAGAACTTATGCAAATTATAGTCACAGACAAAACATATCCTGGTGACATCATGAGATCACTGAAAACTTTCCAACACTAAAAAAAAAATCTTTCTTCCATCTTTACCCTCCCCCACCAGTGGCAACAGGCACATCCAGCTGTTGTTTTTACAGAAGGGAGTCTGTTGCAGCACCGCCCTATTTTTGCTGGTCTCATCCTCCAGCATATTTTCAGAGGGCTAAAATCAGCTCCTCATGTTATGGTCTAGGCTGGAGTGCTTTGTTCTATAACTCCTTTCTGATTAAGATTTTCAAGAAGTTAGTAAAATAATAAACAAAGAATTTAGAGCAAATGTTGTTAAGGAATACACATATTCTTGCTTCCCATCCTGACAAAATACTAAACAGTTTCAAGCTGTTATAAAAATGGATATATAATTAAAATCATAAGCCAAATAAATTAGAACCATTAAGAATTTCATCATAATAAGATATATCAAATTCAAAACAAGATTTTAAAGTGATTTTGTTAGGAAATTGAAAATGTCATACTTCCTAGCTTCATCTTTGTGGTTTTAAACAAATTATTTTGGCCAATGCAGATTTAAAAGAGTGAACGCAATTTTCTTCTTAGAGGAAAGTATTCCTACCAGTGCCATCACTATTATAGTACATAGAAGATTTTGTTACCTAGTAACAAAATCTTCACCACTTTGACCCAAAATCCCGAAGAAAATTAGTAGAAATGCAGAGAAATGTTTTCTGATTATATGACCAGGTAGTTGGTACTGCACCTTCCCAGGCACAAAAGAAATTTCTGAGCTCCCCAGAGAAGAGGCCACAGGCACCTGACACAGTGTCTGGCAGTTACAGTTTTGCAATACATGTTCATCACATAATAACACCCTACTTTGAATATGTAGGCTTCTTGGAGAAATAGGTAAAATGTAGAGGTTCATGTTATTTTTCTGTAATCTTTTGGCATGAACAAAACCTCAGTCTGAAATAACGTCTGTTGTGCAAAGATAATTTTAACTAAATATATATTATATAATAATTAATTAGACTAAAATTCAGGAGGAAAATTTCTAGTCCAAGCCCCTGAGTAGGGACATTTCTTTAAAGAACAGCCATAGCGATAGCTTATTACCAACCTGTTGAAGCTGAGTGGGTCGATGACTGGTGGGAATACCACGAAAAATGAATAAAAGTAAGGTTAAGCCTTTGATGTTCCTTTGAGCCTTCAGTCAATTTTTCTAACTTTTGCTGGGTTTCTTTCTCTGTACAATTAGAGAATTAGAATTAAATTGGTGGTTTTCCAGTTTTTTTAGCCATGCGACAGTTATTCAGAATGTCTTGATAGAAACCCTCACACGGCGGAGCTACTGTGCTTGAAGCATCGCCATGCTCAGAGCCTGGCTGCGGGTCCTGCTTCCCCGTGGCGGGGGCTGAGGATGCTCAGAACCCAGTTTGATAAGTCACATGGTAGGCAATGAAAAGAGACAATACACATTTATAATTTTAGAAGAAAAGAAGGAGGAGGGCAGGAAGAGAAAATGTGTGCCCGGTTAGTGCCTATCTCCAAGTTTAAAATGCTGCCATAAGTTTATCCTTTTATAATATTTTGAAACAATGGTTGAAATTTTTTATTGTCACTTTTTATAAATTACATTTTCATAAAATGGAACTGGAGGATTTTCATATTCTCCAAGTTGTAGTGGTTTCTTCATATCCATCCCAAGGAAGTAGCTGTGATAATACTGCTTGGTGCCAACCAACATCTATTCCTCCCTCTTCCTTTCTGGCAAAACTCTGACGTTTTTCAGGATGACAATGTGCCCAGTTAATACTAATCACTTCCCAGACTCTCTCGCATGTTGATATGGTCCATGTGGCAGAATTCTGGCCAATGAGATGAAATTAGAATACTAGGTGGGGGTTTCATGAAAGCTGTTGTGTTCTTGATTTTAAAAAGACTCATTTGTGATTAATTTGTTGAATGAATTGGTGGCATATATCCTTTGCTCTCCAGCCTTCTTATTTCTGCATGGACTGTGGGCATGATGCTAGAGGCACATCAGCCACCCTGCAACCATGAGAACAAGAGTCATAACCTCCAGATGACAGACAAATGGAAAGAGCCTGGGTCCCAAAAGGCATTGTAGATCTACCACACTAGCCATGTTCTAGGTGAGAAAAATAAACCCTAACAATTTAAGGGAGACTCAATTCCTAACTGATATAGAAGTCAAGCTTTTCTCTACCCTCCTTCCTAGGAAAAAAAAAAGTCCTTGGGTGTGCTAAGATAGCGCCACTGAAACCACTGGTTAACAACTTCTGAGTTACAGAACCAAAGCCGGTCGCTGAAAGATGACAACACTCAGCCTTATATGGAAGGAAGTCAGAGTTGAGTGAGGCAGAGATAGACAAAGACAAAGGGATCCAGGTAGGTTGTGGGGGAAGATGGCAGTGGGGGCAGTGACCAAGACACAGTTGTGTATGGAGCCCCGTAAAAGAGACTTCAGCAGGGGTCCATAGATTTTGGACACTAGGAACTGTGGCTGGTCAAGAAACAGTGAAAGCAGCTGTGAGCACATCTGTAGGCGAGGGAATGGGTGACTCAGATGAGCATAGGGAGTACGAGTAGAGCGACTGCTTGAGGAATGGTCGAAAAGCAATAAAGGAGGTATGTTCAGTAAGTAGCACAAGGAATCAGGGAGAGGACAGGAGCCTCCAGTTATTACGGATTTAGACCTATTCCTGGGCCCTTAATAGTAGAACTTCAAGATTCTCATGTGATTATGGAAATTGAGTTTTCAATTAGGAAATTAGAGGAAGCCTCAGAGAAAACTAAAATAGATTTTTTTTTCAAATTAAAGGAATGTGATACATCCTTCACCCTAGAAGAAATTCGTACATATTAGGCTCAAACATGTAACATGTAATTACTTTTATTTGCAAAGGAAATGTAGCTTTCTTATTTCTCTTTAATCCAGCTATCATCTCGCTGTCCTGTGCAGCCTCCCTGACAGTCAATTGTTGGATTGATATTAATTATCTAGACAATGCTACTTCATGGAATTAGCTTAAATTACTGATTGGTCTTTAACTGTTTCAAATTCCCTAGTGCCTGGTCAGGTGTCTGTACAGCTTTGTCATTGCCAGTAATTCTTTGCTCTTTTTATTCTTTTTGATCCAGAGTATAAAACATGTGCTTTTTGTATGAAATATAATTCAGGAAAAGTACAAATGTTTACTAGCTTTATTCTATTCAGAATAAATACAGCTTTTTTTTTTTTAATTTACTCCCGGAAAATGTCGAATCTTCCACTATGTATACTGTCTACTTTATTCAATGGAAAAATTCCATTGAGAAGAGTGACAGGGCTTTCATGCATCATAATGTATTTAGCATTTTATTTGAGAATGAAAACATGAACACCGTGATGTAATATATATGTATGTTATATTGTATGTTATTTTATTATACATATATATGTAATTCCATGATTATGATTATATAACAACTTCCCATAGTCATAGAAAAAAATGGAAATAAATTCATCAGATTTTTTTTCTGATGAATATAAGGCATTTATATTTCCTATTTTACTTGGCATCAGGCTTGGTAAGTTGTATGTTTTAAGGAATTTGTCAATTTTATTTATGTTGCCAAAAGTTATTCATAAATTCACATAAAGTTATTCATAGTATTGCTTTAAAATCCTTTCAATTTCTATAATATCTATAGTAATATTCCATCTTTCTATCCTGATACTAGAATTTTGTAATTTCTCTCTTTTTATCTCTATTCATCTTACTAAAATTTATAAATTTCATTAACATTTTCAAAAACTGCCCTATAGTTTTGTGAAATTTTTCAGTTCTCTTTTCTATGTCTTTGATTTTTGCTCTTAATCGTTATTCTACCTTTTGAATTTAATTTTCTAATTTTTTTCCGGCTTCTTAAAATAATCTTATGATTATTTAAGGTAATTACAATGGCTTCTTAGTGAGGAAACTTAGATCGTTAATCTTAAGCCATTCTCCCTTTCTGATATAAGCATTTAAAGGTACAAGTTCCCCTCTAAGTATTATATTAGGTGCATGCCACAAATTTTGATATGTTTATTTTCATCAACATTCAGTTCAGAATATTTTAGAATATTTTAATGATCTCTTCTTTGATCCATAGGTCATGCAGAAGTTGGTTGTTAAATTTTCAAATATTGGAACTTTTCTAGATATTCTGTTGATTTACAACTTAATTCCATATGGTCACAAAATATAATTACTAGTATTATCTAGTCCTTTGAAATTTATTGAGATTTGTTTTATGGTTTTGTACATAGTACATCTATCTTGGTTCATAGTTCATGTGAACTTTAAAGAATGTAAATTCTGAACTTGTGTTAAATGTTCTATAAATGCCTGTGAGGTAAAGATGTTTGATTGTCATAACGGTCAGTTTTATATGTCACTTTGACTGGGCTAAGGAATGCACTGGTGGCTGGTAAAGCATGGTTTCTGGATGAGCCTGTGAGCATGTCTCTAGAAGAGATTAGAATTTGAATCAGTGGACTGAGAAAACAAAATCACCCTCACCAGTGTGCCATCCAATCGTTTGGTGACCCGAACAGAACAAAAGGCAGAGGAAAGGCAAATTTGCTTTCTCTGCTTGAGCTGAGACATCCATCTTCTGCCCTCAGTGTTCTGCACTTTCTGTTCTCAG
The DNA here is from genome assembly GCF_000325575.1 of Pteropus alecto. Lineage (NCBI taxonomy): Eukaryota > Metazoa > Chordata > Mammalia > Chiroptera > Pteropodidae > Pteropus > Pteropus alecto. Next base: position 5,079,125 of record NW_006440645.1, on the reverse strand, counting down.
GCTTTGGAACTCAGACAAGAACTTACGCCATCAGCCACCACCACTTTCTCCACTCCATCTCAGGCCATTAGAAGTGGAATGAATTCACCAGCCTTCCTGGTTCTCCACCTTGCAGACAGCAGATAGTGAGACTTCCTGGACTCTATAACCATGTGAGCCAGTTCCTCTAATAAATCTCTTCTCTCTCCCCCAAACCCCATCCCATAGGTTCTGTTTCTCTGGAGAACCTCGAATAATGCAATAATATTATTTAAATTTTCTCTTTTCTTACTGTGATTACTTTTGCTCAATTACTATAATTACTGGGAGAGGTATGTTAAAAATCTCCAAATATGATGTTGATTTGCCTGTATCTCCCTTTTAATCTACCGATTGTCACTTTATATATGTCAATCTGTTTTTAGGTACCACACATTTAAATTAGTTATTTCTGATGTATTCACCCTTGTGACTGATGTTACTTAGTTATTCAGCTTTATTATTAATTGTATCTACATGTATATAATTTTTTATCCTTTTTACTTGCAAATTATTCATGCCTTTTTTGTTAAAATGCATCTTTTAGAGACAGCATATAGTTGGGTCTTTCTGCTTTATACAGATTGACAGTTTCCCTTTTAACAGGAAAACTTAGTTCATTTACATTTAATGCAACTGTTGATACGGTTAAATCAACATTTTGCGCCTTTTTTATCTTTTTTTTCTCATGTTTTTGTTGTTGCTACTCATTTGCTTCTTTCTGCCTTCTTTTGAATTAATCGGTTATTTTTAGTATTCCATTTTTATTTCTCTACTGGCTTTTCAGTATATCTCTGCGTTTTTTTTAGTAATTGCTCTAAGAATTACAATATGTATCTTTAAGTTATGAACTGAGTCAATATTGAACTACTTTATATATAACATATAGGAACTTTGTAACAATAATTCAGTTTACCACTTTATGTTCGTATGTTTATTGACTTAATTTTTGCTTTATGTTTTCATATATCTTTCAAAGCAGTTGTATTCCACCAAAAGCTAGTTTGCCTCCCAGGAGATATTTCACAATATTTAGAGACATTTTTGATTTTCACAACTGTGAGAGAGACACTGCTGACAGCTAATGGATAGAGGCCAAGGATGCTGCTAAAAATCTGACAGTGTACAAGACAGTCCCTCAAAATAAAGAATTATCTATTACAGAATATCTATAGTGTGAGACAGTGAAGTTTAAACAGATAGAGCTTACTTCAGTTACTTAGATTTTCAGCTAATAAAGGACATTTCTTTACCATAGTCCAAGTTCCTCCAAACACCACATTTATATGCAAACCTAAAGTGTTAAACTCTCTAAATTCATACTAAGTACTTTTAGCCGATGATCAATCACCGAGTTTATTGCATGAATTAATCATATTGTGCAGCTCCACATGAAGCATTTAAATGCAACTGGAAAGGAGCCAGAGCCGAACAAGGGGTCTGCCTGACCAGCTGTCTTCCCTCCCCTTCCCCTCTTGGTGTGCAAATACCATCCCAGGAATCGTTGTTGGGGTGTCTTCCTTCACGAGAGAGATGAGAGGGGAACATAAAACTCTAACAAATTATACTTGCACATTAAATAAACCCTAATAATTTAAACCCTTTTCTACAGAATTATTACACGTTTCTTAAAGTACGATGTATGGTCGTTTTTCAAATGATCTTTATCAGCTTTATTAGACATACTGATAAAATGACAAAAATTTCAACTTTGACAAAGAACACAGGATTTCAAGCTAGGTCTGGGTATGAAGCTCTAGATCTATCACTTTCTAAATTCACAATACCGTCCTCCCAGCCCTCCTCCAAGCCTCATCTTATTATCATTTTTTTAATCTGTAAAATGGAGATAATACCTATCTTGTAAGGTGGTTGAGAAACCACCGCGTCTAATGCAAAGAAAGAATTTAGCGAGTCTCAGGCCTTGTTCTGTCTCGGAAACTGGTTTGTCGGCCCTGTGACTTGGCACCGCTGCATGAAGCATATGCCCCTAGTAAAGTGGAGCCTGTGCTGAGCTATGAGCTGCAGGGGACCGCACTCGTGTCCCTAGACACTCCAATCAGCACTGCTGAAAAAGGGGCCAGATGCACCCTGTCACAGATGACTCGTTTCAGTTAGCTCGCGGTGAGCCTGGGATGGTGAGGGGCAGCC
>NW_006440645.1:5058613-5076945 GCF_000325575.1 Pteropus alecto | reverse complement strand
CGGGGAAATGCCATGAGTGCATGCTTAGGAGAGGCTGGGTGAGCAACGACCTGCGCAAGTCAACTCCTTTTCCAGGCGCCACTGAGGCCTGCAGCTCCCAGACCTGATTTGCTCAAGGAAGGCCTGGCTGCCCAGGCCTTCTGAAGTCTGCATGGGAACATGGAGTCTAGGCCCGGGCAGTAGGCCCTGTGTTTTACATGGCAGCCTCAAATTTGGCAGCAATACTGAAGTCTCTTATTTTCCAACCAGCCTCAAAGGTTGATTAGAGGGGCCTTCTCTAGTCCCGGGAGAACCCCATCAACACACAAACACACACACACACACACACACACACACACACACACAGTCTCTCTCTGTCTCTGTCTCTGTCTCTGTCTCTGTCTCTCCCTCTCCCTCTCCCTCTCCCTCTCCCTCTCCAACAAATGGCCTATCTTCCACCTCGTGCATTGACCGCCACAGCTGCCGTCCCGACAGGGCCTTCAATCACGCACATGTCTTCTGTTTGAAGGCCGTTTCCACCTCCAGTCAGGCAGGTTGTTTTCAGCACATCTGACAAAATAGGCCAGACCCGCACAGCAGCCTTTGAGAGGAAGTGCAACAAAAGACATCCAGCTGTGCTGAATTAACCGGTCTTCATTCATCACCCTCAGTCAGAAAGCAAAAGGAGACTGACGTTATTTGTAAGAAATTTAAGGGTGTTATTATTCACCTGTAATTAAAAAGAATGGTTTGATTTGGCTTATAGCCTGGAGGAGAATGAATGCTTTCATTTTGCCAGGTTATGAATTTTTCCAAATACTGCATAGGCTCTGAGAATGAAGCAATGAGATGGAGAAACTTCGTAAAGTAGAATTGTCCTCAATCTACATTCACTTGCTTTTATTTAAAAAATTCCATTGTTTTTTTTTTTGGGGGGGGGGGGGCAGGTTGAGGGATGTTTTTCATTGTTGCTATTGTTGTTGTTGTTTTAATCTTTGCTCTCTGCTTTAGAGAAGTGCTCCTAAGGAATCAAAATCAAGTGGATTTTGAGTCCATCAACATAAGGACATTCATGTAAAAGATTTTAGATGTCCCAAGAAGAACAAATCTGAGGAATTTTATTATAGAAGCACATAGTTGCTTTTCCCAGATACGTTACATATCCAGAAAGAGTAAAGAAATCAGGGTTTCTGTGGTATATAGTGAAAAAGATATTCATGGCAAGAAAACTAGAGATAAGTCTTTAAATATTTTTACACATCCAGAGTTCTGGGGGACGGATATAAGGATTTGCCAAGTAATTTTTTTAAAACAAATTCTTCTCCAGCCATGCTCTTTATTCCAGGAAGAGTTTAAGGCAACTTGAAGATACATTAAGACATAAAGTTAAAATTCATTGGATGAGAAAAACAGAAAAAAAGGGAAAACAAAGTAAGAAATATGAGGCAAAGCTAGGATTGACCAGGGTAAGCCATGCAAATGGTAAGCTGCATGTGTCGCCCTGAGTTTCCAGCAGCCAATGCAAAGAGGGACTGAAGACCAGTCATTTGATTTATAATATCCACAACATTGAAACAGGAGAGGCACGCACGTTTCTCAAGTATGCTAAATAGCGTGGACTGACAGGCCTCAGCTTTGGGGGAAAATAGTTCCCAAAATTATATGCCAGGAAAGTTAAAATTTTTCGGTAACAATTATGTTTTTGTATTTTTAGGGTATTTATGTTTTTATTCTAATATCAATAATGATGAAAACAAAATTTCCTTCTTAAGTGCCAAAATCGTTGTTGGAGGTTCATAGAGTATGCGGTCCTCGGGCAGGTCTCGTGAGTGTGAGCAGCGGTGGAGACAGTTTGGGGCAAGGGCCTGGGGGTGGGGGTAGCCATTTGGGGTTTGACTATAATCCGCCACCCTGAGCAGTGCACACTGAAAAGGATGAGGCTGCTGAAATTTAAGCTGCCTGGATGCTCTATATGATATTTGGTATTTTGAAAACACTTTATACTTGCCAGTAAGTCAGTCCAGATGGGATTCAAATAAGTTTAGCCGATATTATTATCCTGGCTTGCTGATGTGGAGTCAAGTCTGATTGATTTGCCTAAGGCCTTTTAATTCCTATGGAGCCACCATACAGCTTTTACCACTTCCTATATTCCAGCGGGCCAAAGAGCCCTGGAGGGAAGCAGAGACTTTCATATTTCCTGTCCCTGGCTCAGCCCAGCAGGTCACAGAATCTTCCAAACAAAGGGAAAATGTCTGTCCTTATAGCCTGGCTGCTTCCTCTTTCAGCAGTTTCTTACAAAGCAGTCTGTGGCCAGTTTCTTCACACGTACTGCCTAATTTCTGTTCAGAGGTTGTGATTAGTCTCAGGTTATTTTCCTGAACAGTTATGAAGAACAACTTTTCCCGATTTACTCATCAGAAAGAGAGCTATGTAAGAATCTGGAACCCAGCTCAGAGCATACACAATTTTAAGTTTGCATAGATGTTTTCTCATTTCTAAGCAAAATCAAAGTAAGTTTATTATTATTATTATTATTATTATTATTATTATTATTATTATTATTATTTTGCTATTTCCAGGACAGACATTATACATTTATTCCCTGTAGTAAGTTTCTCGAACTTTCCTGATGAGGAAAATCACCTCATTTGGGCTGTTTGTTAAATACATACATACATACATACATATATACAAATTCCTTAGCCCCACTAAGACTTCCTGAATCAGAATATTTCAAGAGGGCTGAGATCTGTTTATGTGAAATGATGACATCAAAGACTCTGGAACCTCGTGTAGCCGCTATTCAGATCTCACTCTGCTGCTTAACAGTTCTGTGACCTTGGGCAAGTAGCCTTTTCTCTCTGTACCTCTACCTTTCCATACGTGAAATGAGGACCTGCTCCTTGAGAAACCCCAAATTTAAAGGCTGCTTAATAAGGAAGGACCCAGCGAAGGAAAATTGGGAGGAGGCAACGAGAGTCTTTGGATCAGTCTATTTCTAAAAAAAAACCATGTTAAAAAGTGCCTACCTTTTGATTAGATAGATACAGGCTCTAAAATGGCTGAGAACGAGACTACAGTTTTCAAAACAACGGTGCATTCTCAGACTACTTTTAGGAAGAAGATGACCGTCACCCCCAGTCACACCAAAATGGAACACAATTTAGAAAGAAGCGATTATAAATAAGTCACTCTAGCATTGGACCCTGTTCTTGCTCACAGATATTTCTAATTTTAAATCTAAACACCTAACAACAATGGGACTTTATGAAATGTTTTAAGTCGCTCATTTTTAAATACCTTACCAAATTACAGGAAAGATGTCCATTTGTTTCACATGAAAAGAATCTTCTACTCAAACGTACTGCAAAATTATCTTAAGTGGAAACTTTCACAGAAACGACATGCTCAAGAAGACACAGGCAGGGTTTTGATCTTGACTAAACAGTGAAAACATTGGGTAAATATATCAAAATGAGCGATAGAGCCAAAATACATAAATAATGACTACATTTCTTAACAACTTCACTAAAACTGGCTGCTGACAAGCCAGATGGCACAGGTCATTAGTGCCTTTTGGTTTTGGTGTCCCCACTAAGGGAACTCAGGACTGCAGACTCTGGGCTGGAAAAGCACCACTATTGTTAGGGACCCTCAAAGCAGAATACACTAAAAGACCCTCCTGTAGCTAGGGAACAATGCCTCAAAATTCTTTTGTTATTCTGCAGTGCCTCAAAATTCATGTTAAGTCTTGTCCTCTGTCACCCTAAGGCACTTTAGGGACTTAAGTTATTGTTTGCAGGCATGGGATAAATTCAGTCGCATCACAAAAGAAATAAATTTAGTTCCAAATGTTAATACACACCTCCCTCTAAATTGTAAATCAAGATTCCTGTTGTTTCTGGAACAGCAATATAATTGTAGGGTCTCTTTTTAAATAAAGGAGCCAAAATAATACTTTTTTAAAAAAGCAGGAATCTATAAGTTAACTTTATTATGCAACTTGTTTACCAAGCTCTGATAACTTCTGTTTAAAGTATAAAAACAGTTGATAATTATTGGCAAAATAGAAGGCACTTTAAGTGCAAGATTGTTAGATCCCAAAGGTAAATCTTGGGATCAGGGCACCCTTGTCCCCATCTTAGCGAAGTCTCTGCCCTAATACTGAGCCTCCTTTGGATGTCCTCCAGAACCCCTCGTGCTCAGTGCAGATTGCACTGCTAGGGAGCTCTAAAACGTATCAAATCACTACATTATGATAAAGGCTCCTGTTCCTCTTATTAAGTTAGCAATAAAATCTGCACTCTGATTTGAGAGAGTTCATTCTTTGTGTCTTGAAAAAATCTCATGCTGTAGTTCGTTGATGTGATGAGCAAACCCAGGGCAACATGGAACTTTGGTGGGAAGTGAGGCTCGGGCGAGTGCAGGTCTCATGAATCCCAGGTTATTCTTTCCCGCTTCCCTCTCTCGGCTGCAAAGGCAGGTCAAAGCGGCCACGAACAGTGCCTCCTACCTAGCGCTGGCACTAAAGTGTCCTGCAAATTTGACTGGAAAATGTGGCAAACAGCCAACAGTGCCTAAGCCTGTTGCGTCTGTGCAGGAAGGCTCTGTATGAACTCCACATGGGCTCATGGATAGTCACATATAAACCATTTGAAACCAAGTTTATACCTTGGCTAACTCAGGTCTGCATGGTCCTTGCACATTTTCTCAGGCCACCCCGGCCCTCTCAGCTGATGTTTTTTCGTGCCAAAGCTCTGAAGACCTTCCTGTGTTTGCATAGGCTTGCCCCTTTCTGAGGCCTGCTCCTTCGCTTAAGGCCTGCCACCTCCATGGAGATTGATACTTGCCTGTAAAACAGTGTCACTTAGCATAAACTACAATAATCTTTCAAGGTGAAAATCTTATAACGCTTATGCCTAAATCCACCTGAAAACCCAGCCATGCTCCGTAACACAATCCAAATTATAGGTGTAGAGTCTCTTACTCAAAGGCGAGGCTCGAAGCTCTGACTCTTCCCCAGCTCTCTCCATTTGCACTTTTATCTACAAATTAAATGCCCCATCTTCTATTTCACAGAGTTCCAAATGAATGAATCAAATATGCCAAGATGGGGTTAAGGTGGTCTGATAAGAAGCGTCCTTCTCATCCACCTAGCTTCTATAGCAATGGTGAAATTAGACAGAAGACTTGGCAGATGAGACCCAAACTCTTCTCATATTAATGTTAAGCAGGAGGCAGTCGCTTGGTGAGGCAGAGCTGGCTCCCAGTTTGACTGGTTTGGTCTTGAAACATTTATCCAAAGGAGTTTTTGAATTTATAGAGTAAACACGTTCACCCAGGCCATTGCCCCTCTCTCGACCTGGTAGAGTGAAAAGGGGAAATAAGAGACCAACCCCCCATTCTCAAGAATCTAACAGATCAGTCCCATCCGGCTGAGAAGCAGTGTAGCAATGACAGAGGACCGACAATTGAGTAATCCCCGTGGCCTCCCTGGGTTGGGCTGAGGGACTAGGAATGTGAACCAGTGGCTGTCCCTCCACTCGGATAGAAACATTAAGCATCGGAGTTAAGTATTTCTGCCCAAATACTTAAGATCCATTTTTTTAAAGTGTTTCTTTGATTCTAATTAGAGAATTAGTTCTGCAGTCTATTATATTTTAGCATTTTCCAGAACTTCTGAGAAGCTTAAAGCTAAGTGTATTTGCTCAATTATAAATAATAGTTGTTTTTATCCTCTATGGCCATTTGAACTTAAATACAAATAATGCATCAGATAATTTAGAATCATTGTTTTCTTTTATAAAATTTAAGCCTTCAAGATCGTATAAGACTTGTTCCACTCTGAATAATCAATCAAATGTGGTTTACCATGATGGCACATTACAGGATAACCCTTCAGGGACACGGGTATTTTGTCGGTACAAACAAAGCCCACTGATTTCATAAAAAAAAATGTTATTGACATTGACAAGTCTTAAAAATAAATAGGTGCTTTTTATTTATTTTTTTTTGAAATTTAGACTTCGTGTTGTCAGGAATCAAGGAAAAGTCAGAGGGATGATCAGCAGCGATGAGTTAAAAGATAGTTTCAGAAGTGTTTTCTGATTTGAAATATCTGCAAAGTTTCTCCGAAGATGATAAGAAAAACGCAGGTGAATCAAAGATACAAAAATACTTTTTCATCACAGATCAGTTTTACACACCAAAGCTCATTTTTTTCTGAGAATGGCTCAAATTATTTGATTAAAATCAGCAACATAAATAGAGGGGATAAAAAAGGAAATTGTCCTGAAATGAGTATATTTTATTTAAGTCCTTCATATTGGTCAAATGTGAGCATAGATAGCAATATTTAGTCTTTCTAAAAGTCTTACAGTTTGGTCCACCAACACCGCAGTTTTCTTAATTTCCTGACCAATGGCGCTGTATGGGATTGCTCTGCAAGGCCAGCAGCTTGTGCCTTTAACCCAGCAGATGTTTTTGTGTCTCAGTTGAAATCATCCTATAGGCAGAGGCCAGGATTTTGTTTTTCCTCACACCCTTCTCCCACATGCAGGAACTTCCTTCAGAAGACAAAGGGAGTGTGCATAACGCACACCACAGGGTGTGGATGAGTTTAATAAACTCCGTCTCCGGTGTATAAAAAGCCTAACGCTCTCCTAGTACAGTAGGATTACTCAACATCCACTGAAGTAATTTGAAATGGTTCCTATAAGACCAAAACCCACAGCCAACAGAATCACATAATCATCAAATATTGAACTTGGATAGGACCAGTACAGCGTGCGTCAAAACTGAGTAACATATGGGCACTTTTAAAGGAAAAAGTTATTTAAGCACACTCTCCCCCTCATGTTGATTTACACTATTTTTGTTTAAATGTTGCTTAAATGTGTGCCACCAGAAAGCAAAGTGTAAACTTCTCATGCCTCTAGCTGCTTCACCTCCTGATGGGGCAGAGATTATAATAAGTTTCACTTACTGTAAGTTGCGATGATCTTTCAAGGTGAACATCAAGCCAAGGTGACAGCATGCCTTGATGTGGTCTCAACCTCACCGGCTGTGTCACTTCAAACAGTTGCTCAGCCTACATGGTCCTTGTCTATAACAGGAGACTCCACCTGATAGGTTGTAAAGCGAAATCAATTAATATATATGTAACAGAACATACCATACAGTTAGTACCCAGTAAGTGACAGCGATTGTTGTCATTATCTTTGTTTTCAAAATCACACAACTACCCACATTCAAGGTTTAATTTAATGCAACAAACGATGTGATCTTTTTAATGAAAGTATATATAGAGAAGGTGGTTCACATACCATTTTTTTAACAGAATGGTATTAAGAACTTCAAGAATGTATTCTCAAGTTCAGAAAAACCAGACCCCATATACAATCAAGACTCTGCCACTTAACAATTTTAAAACCAATTTTAATAAAGTGACACTCTAAAGTTGTTTTGTCACTTGAAGTTCAGGTAGTTATCATCCCATTATTGAAATCTGCATTAAATGTATCGTTTAACTATTTCAAGAGTGAAGAGGAAAATGACATACTGCATGTTTAGTGTTACTTTTAGAGCCCAAGAAAACAAAAAATCTGGTAGATTTTTAAATTAGACTTAATAGAACGAGACTATCCATGATGTCAATATCTGAGACCTTGAAAAACCACCAAAAAAGTTAAAGCATATCTGATACCCCAAATCCTTTCTAAAGTTTTTTTCTTCTATGAAAGGCTGAAAAACAATTTGATAACTTTCTGATATGTCGCAAAATAGTCAGGTTGGCTTTCTTCCTGTGGTGGTGAAGGAAACTTTCCTACCTACCACAAGGTGGTAACAACATCTTTTTAAATTAATACTGACCTCCGTGTCTAATGTTTTCTCCTGATAAATCTTATTGTGCATGAAAATAAACCATTCACTTATTTCAGACTGTACATGTGAGATCTCAAACTAATCGGAAAGCTAATGTGAACACAATGCCTTTCCTTATAGTCAGATATATAAAGCATCCCTTACATTTTCAGCAGTTTTCGTTATGTCAAGTTGTATTATAATGTTCAGATTTATAAATAGATGTTTTTAATTAACAATATGCATCAATGATTCCCACATCGAAGCTTTCCAATTATGAAATCTCTCCCTAGCTGCTTGGGTATATCTATTGCTTACATTTTGAAAGCATTTCCATATTTCTAATCACTGATATGTACATCTGATTTTATTAATGCTCTTTAAGCACCAACTAAGAATACAAAAAAAAATTCAGTGAAAAATTTTCAATAAATGAAGATCAATTAGAAAATAAACCTTAAAAGAAAAACATGTTAGGCTAATAGAATTAATGCATGCTTACTGCCTTGCAAGAAGATGTTCATGCAGTCATTTCAAAACACAGATATTATTAAAGCCCTTGAAAAGCTTTCCCTTATGTAAGGATAAAAACTCAAGTCCTTACTATGGCCTATGAGGCCCCCTGAGGTCCAGTTCCCATACTCAAATATATGTGGCCTCGCACAATAGTGAGTAAAAAAACATACAAAGGAAGGAGGGCATGTGACTAGAGACCTGGCCCAGCCTGAAAGGTTCTCTCAAAAAAGGAAATTCAGGCTGAAGTTCGAAAGATCTGTGACTGCAATGAGTCGGGAAAAGGGGTGCATGTTTGCATCAGTTGTAATTTCACATCTATTTGCCTGAATCGTTCTTGTTGAAGGCTGAGATCACATTTGTTTTTCTCACGATTAAATCCTTGGTGCCTAGCAATGAGACTGGCGAGTGCTTTAGCCCAGTGAGAAATTCTAAGACAAGATTAACTTCTGGACACCTATGGAAAAACTAAAATGTCAGACCTGTATGAACATTGCAATATTTCAGAATCACACTTAATGTGTGAAACCATTATGTTTAAGACATATGACATATGTTTCTGGGCTTTATATCAGGGTCGAGGAAATCAGGGTTTTAGGACTAATTCGCCCCCGACTCATCTGTTTAACATGCATGGCCTCAGTTTCCTCATCAGTATAGTGAGAAAATCTGTGGGAATGGTATCTAAACGTCCTTCCAATTTTTTAACGTTACGTGACGTGATTCTGAGACTTGAAATAAGCAGAAAATTTTAGCATGGGGTACTCTCCTGTCAGAAGTGAACACATCATACATTTATCTTTATTTTCTTTATATTTATAATGTGTCTTCAATTTAAGTAGCCGGAAGATATAATTATATATATAAATCAAATTGCTCAAAACGTTAAATGTAGAGACTTTTTAAAAACCCAGACAAAATAAAAAACAAAGCATAGAAGAGTAAACATATAACATATAAACAATAGAATGAAACAAAATTAAACAGCAGTCTCTTCATCCCAGCTAATAGACTAATGGCCCTAAATCTGGGAACTTCTTAGATGCCTCACATTGAGAAATATGCTGAATTTCCACAAATTTTAACACATGGGACCTGCTTATAAAGCGTCTGCAAAATCCCAAAGTCAAAACAGGCGCTCGCTTCAGCGGGAAAGTTTCAAAAGAGTATATAACCCAGAGGCTATGTCCGCAAGCTGAGTGCGTCAGGAAGTAGATGTGCCCCTGCGTGTCAGGACAGAGCTTCTGTGGCACTTCTCAATAGGACATTTAAAAAGAGAAAAGCAAATAGGCAACACAGCAGTAGGTATTTTTTTAATATATTTCAGATTTTGCTCAAACAAAAACAACATATGGGATTCTGAAGTGATTCTGTAATGAATAAAATAAGAAATTTTGAACCTCTTTATACCCCAAATAATGGATTTTATCTTCATGATGTTATGAGGCTTCTGAGGGAAGTTCCATTTTATTCAGGAATGTACCTGACCTGGGGCATCAGAAAAGTAAGGTTCAAGTTCAGCTATGTGATGTGACCTTAATTTCTCAATCTGCAAATGGAAATGGAAATAGGTGTAAAAGAATAAACTCTGGAGGCTGACTGTCTGGTTTTTAATCCCAACTCCCCCTCAGAAAAAAATGTACTGAATAACTTCGTCTTTGATAAATGAAGTGTCAAGAATTTATTAGAGTAGCCACTAAAGAATAAAAGGTTATAAATTCCAACTAGAGTATGGGGAAAAAATTCAATGACAAAAAATAACACAATCACAAAGGAAAGCAGAAAAATAAGAAAGAGCAATATGAAACAGCGTATACAATCACACAAGAAAGATGGTAGAATGTAAGACAAAATATATCAGTAATTACATTAAATATAAATGAGCCATTTGTTATAATTAAAAGGCAAAGATAGATTAAAAGTGCAAAAACAAACACTTTTTAGTAAAGAGGCATATTAAAATACAGAAAGAATAAAAATTTTAAACTTGGAAATATTAATTCCCCTCCCCCTCAAAACTTGAGTTTTAGTTACAGCAATGTCAGAAAAAAAGATGTTATGACAAATGCATGATTGTATTTCGCCAGGGTCACTTCACAGTAAGAAAAGATATAATAGACCACAGATCACCAAGAGCTTATAAAAATTTTAAATTTTAATCCATCTGACAAAATGGACTGGAGTGCTTCATGGAGGAGCTAGGCTGGGAAGGATAGAGAGAGAAAGATGTTCTATGCTGAGGTGTGGACAGAGGGCCAGAGGTGGGGCAGGCGGGCTGGAGTCTGGCTGACAGAGAGGGATGGTGCTGTGAAGAGCATAACGTACTCTTCGCCTGACCTTAACTTGAAGGAATCGCAGCATCCCATAGCAGTTGTTTTGTTTATGTGGTCGGCGCGCACACGTACCAGTTTCAGCTGACCCCTCCCAACAGTATGCTGACCTCGTCTTGCCCAGCTCGTCGGATGTCTGAGGAGCGCCTCCTGGGCCCAGAGTCCCCGCAAACCATGTAAATCAGGGCCCCAGAGTAAGAAATAGGAGTGCCTTCTATTAACATGGGGCCGAGCGTAGCACACGGAATTTTTTCTCATAAAATAGAAAACAAATGTTCACTGCAGCAATGAGTTTGATCTAACCAGCTTAAAGGAATGGAGGGAAAGCCAGTCCAGGGCGGTGGTGACTATCCTGGACTCTGCAGCCATGCTCCGGGCTTCAGAACGCCAGTGCTCTCACTTCCAGAAGATGTGACACTGGACAAATCTCTGTGCCCAAAGGCTCTTGTCTGTGGACCTGAGGTAGTAACGGCACCTCACAGCGTGGCTGTGGGGGTCGAAGTAGCTAATACCGCCAAAGCACTTCGAGCAAGTCCATGTGAGTGGCTGTAATATTACTATTAATAATCTGAGTTTTATTACTGAGAGAGCTGAAAAAATAGTCATATGGCTTATACAAAAAAAAAAACAAATTTCATTCCATCAGAACTTCTTCAGTTTTTAACATTTATTTAAAATTCATTTTGTTTGCCAAAGGTAATTACTTTAACATGAATCTTCAGCACATGCCAGCAAATAGTTAGAATTCACAGAGACCTTCAGGTCGCCAAAAAGCCGAAAAGCATCCTTGCCCTGTCTGCAGACCGCGGGCAGGCCTGGGACTGTGCTCATCGCCCACGGCTCTGGTCCATACTGAGGGCAGAAGACACTCCTATGACCTTTAGGCAATTGGGAATGTAAAGATTTTTTTACTGTGCCTGAAACTTTGGGAGTAAATATGCTTGGGACTTTTCTGGCTGCCCGAAATGCAGGTCCACCGAACACTGGAGACTTATTTCCAAGGTGGTTTGTCACGCGGGTACACACGTCATAAGTGCCTGTAGCTCCAGAGTTAAGTGTCACACAGAGGTTGCAGAGAGGCTGCTAACTGCCCAGATGTCTATGCTTCTCCTCCTTCGTGAGCAGCTCGTGCTGAAGAAGCTTTCTGGCAAGGAGAGACTTTTCCAACACCTCTGACGTTGGGCAGGGCCCTGAGACTCAGTTCCGGTGCGTGGAAAGTTGACCGAAGCGGTATTTTTTTTTTTTTTTATAATTCTCCCGTGAGATTCTCTACTCTCTCTTCTCTTGCTTGAAGGCTGGATTTTGAGGCTGAGCATCATTCTGGACACTGAGTGTTTCCTAAAGCTGATCCCTATGTGCTTCAGAGAGGGGACCCTGACTGCCACATAGACCTGACATGAGTGAAAAGTAAATTTCCATTATGTTAAGCCACAGAGAATCTGCTGTCGTTGTTTCAGCTGCTCACATTACATTGCTAATAAAAGGGTAAAAAGAGAGAGCAGCCCTGCCCAGGAGCAATGACGGTCTAGCCGCGAGGCCCAACTCCGCACTTGGCCACGGTCTTAAACAAACAATGAACATGTCGATGTCTCATCAGACAGGATGAGGAGAAAGCATCAGACTAGTATGAAAAGTGACCAAGAGGTCTGGTTTCATTGTCTCCCAAAGTGACCCAAAGCTACAAATCTTTGCAAGAAGCTACAAAAGGATCACGAATTTAAGTGTCTTCCAGACCAATGAGGTTCAGATAAACTTTGAATAAACATCCACATGTCTGGGTGCTTATTTAAAAGCGAAATAAATCTCGAACCCTTTCTAGGCCTTTATATTAATAACGACTATTATTATAGTGGTTATGGGATGAAATCATCTATAACTAGAGGAGTTATAAAGCGGTAGCTATACCGTTTCTCAGTAGAGGGGATGTCGCTGGGCTGTCATCCTCAGGTCACTTTCTCTTTGTAATTATGTCTAAATCATTGCCTCATGTCACCCTTCACTACAACAGAAACTCAATTCTGCATGACTTTAAAAGAGATAGAGTACTTGTCAAAAACAATTATGGGGGTTGAGAAAGAGCAAATATCTGATTTTAGTAAGAGAAAATGTTTACGAAAAGGGAAAAGACTATAAGAATTTAATAGATTTAGTGCTATAATAAAGAATGATTATACAAGACCAATGTCTGCAAAATCTAGTAAAACATGTAGTCCCCCTTCCTTAGTAGACCCCGTCTCCATATAAATGCTTAGTAAAAAGTCAAAGCACTTGAAAGGAAAGATCTTTACTATCCTCCTGCTAAATCAGCTTTATGAGCCATTTGCTGGGCTTGTCCTGTGTCTTGTCAGGTGTGTATCATGTTCATCACACTTGTCAGCGTTTCTTCTCACCTTTCACTCAGTCGTACCTTTTAATGCATCGACAGCTTCCTTCATCAAATTTAATGGCTTCTTTCAGACAAAGGGGTAATTGACTAATCAGATCTTCTTATTCGCAATAACCCGAAGGAACTAATTTCTTAGCAGTCCCCCAGACAGTTAAAAACATGTCCCAGGCCTATAAATGATGGCGATGCAGAAATCACCAGGTATTTGTCACACCCTCAGAGCAGAGGCCTGCACACAGGGGTGACCCTTGATTGAAAAAATGCTCCCTCACGCCCTCCTGCTCTTTGTGGTCCCCTCGTTATTTTCACCTGATACAAATTTCTTATTTTATTGCAAGTTAGTTGGTCTTTTTCTTTAAGACTATCATAAGATTTAATTATTACAATGTAAAAAGGCAGCCACCTTACAAATATCATGTCAATATATGTATTCAGAAACGTTTCAGACTTAAGCTCTATAACATTTTATTTCTAGAGCACAAGAATGCCTCAATTTCCTGACAATGAAGACTAGAACCAGGCCTCTCCCACTGCACTGAATGGCCATTTGTTGGTTCATGCTCCCCAATTCTGCTAACAATGTTCCAAATGTGTCCTAGATTAATCGCAACCCTCCCCACTCCCTATCCATGGAATGCACATAAAATTGACACTATTCAGTTTTAAGGATAGGCTGAACAAAGCGTTCTTTCTCTCTAGGAATAAAAACTGGTTAAGGCAACACTTTCCAAATATCGTCCATAGTATCGTTCACCAAAAAAAAAAAAAAAAAAAGATAATGACAATAATAGAATGCCACATTGAGATAAAAGAATGAAGCTGTTCACAGCAGTGAAAGATGGAAGAAAGACATTTAAGGAATAGTTAGATTCCCTACAGGCCAAGATGCCTTCATCTACTCCATGACTTTGGGTAGCTGCTCTTTCTGCATCCCTGAAGAAATCCTAAGTTTTAATGTCTGAAGAAGGTAAAATGGAAATCTGAAAAGGAGGATTCCAGGCATAGTTAAGCACCTGAGTCCTTAATGAAAACATGGAATTACATGACATACAAGCCGTCATTAGTCCTTGTAGATCACCTTGCAGTGGGAAGTTCAAAACTGGCCATCTCATCTGCATGCCCAGTTCAATGAATCCCATTTTACTCTCCGATTCGTAATCATGACTGGAGACCTAGAAATGCCATCTGAGAAATGCTTCTCCCATATAATAAGATAGCAACGAAACCAACCAAAGGAATGAACAAAATTTGGAAAGAATGGAAAATACACAGCAATATTTTTAAAAGATAGTTCTTAAAATAACTCAATATCAGCAGAGAGATAAAATAATAAATTATATCCATGAAGCAAGATGGACATCCTCTAAGAAAATAAATATTTAGAGAACAAAAACGAACTCGTAAGATGTAAAGCACTATAGAAAAAAAGTGTTTTAAAATAAAATATATAGACAAACAATTAAATAAAAAAATTTTAAATTTATAAACAACATGAAGTTAAGGAAATTATCCCAGAATGCAGGTCACGTGCAAAGGATGGAGAATCAGAATGTCTTCCGCTCTCTAACATCGCCACCAGGAGCTAACGATGATATGGCAACGCTCTCAAAATATTGAAGGGAAATTACTTCCAACCTAGATTCTTATCCTCATCCAAAATAGCAATCAAATAGAGGAAGATTAGAATAGAGGTATTTTAAGACCTAACTTATCCTCGAAAGGTTATCTCTCCTCCCTCGCCCAGGAAGCATCGGTGGGGTGCTCCACCTAAACAAAGTTGACCACGAAAGAGAAATACGTGAGCACTAGAACGCGGATCCAAGAGAAGAGAGTGGTGAGGGAAGGGGACCAACACCCTGGAGGACTGTGAAAGGAGCAGCAGTCCAGATGGCATGTCAAAGCCACCCCCTCTTCGTACATGCCAACGTTCGAGGGCATGAAAATCGATAGTCCTCGCTGTTACTGATGAGACTCACATTGGCCATGGCCTAAGACTGAGACTAAGTAGTGGAGAATAAAGGGTGGAGTTGTGCCTGCTGTCTCTCTTTTAACCAACAACTTGGCAGAATCTTTTGATCCCCAAAGACTACAACACAGAAGAAAACACAAATCTTCCCACTGAATGAAATTCTCTTACGTAGCACATTACATCCAATCTAAGGGGCTGAGTCATCAAATCCCTACATCTTCGCTAAACAGTAAATGTTGGTTCCCTTCCCTCACCACTCTCTTGAATCTGCGTTCTAGTGCTCACATATTTCTCTTTGGTGGTCAGCTTCGTTTAGGTGGAGCACCCTGCAGAGATGAGCAGGAAAGCCAGCATGTCTCAAACTTGACACTGCTTGGACAGAAGAAAAATGACCTCCGCCTGGCATTCCAAGCACAGACCAGTACTCATGCAGGTTTGCAGGGTGAATCCACATTATCGGTGCAGTTCAAAAAAACAGACATCACCTAGATCATTTAATTTGGGGCAGTCTCAGGCTGGAAGCGCTTCAGATGATGGGCAGTAGTCAGTGCAAATCCTCTAGAATAACTCAGTTTTAAGAACCTTTGATTTTAAGATGTGTCCCAATTTCACAGTTAAAAAAGGGAAGCGGGGTGGGGAATGCACCTTAGAACCCATGACACATGGTACACAAATGCTTATAAATTCAAAGCATGTCTCTGAAAGCTGAGAAGAAGCTGAGAAATGGTTCCATCTGCTGAGAAGAAGGAGTTAGGAGACTTAGGAGAAGGGGCGCATGGGGAGTTACTCTCCTTTTGCCCCCTTCATTAGTTTTCTATGCCGCTTTAACAAACTACCACAAACTTAGGGGTTTAAAACAACACAGGTTTATTATCTCATGATGCCGCAGCTCAGAAGTCTGACAAAGGTCTCGCTGAGCTCAGGGCAAGGCATCCAGAGAGAATCCATTTCCTTGCCTCTTCCAGCTTCTAAAGGTTGTACATGTTCCTTGGCTTGTGGCCCCCTTTCTCCATCTTCAAAGATAGCGTCACATCTCTCTGGCTTTCCATCTGTCTTCACCTCTCTCTTACTGTAGCCGGGCAATGTTCTTCTCTACTTCAAGATTTATATGATTGGACCAGGCCTATCCAAATAATCCAGGGTAATCTTCGCATCTCAAGGCCCTGAACTTTAGTCACATCTGCACATTTGAGGTTTCAAGTAAGGATTCTCTTCAGTTCCTCCTCCAGCCTCTCTTCCACTCTGAAAAAATATAAGGAATGCAGATTTCCCGGCAAGAAAATACTTAGGATCCTAGCCCTTTGTCCAAAATGCACACATACACCCTTAACTGAGAAAGCTGCTTGGGAAAGCAGTTGGGGGAAGAAGTTATTGGTGTACTTGTATTTGTCTTTGAAAGTCTAAACTTAAGATAGCAATCCAGTCCTGAGGATTCAATAATTTTATGAAGTGTGCTTAATAGACTACTGTGTGCCCAATCATGTTGACCAAAGCTTACTAGGAATTCATGCCAAATGTGATACAAAGAAAGAATCTAATAAACATTGAGTGCCTTTCATAGTTCAGGCAAAACCCTAATTGCTTTTCATATCTTGTCTCATTTAACTCTCAAGAAAATTTTTAGGTCCGCTTGACAATTGAAGAAACCGTATGTTAGAAAACCTTTAATCTGCCTTAGGGTGCAACGATAGACAAAGCTAGAGATTTTAACCCCATTCTGTTTAAGTCCAAATCCTGTATTTTTCCTTCTTGAATCAATCTCATATTTATTGTCATTTTAAAATGCGTGTTGCTTTTTCCATCAGTCATCTTTTTTTCTAGAGAAGCTTCTTGTTTTTTTAACGTATTTTATTTATTTCATTCTATAGACCTTGATTAGGGCATTTGGTCTCTTAAGATCCCTACTTTATCTCTCAGCTGTTACTAAGATTTATTTCCTGTTAGAAAAGCAGAGACAGATGTCAAAGGGCTTCTGTGGTGCGTGCTGGCTGTTTCTGGAGGGAAATAATTATTGAGTGCCTTTGCGATGCATTTCACATCTGTTTATAAAAGTAAAATTGCAGTAATTCTTGTTTTTAAATGGGCTTTCTTTCAACAAATGATGTGTTCTAGTCTGTTTCTCCTTTCCTGAGTTTTAATGGCCACATCCTTCAAGAGACCAATGTAGAATTATGCTCCAAACTCCATTTTCCAGTCTATTGCCAACTTCCCTGCCTTTTCTTTAGCTCTGCAGAAAATGTGATGTGTTCTCTCTAAATCCTTAAAAGTCTCAAATAATTTCACTTAGAGGATATCCAAAATGAGGGATGGATGATAGATGGACAAGATAGATAGACAAATGGATGGACAAATCTGGTATACATTCACAAACTATTTTGACCATTCACAAAGATTCAAGATTATTAATGAAAATCTAGCAACTATAAATATTGAGTACCAATACAAAAAAATATTCTATCTTAAATATATTTTTTCTTCAAGTGTAGGAAACATATGAACTCATGAATATATTTTGATAAATGACATGGAATTTTTATATTGAGCCATAGGTTCAATTTTCAGTGTGCTGTGCACGTGAGAAATTCTCACTCTGGAAAGCAACTAATCTTATTAATATAACTAAAAATAAATGTGTAGCTGAGACTATGAGTAAGTTTGGCTTTTTAAGTAGTGTCTTTCCTGTTTGGAAGAAATGTTCCCTCCATTAAGGTAGAGACAAGAATCTCTTTTTCAAGGATCGCTTTGAAAACCATTTCCTCAACAGCTTGGTACAGGTGTTAACAGGAAAAAGAACATTGCTGGAAGCAATTCTCCACTGAACACGGGGAGGTGTAACAGGATTCTTCGTAAATAAAATATGGTCTTGATCCAGCGGCAGGAAGGGAACTATGAATCATCGAAACCGCAGGTGAGAAAACTGGATTTTGCTCATTAAGTTGTTGAAAAGTGGCATCATCAGACAGGCCAATCCATGATGCTAAAGCACTCACAGTTATCTCATTGTAAAATATACACGTGTGTTTTTTTGGTTTTTTTTTTGTTTTGTTTTTTTCTGAGGCATTTTTGGTACTAAACTTAAGCTACAATCAGCGAGTGATGTTACGAATTTCCATCCATTAGGGTAACAACTGAAAGCAATTGACATTTTAGAAAAAACAGAAGCAATTGTGAAATGGCACATCAGGGAATTAAACATGTAAAACGATGTTAATTTAGTGTGGTTTCCTCGGGAAGCTGGGATGGAGAGGATATTAAGTATATTTGTTTCAAAATAGATGTATGCTTTTTT
>NW_006440645.1:5042746-5058584 GCF_000325575.1 Pteropus alecto | reverse complement strand
GCAGGAATCGGTATAGCATCTCTGATAAATGCAGGTGAGACATAATTCATGAATCTGGTGAAACTGGCAATATTTGGCCATTTTGTACCTACAAAAAAGGCAATTTCTGTAGTAGCCTAATGTATCTTATAGTGAATTTTATAAATACAGAAACGACATGCATACCCACTTCTAAAAAGATATATATTAGTTATTTCTATTTTGGGTGGAAATTCAGTAACATTTTTCGTGTACCCAGCACCGGTGGAAGCACTGGATGGGGGGAAATCTGCATTCTATGACGAGCTAGGATAAGAATTAGAGGCATTTTACTTGCCCCAAGAGAAAGAATCAGGGATAAAAATAGAGATAAGAGGAAGAAGGGGAATAAGAAAATCAGAAGAGTTTATGGACAATAACTTCATCTTAATATATAAGATTTTTATAAATATAGGAAAGGAAGAGCTCATGACTGGTGTTGATACTAAGATTTAAAGGAAACTCAAAAGGAAGTCAGAACCTTTGAAGGACATTCAGGAGCAAACCTGGACGCTTAGGCAGTGATTCTTTTCAAGCTGTGTCCGCTTGTCCCTAGAGAATTTGGGGGTTTGTGACTTAAGGCTATTATTTCTTTACAAGCCCCATGAGATTAAAATATAATCGAGCCCAAGAAAGAAGAAGCCTGGGAGATAGGAATACGCCCTCATTCCCAGCCGCCCTAACGGGAAGAGCGCCTGGATGTTTGAGCCATTTCACAGAGCACACCACGAAATACGGAATTATTAAACCAAATAAGCATTAAACTTAACCTAAATGTGTGTCTGTGCCAAATCAAATACTGCATTAGAAAAAATGAAAAAAAAAAGTTATTGCAAAAAGCAAATTGGAAAAAAGTACATTTTTGATATTGCCTGTTCCTTTACTTGACTTTCACAGTAAAAAAAAAACAAACTTGACCTGGTTCTATGGCATGTGAGTTCCAGAACAACTACCCCAAAACATCCTTCATAGGATTGTGTGGATTTGTAACATAATAATTTGAAAAAAAAAAAAAAAAAAAAAAAATGCTTTCCATCTTTAATGTCCTGTCATAGATTTTGTTTAGAATTTTGCAATCTTTGTATTAATTGCAAAGAAGATTCCCCTGTGAAAATATCACCTTTTAATAAGGTTTTGAGTTCTAAACAGATATTAATCATAGAGGTATTTTGATAGCTAACTGTAAGACAAAAGCAAGGCCCCCTTATGATATATCTCTTCCCTTTGCGGACTTTAAATTGGATCAGAAGGTTTATTTTACTTAGAGGTTCCATTCTAGTTTCTTCTCCATTCACTTCCTAATTTATAGCCCTACTCTGAAAAGCTGGCTGCTCGACTAGCTATTTTTAATGTGAAGGAAACTAAACAAAAGCCCTCACAGTCCTGCTCAAATATCTAAAATATTAAACAAAAGTCTATTGACACAGAAAAATAACCAAACAACTGCTAATGATTTTCCTATAATTTCCGTGTTTTTATCCTGGTTTTCCTAAGGCACTACCCAGATTTTGGGGGGTGTTTGGGTGCACTGGCCCGGCCATTGGACCGGTCCGGGGGTGCAGCTGCTGCTGGTTTTCAGTGGGGTGTCCACACGCCCTTTGACCGAGCAGGGGCGCTGCTCCTCCAAGATTTTTCTGGAACTAGTTTAATCAGCACATGAAAAAGCAGCTCTCCTGGGGTGGTTGCAAGGGGGCGGAATGGCAGTGGTCTGTGGGCAATTCTCTGAGACACGTGAAGGATCTCCACCGTCCCGCGGGGGTTTACTGCTGGCTGACAGCAGTCGCCGTGAGCCGAGGCACATGCGGAGCAGTGGGACACATTCTCACATTGAGGGGCAAAAGGCAGTCATGCTGCAGTGTCCTGAAGTGGGCACCAACGTGTCTTGATTTGGCAGATATACGTAACCATTCCTATTTCTAATTAAGAAGTTTTGGAAGAATCAAAGCGCTCGCCTTGAAGCTGACTCTGTTTTCCTTCTTTCAAGTACCTTACAAGCCCGAGCCTAAATGTTTTCTTTTCTGCTGTCTGCTTTGTAACAGTAAATGCTTCTCTCTGCAGACAAGGGCCTGCATTTCAATGTGTCATACCAAAAAAAAAAAAAAAGAACAATCTCACTATTGTCACCTGGGTGTGGACCAGACGCTCTCTGTACCCGGCTTTGACTCCTGCTCTCAGGCTTAGCCACCGTCTTCAGTACATGAACCGTAATGGAGAAGGGGAGGTGCAGAACAGTCGGGAGTGTGGCCCTGTCCTGCCCTCCCCACAGCCTCAGCTCTGCTCATTCGGCGGCCCGGCGGTGGCCCATCACCAGCATCGTGGCTCCCGCGGCACCGTCCTTGGTAGAGCCTTACCATGGCTGCTGGCCAGCCTGTGGATTGCAGCCACATTATGGCTGACACTGGGTGCCCTCAGAGAAACTTCACATTAATAAAACCTACAAAGCACAGTTCTGTTCCTTTGAAGTTGCTACTAAACATGTAATATTAGCTTGTGAAGCATTAGATGCGGAAATGAGCTCGATAAGGACTCTTGTAGTAATAGCTCTAAATTGATTATTTCCTTCCCAAAATAAACTTGCCAGGCAGCCCTGTGGGCTTACGTCCGAATACTTGCTCTGCCCAGGAATCTTATCACAAGGAAGCGAACAGCAGAAATGCAGACACAAGGTGATAAGGCACATTCACCAGATATTAATACAATAATGAGATGCAGTCTTTTCTAAATGAACCTAAGATCTCTTGAGCACTGCCACAAATTAAATATTCATTGATGGCTTCCTCAATGTGGGGAGAAGAAAGAACAATGTCTTTTAATGTTATTATGTTAAATAGCCAAGCACAGCAGATCTCTAGTTGAGGAGGGGGGCAGGCTACTTCAAGCCTCTGTGCATTGGAGTGTGCAAAGCTTCACATTTAGAAGTCATATAAAAAGCAATGTAACGATCAATCTTTCAAAAGACATCCACAGCACGCATCTTTGAATTTAACGTTATTTGGATTCATTCATCTGCATCTTCTGTTTGAAATCAGAGGCCAAAAATTACATTTGCTCTTAATAATCCATTTTTAAAACTCTATTTTGATCTTTCGGGTATGTAACTACATAAAAAATAAATACTCTTTTAAAATTAAAAAGAAATAAGCCTATTTAGAAAATAGCGTTTTCTGCATTCCTTGGACTTCTTCAATCAGTATTAGCCACAAAAGAAAAAGAAAGAATTTGGAACTGAGAATTCTTGTGGTTTTCATTTCTATGAAAAGAAGGCCCTTTCTTACTCAGAATTACTATATGACAACGTTAGCTCTAAGTACATTGTTGCTACAATTGTTTTGTGGATCAATGTATAAATATTGATTTATATAATTCAGATTGCCTGACTTTTGATCTAAATTTATAGTTTTCTCCACATTTATTCTGGTCCAAATTGAATCCAGTTTGCTATTAGGTCATTTAAAGAGAATCGTTACTCTAATAAAAGAACACGGTTGAGATCATTGGAATAATTATCACTTTTCTCTTTTCATAAAATGTATTTGTGGCACTCTAGAAACATAATTTTAATTACAAAAAAATATGTTTAAATAAAGCAAACCTGGATATGAACCCCTGCAATTCCCATTGAAAAAGACTGACAATCACCATGGCTTTCTGTTTGCATTTTAGACTTTGAAGAAGAATCAAGAAGCCGAAGCCATGTCTTTCTTGCACTGTATAATTTTGTAATCCTTTCTGTAGACCTTAAACCATGCAGTTGGCTAAAGCAGCAGTTACTGAATATTTTTTATTCTATTAGCCTGCATTTCAATAAATCCCTAGCAGAGGTTCCTTTATGTCTTCTTATTTGCCAGTGCCTATGTTCTCCTTACTACACTCTTGCTTCCAGAAGGCTCGCCAGCTACCAATTGCACACCTTCCCACCAAGGAGACTCAGCCTGTGACGCATAAGCAAAGTCCAGGTTGCTGAGCCCGAGAGTGGAGTCCACCCAGGTCAGAACCACTGGGCAGGAGGAACTAGGCTCCCTCTCGAAGGAAAAGTCGTACTTGCCAGCAGACCTTGAAGATGATCTCCAAGATAGAAAACATATCCCCTTACTAGAAATCCTCCATCAACCATTAATAATTTTGAGTTTGACACATTCAAGTCTCCTGAGCAAGATAATACGTAGGAAATAAGCAAACCTGTGCTATAATCTGATCTTTAATTCAAATAATCGTAGGTTAAATATTGCCAGTAATGAACCTTCTCTATAGATACATCCGCTCCTCCTCACATCCTGAAGATAGTCAAGGCAGTACCATCAGCCTCATTTGATAAATGTAGAAAATGAAGTGTTTTGCCCAACGTAACAGCCAGCAAATGGAGGTCTAGGAATTTAACCCATAATTTCTAACAGCCAATTTCAACCTTTTCTATTCAAGTAGCACGTATCAAATTTACCTTGATAAGATTCAGTTATCCATTTAACAAATATTAACTAACCACCTATCATGTGCCAAGCAATCAGGATAGAGCAGTGGGAAAAAAAAAAAAACTAAACTAAACTAAAACTCTTATCTCCAAGTTTTCATTCTAATGTATAAATGAGATATATAAATAAAATGTATAGCATGTTAGACTGTAATAAAGACTCGGAGGAAAATAAATCAGGAAGAGGGATAGAAAGTATGAAATGTTAGATAGGCTGATAGAGAAAGATATGCCTTAGGGAAAGTAGCCTTTGAATATCTACGTAAAGAACGTTCCAGGCAAAGGGAAAAGCAGATGCAGAAGTGAAGAACGTTCCTGGCAAAGAGAAGAAAGGTAGGAACAAAGCTGTGAGGCAGGAGCACACCGAAGCTGCGGGAGGAATGGGGGAGCCCTTACGGGGTGACAGGGAGAGCAAACGTCAACCAGGGCAGAAGGGACGATGCTGATGTGTGTGAAAGACACGCAGTAATGAGGATGCAGCCCACAGAGCCTCTCTGAACTGAATGCAGTCAGTCTCTTTAGCTACAGACTTTCCATATTAGTTCTACATTTTTCTTAATTGGTGTGAATGCTGTTCCGTGGGAAATGTTTTCATCAGACAAACTGGGCACTTAATTCTGAAATCCTAGTAGGCAGAACTGTCCTTTTTTTCCCATCATACACAGCACTTTCATTGAAAATTCATTTCCAGTTCACTATAATGTTGTCAATTTTAAGAATCCCTTGGAATTAATATCTTTATAAACTAATATTCAAACATATGCCATTTGTATTACTTTTATCCCTCTAGTTTTATTGGCATTTATCTGTCTATGCTGAAATAGAAATTTTCTCTGTATTCTGGTCCGCTGGACCCTGGTGCCTGTAGCTCCCCACCAACCACTGCATCAAGGGGAAAAACAACTCTTCTGAAACTTTCCAGTTCCTACTGTGGAGACTTCATTTCCCTGGGTAAGACCCATTGGCCTACAAGATATTAACAAAATCTTTATTACTGGAGCCAAAGTTCTGATTCTAATTTTTAAGCAGTGTTTTTAAATTTTTTGGCAGGGCGAGGGAGTGTTAAAGACAACTTTAGGAAACTTATAAAAGCATTAGACTCTGTTCCCCAGGGAAAAAAAAGAAATAAACAGAAAAAAAGAACACCAAATGTTTGCATAAAATCGTAGGGTGTACTGGGTCTCCCAGACGACATCTGTGAGTCTGTGAGTGCACACTCCTTACCCCCAGGGTGGAGATTTCAGAGATGGAATAGGAAGACGATCAGGCAGCCGCACACACACTGGGGAAGTTTCTTTGAAAACGGAGAGTCTGTGTTCTTCTAACGACTCCTTGCAGATAGAGCCCAGGCAACCAGCTCCTAATCAGCCAGCCACCAGCTAATGAAGCTTCCTCTCTGGTGCTCCATTTCTGCCTGGGAAGGGTCTGAGAAACTGAGGAAGCTCGAGAAGATTCTGAAAGATAATGAAAGAGTAATTACAATCATCTCTGTTTTACCGAAAGTCTAATTAAAACCAGTTATAGAGAAAACATGTGTTTCTTATTCTTTAGTTGTTTTGTAATCAGCAACAAAAATGAGAAAGTAGCAACTCAGAAGATTAAGGAAGCAGGGACTTTTTTTTTTTTTTTGTATTATATCAAGAGAGGACATTTTAAAGAAAGCGGTCCGAGGTACGAAGTAAAATCTTTGGCACATAATCTGCAACACAAAGCAAAAATGATAAAAAGGAACGTTATTACCATTTTTAGGGACCTTCTTTTTTCATGGTCCATGATTATTTTGTTAAATATAGACTCTTAATTCATTGCTCATTTAAATGATCTTATTTTGACTGCAATGATGATACTTATTTGAGCTCTTTGTAAATCAAGGAAATTAGACTTTTTTCTGCCAATTGCAATATTCCACCCCCCCCCAAAAAAAGTCAGTTGTGTTCTCTTTGTTGACAGTTCTTTTCACCAAACAGAAGTTTACTTCGTTGAGACAAATGGTTTTCTTTGGATTCTCATGGACACTTTACGAATCTTGGGTTTAAGAACCCTTAAGAAGTCCCTTAGTGCTCTTAAACTAATTAAGCTGTCATTATTTTCTTCTAGAATTTTTCTGTTTTTATTTTAAATGCTTAAATATTTGGTATAAGGAGTAAGCTAAAGATCCAAGTTTACTTAATTTTTTTCTAAATATTTAGTCAATTTGTTATAAATTAAATTCCATATGTGTTTGGGACTGTTCCTAGATTGTGTTTTGCTGCTATTCATTTATAAAGACTAAGAAATTTTAACTTTTCTTGCTTTATTATATATATTTTAGAAACAGTAAGGCTAGTTCCTTGTTACTAATTTTCTCTTTCAGAATCCTGAATATTCTTGCATGACAATCCCCCCAGATGAGTTTTATATATATTATCACTAAAAATATCATGTAAGCATTATATTAATAATGGGGATCATGTTGAATTTATAAATAAATTTAGATAGACTGATATCTTTACAATACTGATTCTTCCTGCTCAAGAATATAGAGTAATTTTGTATCTATTCCAGTGACCCTTTATGTCTCAGAAAAGTTTTCATCTTTATTTAGGTACTACACATCTCATATTTGGCATATTTCTAGATATTTTAGTTTGGGATTGGAAATGTAAAGGAAAAAATTCCTTCAATTTTAATTTCTGCCAGGCTTTTTTATGCAGGTAGAGTAACTTCTCTTTAATTAACAATTTTGAAAGGAGCTGTTACTCTGAATTTTCCTAGTGACTAAATATTTTACTGATTCTGTTAGATTTTTTTTGGTTAACATCCAATCCCAGGGACTGGGAGGTACACACACACACACACGCGCGCGCGCGCGCGCACACACGTATGGATATATAGATATGTATCTTTACGAGATATATATATCTTGTAAATATACTTCTTTTAGTTTTATTCTTTCTAACTGAATCATCATAAAAGCTAACATAATTAACGAGCATTAAATGTTCACTTCCCTTTTGAGGCAAAACTTTTTTATATTAAAACCATAAAAATCACTCATTTTAAGCAAACGATGATTTTTTCAGAAATTTACAGTTTTGTAAACATCGTCACGATTTAGTTTTAGAGCATCCCCATCACTTCTGGAAGATCTCTCATGCCCATTCGCAATCAGCCCCCTTTCCCACCACCTTTTGGGCAACCACTGATCTGTATTCCAACTCTGTAGGTTTGCTCTTCTGGACTTTTCATATAAATGGAATTATATACTGTGCAACATTTTGCATCTGGCTTCTTTTACTTAACAGAATGTTTTTGAAGTTTGTCCGTGTTATATAGCATGTTTCAGTACATCGTTCTTTATTATTGTCAAATAATGGTCTATATATGGCTATATCATGTTTTATTAATTCATTCAAAGGTATATCTTAGTAGTTGCCTAAATTTTAGCTTTTACAGATGTTTTTATTATAATTCATTTATTAGTTACTAAGCAACTATTTACAGAATTATTATGTAAGACTTTAAGAGTTCACAGTGTTAGGTAGCTATGGAAACTCTTGAATTAATGATGCTTTTGTTCTTTTTTATACTTTATAGTTATTTTATTTATTTTCATTGTTTGTATTTCCTTCTATTTTTATTTTTTCCCTTTTTTCTTTTGGTTCATCTTTAATTATTCTATTTTTAATTTCTTTGTATTTTTAAGCTACATGTTTATACATATGAAATTCAATTTTAAAATCTGTCCATTATTATTTACTTCATTTTATGAAATTTATTAAAAGTAATTTTATTAAATAGAGGAAGGGATGTGAAAAACTGATTCATTTCAGATGTCAAATACATTAGGCATGCCAATGAAATTTGATAACTAAAGGGAACCAACCCTTATTTGATGATCAAAAGCCATTTGTCCCAAGGTGCCTCTTCTACTCTGCACAGACATCGAGCACTGCCCGCTCCTTTTAATGAAAAGAAAAAACAGAGAACCATTAAGAGTCATACCACATAACAGAATGGAAAACCAGTATAATGGAAGGTAGAGAAGATTGAGAGGGAAGAAAAGAAAAAGTTGAGTATGGGGAAATGCCAGCTTAAGGAGGTGAATCTGGTAGAAGTGACTGCCCAGCCCCCTGAAGTGAGGTCAGTGGAGAGCATCAGCTTCTGGCTCCTGCCTAGTCTTCAGACCTGCCGAAGTCACCATCACTCCCAGTTGGTAGCAGCTACTGTGATGACTGAGTGAGGCAGAAATACAAAGGCCTGACATTCAGCCCCAAAGAGGGCAAAGGCCCAGCCATTTTGGCCCCAAAGGGACACTGTCTGGATGGCAGTTCCTACTTGAGAGCAGCATCCTGCAATTTGCATCACGGCTATGCTTCTTCCTCTGCCAACCCCGTTTCTCCCACCTTCCTTTCACAGATATGAATCCAGAGACACTACAGTCTGAACTCAGTGGGGTGTAGATGTGTGGTAATGGGAGAGCATTACACAAAATGACAGAACTTACCTGATGCAGAAGTCAGCAGCATATGAAAATATCTCGGTTAAATTCAAGGATGACCATGTTGAAAGACCTAATGTGCAGGTGACTATTAGTTAAGGTAAGTGATACCTACTTGCTGCTACAACCAGTAAACCTCTCGACCTCCCTTAATCTGATCTTTCTTGCAGGAGAGTCACTCTGTTTAACTGAAAAATCTTACTGAATCACTTTCAATAAATTTTTTAAGTTTATCTCTTACTACAGTGGGTCAGAAGCAGTCTTTGACCCCTGAACCTTCTGCGTTTCCTTTCATTTCTATTTGAAAACCAGTCAGTTCCTTCTGATAATAAATCACCAAAGGTAGCCAGTGTAGCCAGCCCACATCATTACCATAACCATTACGAATCGGGTTTCCCACCAGGCATGTGGCTTGTCCTCTAAGTCATCAGCAGGCATCAGTGTTGACAAATGCATTCTCCAGCAATCCTGCGTCTGCAGCGTTACCCTTGGAATCTGACTACTACCTGCTCTAGAGTTTTCATCATTTCAGCTGTCCGCTTCAAGCTACTGACTTCGTACTTAGTTGAGGTAAGCGAGGCTAACTGCTATTCCGGGTGACCTCCTAGCTCTCAGCGAGTCTGTGTAGTAGTTTATTTCTCACGTGCAGTCAGCTCGGTGGTCCCGGCGCGTGGGCAGCTGTGCCCACGGCCACGCAGGTACCGAGACGCCATCCACCGGTGGCTCCATGTGCGTTTAGGACACTGAGAGTCTCCGCCTTCGGCTGGTAGAAGCGGGAAGAAAACGAGGAATTGCGAATGAAGATTTTTATAAGCCAGACGTAGAAGTAACGGTGTCACTTCTATTCATATTCTGTTCTCAAAAGCCAAACGCGTGGCCGCAGGCAAAGGAAGCGGAGAAACGCAGTGGAGCTGGCCCTCGGGGAGGGCGCAGGATGGGGCCGCGACAGCCGTTGGATCCTGCGTGGGGGACGAGCGGGCAGGACGAGAAGACCGGGCTGGCGATGGGCCGCTTAGACCGTGCAGGGCTTCCGAAGAGCCCGGGCACAGCAAAACCTGGACGGGGTCCTCCCTGAGAGCACCAACAGCGGACGCGAGGGGATATTGTCGCAGGACCTGTCGACCAGCAGCGCGAGCTTGCCGATCAAGCAGAGGAAGCGGCACAAGGCGGGGTCCTTCCCACCAGGGGCTTGGCTGGCTCCGCTCCCGCCGGGCTGCAGAGAATCTTCTCTTGTGAGGTCTGAGAGAGGAAGCGTCATCTATCTGTATTTAGAGAACTACAATTTAGGAAAAATATCTGTTAATCTTTTCAATAAAGATTTCAAGACAATAGGAGCAATTTAAGTAAGATCTACGAAAAATAATAAGCAAGAATTACAAAATGAATCATTTTTTAAAGTAATTCATTTTAAAGCAATTCATTGGAGGAAATAAAAGGAAATCGGTTGGGTCGTTTAGCTACTGCTGTTTAACCAACCATCCCAATAAGAGTAGTATTTTCTTATTGTTGGTACATCTACAAATCTGCCGGCCTAGGCTTGGCTCAACTGGGGAGCTCGGTTTGTCACTGCGTGTCTGCTATTTAGCTGCGTTGGCTCTGCTCCACATCTTTCTTTTATCCTCGTCCGGGACCAGCAGGCTATCCAAAAATATCCACGGTATATTCTTCTCGTGGCACTGGAAGAGATGCAAGAGAAAAAGCAAAACTTGTGGGGTCTTCAAGGCTTGGTCTTGGAATACACACTGTGACTTTCACCCATCTGTCATCGGCCAAAGTAGGTCACACAGCCAAGCCTAGAGATGAGATGGAGGGCTTCCACTCCATCTACGAGGATGAGGCCATACAAGGGAATTGAGGCAAGATGAAGAATTGAGAACAATAATGCAATTCATCAAATTTCTTTCAGCAAAATTCAAGTAACTTAGCTACAAAACAAAAGACAGAAGAGATAAAGGGATTGTGTTTCTCTTTTCACCAGGGTATTTCCAGATGTTGGTGTGGGGCTCTTTATATGTAACCCCTTTAAGTTTTTGGATTATTTCAAAAATTTTTTTCTACTAATGTTTCTTCTGTTCAGTATGTGGTCAGTATGTTGAGTGAAATGAGACAAAGAAGGGCTGGCAAACAGGAAAAAATAAGAAAGACCAAACAAAAAAGGGGAAAAAATGCTATAATTATAAATTTTCAATTTAAAATTAATTATAAATTATAACAATACAGAGAAAACTCATCAACAGTCATTAATATAGAAAATTAACTTAGATGAACCACTTTTAAGTTCTCTGCCAAATTGCAGAGGAAAGAAAAAGAACATGAAACAACAGTGAAGGTATCACCTTGGAAGACAACAGACCAGGATCCATATTTGATAAATGATTCTGAAAAGGGGAACAGAAAAGTACTGAGAAGAAGGATTAATAAAAGAATTGAACTGAAAGATTTAAAGAGGTAACATCTGAGGGGTAAAATACCAACATCTGGATAAACCCTGGCAGAAAGAGAAAGAAGACAAGGCGCCTGAAGGCTGGAAAGAAATGTAACCTAAAACGAAAGACAAATTAAACTGAGGCAGGGCCTCCTCTATCACACTGAAAGCCCGAAGAAATGAGAAAACATATCTACAAACGCATCAGGGGAACAAACTTTAAGCTACATGTTCTATATCCACCCAAGTTTTGCTTCGTGGTATAAGTGACTGAAAAGATATCATCCATTTATTTGTCCTGAAAAAGAACAACCAAAAAAGCCACTCGTGAAAGTATTCTACTAACGTACATCTGAACATAAGAAGGGGGAAATGATGATGTAAGAACATTAAAACATAGTATTAGGTGTAAACAGTTGTTTTAACAATATGCCAGAATGTACATTGTATCAATATTTGAAAGAAAAGTAATTGAGCCATTACATAACATGAAAATAATACTTTAAAAAATAAGAACCTGGGTACAAATTATAGGTTATTTTTTTTAAAAGATAGGGTAGGACAGAAGAAATAAATTTGACATGAAATTATAACTCATAAACCTTTGAGTTGAATAATAAAATACAGAGTTATAGAAATCAAAATCTGATTTAAAAAGAAAAACAAAGGAAAACAGCAATAGTAACAGGATACTCCATCACAGCTCCTGGTCTTCGTTAAATCAGGCAAAACAAAAATGAATAAAGGTATGGGGAGAGAATCAGGATTCTTTGGCCAATAACAGAAAGCAGAACTCAAAACAATGTAAAAATCGGGGAAAACATTTCTTTCTTTTTTCTTGGTATTTAATAAGAGGAAGTTTGAAAGAAAGGCCGTGACTCTGTGATATCAGAATAGACCAACATGTCTTTAATCTTCTACTCTGAAATTTTCCCTGTGGCTAACTCCCCTCCCAGTTGCAAGATTAAAATCACACTGCTCATCCGCACATGCAGACATGGCAATGTCCTGGGGCAGGAAAGGAGTAATCAATTCCTTATTCATCCCTTTTTTCTTTTTTTGTCTGAAAATATCTTTCATAGTCAAAATCCCTCCTGCAGGTCACTCTTCAACTTGATCACTCCTTCAGCAGGGACAACTTACTATATTATACAGTAAAAATAAATTAAGAGAGCATTCTGCTCGTGGTTAGGAAAATAAAACAAAATAAGCTTAAGAAAAAGGAAACTAAGAAAAAATAAAACAAAATAAGTTTAAGAAAAAGGAGACTAAGTTAATAGAGACTAAAGTGAATATTGACTTTTTTAAATTGTAAATCAGTGGAATCGATAAATAAGCACCTTAGATATTTTGCTAGAAATCAAACCAATAATAGATAAGACTATTGGTATAATAAAAATGTATAAGTTCACAAAATTAGGAATAAAGATGGAGATATAAACAGGGAGTAGAGCTTTTTTTTTTTTAAGTGTAAGAGATACTTAGCAGAATACACATAATGAACAAACATAGAGAAAGAAAATTTCTGTATATCAGTAACTCTTAGTTTCAAAACACAAGGAATTAAGTTCCAGATCAACCGAAACTCCTAAGTTGCAGTGAAGTGTAGAACCGTGTACAGTCAGTCGCTTTGGAAGTCTGGGATGTGTGCTAGAGCTGACACATGCTTCCCCAGCAATTCCGCTCCTAAGTACAGAGCTAACAGAATTCTACACATCAAGAGACAAATAACAGTATGTTGATAACATTGTTTGTAATAGCCCCAAACTGAAAACAACCCAGATGCCCTCTGCTGTCAAATGGAAAACTGTGGTTTATACGTAAAGGGACAAACTGGAGCTAAACCCAACAACAAATCAGAAATATAATGTGGAGCAAAAGAAGCCAGACAAAGTGTACACGCCCCATGATTCCAGCCATGTGACGTTCAAAATCAGCATCCAGTTTATGGTGCTGAAAATTAGACTGGAGCGATTCATGACTGTTTGTAAATGGATGTACATTACAGGAGTATGTTTATTTTGTAGAAATTCACGGAGCTATACATTTGTTATTTTATACATTTTTCTACATACATTATACTTCAATAAAAAATTTTTACTTAAAAAAAAAATCTCCAAATAGCTTGGTTTCAAAACCTTCCACCACTCTTCAAGCCTCAGTTTCCTGATCTGTATATCAGGGATAATAACTACTTCCTCTTTATATGGTTGTTGTGAAGGTTAGGTAAAATCATTCAGGTAAAACGCTGAGCACAGTGTTTGGCATCTAGTGAGCACTAAGTAATAGATATTATAATTGAAAATTGTTAACAACTGATGTATGGAACCTATAAGGAAATAAAGGACTTAAATGACTGGAATACATTCAGAATTACATGTTTACAGACAATATGTAGATAGATATTTTTAGATGATATGTAACCTGCTATTAAAAGGCTCGGGAATCGCGAGGAAAGCTCGGTATTTTGCAGGTGTCAGTAGCAGAGGTGCTAGGAGACTGGACTGGCACGGCCATCGTCCATCATCTGGCTTCCGTTTAAGACGGAAACTAAAACAAGCATGACAAATTCATCCTAATCTTCACCTTAAAGATCTCCCAAATCTGATGGCTTGATTTATTGAGTATCCATTTTCACATTCTCATTTTCTGGAATGAGTGAAGTCTACACTGAGCCCTAAGAAGACATGTCTTCGGTATGAAATTGGAGTGTATTAATAACAGTAAAGCTCTTGCTATCCGATTCAAATAATCAAAAACTTTTAAAGCCATCTTCCTGTTTTCTGTTCCCTTTATACTTTACCAACGAAGTAGTCTTCAAAAGAACAGAAGGATGTTCTTTGGATTTTTAATTTAGGGCGTGTTATGACATGATCTTTCATTTTAACTATTCTTATTTTGTAAATGATGGGAAAATATACATTGTATTCAGCCATAATAATTGTATTCAGCTATAATAACGCCAGTTTTTAAAATCTATCACAATTTCTTCATCATTTATTCAATAGGGTTACTGTCCCTGTTCCTAGATGAAATTCTACTTGATCCACAGCCTTCCTCCTTCCTCTTAGATAATAAACAGTCATGCTGTCAGTTCAGAAGTTGAAATTTTACTCCAAAATATTAATCAGAATTGAGAACTTGGTTTAATGCATTTAAAGATTTAATCCTCGCCTTCGTCACTTAGACCTGCTTCTTTCTCAAGGAAGCCTAGGAGACCGAAGTGGGAAGCGGAGGTGTGAACATCTCTTCCTGCCCTCCGAGTCCACGAGGAGGGACACGGGATGTGCTAAGAAGCTTTGTTCCCACTCTCCGGGTGTGACTGTATTGCAGAGACTCTGGGAGCATCTCTCCCACAATTCCCTTCTAGTCCGATGCCATTCTAGTCCAGGTATTGTCTTTCCATCCCTTCGGCCTCCATCAAGGATCCAGGTGCTCGCTCTCCCAGTGGCCCATCCCTTCCCCGTGAATTTCTCACTTCAGATTTCCCCGCCGGCAAGCCAATGCCAGTGCAGCCACTTTCACTGCTGAGGCCACTTTCCTTTTTCTCGGCCCAGAGCCAGGCTCCAGTCCCGTCTCCCACCTCTTCCAGACTCTCTGAGAGTTTCCATGGTAACCGGGTTTGAAGAAGAGGAGGTACCATTCTACCAGTCCTCAGCTCGGAAGGGGATCCTTCTCAAATCGTGTGTCTCTTCTGTCCTCTCTTGATAACTTTCGTAATCGTGGAGTTAGAGTTAGCGGAATCTGTTCTTGATCAAATTCTTTGCAGTTTAGCAGCACGACATGGCCTGCGCGCGGGCAGTAGCTGGAAGCCTCTTTCTATTATTCCTTAACCGTCCATAAACCTTGTTAAAAATTAGATCTGGTCTCGTTTGTGGGGAAATACGGTAGAGGGTGCTGTGCTAGGGGATAACGGCGTTTCTTTCTCTAAGGTCAGGGTAGCCGTCACTCTGGTGGTCAGTGACGGACGCTTTCCCAGCAAAACGCCAAACTCGCAAGAGGGACTAGTGGCCGCCTAGAGGGCTGGTAAAGCGGGAGCTCGGCGGGTTAGGGGTCAGCTCCGAGCCCAGACAAAGCCACGGACTAGGAACTATCAGACTTACCTGGGGGACGTTTTGTGAGGGTTCACCTCTAACGGCAAAACTAGCAGACTTTCGGATAGCGGCGGCTTGGACTAGACGCTAAGAAGACAGACAATGGGAGGAAGCGGCAGTGACGGCGATGGGGGGAGCGATGTGTCGGTCTCCCCACACCTGCCTCCCCTACGCCTCCGCGTAAGCACGGCTCTCACTCACAAACGTTTCCGCGTCGCTTTTTTCCTGTACATTTTCCCCAAATGAATGAATTATGACTTTTCCTGCGTTTAAGTCCACAACCCTGCCCTTTCGATTTATCAGTGAGAAACGCAGACTATTTACAAGGCGACACGGCTGCGCCCCCCCCCCCA
>NW_006440645.1:5041696-5042725 GCF_000325575.1 Pteropus alecto | reverse complement strand
TTCGTTTTCGAAGCGGCAGCCTTTGATAAAAGCAGATTTGGTAAAGCACAACACAGATACTTTTATCTGCCAGATCCAGTGTAGTCATTTAATAGCCATCAGATGATAGAAATAAAGTTTGTAAAAATATCATTAGGAAGCCATTAGTTTCCACATTTACTCAGAAAGTAACATTGATTCTGACAGAAACAGTGGTCTGGGACTTGTATGAAAATTACGTTCCCGTTCACGGGAAGAAGTTCTGCCCGCTGCCCGTTGTAGAGAAGGGAAAGCATAGGAGTCAGTGATGACTTGCGAGTCAATATCGCAAGGATTCCACAGGCATATGCACCAGCTGATTTCTACGTAGATAGATGTTTATGATTATATCTTTCCTCCTTTACTGGACAGTCCATTTTCTTTAACGGAAAACTCATATTCCGAACTAAGATCTTTACAAATTTTCCACCCCCAGTGGAGCTTTTTTTCTTCAGAACACTACACAACCCTGAGGCCCCGATAGGGGATTTCATTGTACGATCTCTCATACTGTGTTTATTGTTCACATGAGTTTGTTAGGCTTGCCTCCAATGTCGTTAAAAGGTATCTGACAGGGATGCTTAGGTCTTATCAGGTCTTACTGACCCATGTAGAATACAAGCCTATATGCTATTATAAAAATCAGATACTATTTTTATAAGATTTCTTTTTAAAAAGCCAGACTACTGGTGTATATATTTCATTGTTAAAAAATTTAAAAAG
Organism: Pteropus alecto; assembly: GCF_000325575.1. Lineage (NCBI taxonomy): Eukaryota > Metazoa > Chordata > Mammalia > Chiroptera > Pteropodidae > Pteropus > Pteropus alecto. The sequence goes on along the minus strand of NW_006440645.1, from coordinate 5,041,984 downwards.
AGCTGCTCTAGGCACCAACATAGTCCGAGTCACTTGACCAGCCCCACTCCCCAAAAATACAATGATGATAACGACACCTACCACTTGTGGGTGCCTGCAGTGCCACACACTGTCGAGCACAGCAGGCAGCTCATTCGGCGTTCACAACAGCCGGTGAGTTGGTTTCTGTTCATAATTTTTGTTATTAGGCACACCTACTTAGAAATTCATATCCTGATCAGGCGATTTGTACCTGAGTTTATAGTGATAACCACCTGCAGCATGAGCGGTCAGTCTCGACGTCAGTAT
>NW_006440645.1:5040734-5041680 GCF_000325575.1 Pteropus alecto | reverse complement strand
ACTGGATGACCTGACCTGAGCTTCCTAAATAGAAAACCAAGACACGGCAAGTGACGCGAAATTTTAGAACAAAGACGCTTCTACAGTCTCACAGCTGAGGGCCACAGGGAGAGATGGGCTGAGGGCCACAGGGAGAGATGCGCCGATCGATCTAACTCACAGCAGAGACGGTCTCGCCGATGACAGCAGAGGATTCGGAGTCCACGCCTCATTCCTCCTGTGTGTTTCCACGTTAGGGAAAGCTTTGCCGGTCAATACTTATTATCAATAATCGATGGAAAGTGAGCGACTAATTAAAAAAAAAAAAAGGAGAAAAGAGTCTTATTTAATATTTAAAGTAAAAAAATGAGAAAAAGTAATATTTTTAAAGGAATCGAAGTAGCATAATGGGAAAAGATAGTCTCAAAATACGGATGCTAAACAGAACATGTTCAGAAAAACACATAAGGAAGGACCATCGTGTTTCTCGCATGGCAGAGCACAGCACAGCACAGAGAAAAGCAAACCAACTAGCAAAAGACGCAGAGCTGCATAGTATCTCGAAGCACAGTCCAAAGCCTTGTCACCCAGGGTTAGAGGACAGCGCCTCCGCTGGCCGTCACCATGGCCCTGCACAAGTCACTCGATTTCTCTAGGCCGTTTCCTCGTGTATGCAGTAGGACTAATAATAATACCTACCTCTTCGAGTTTCTGTGAGAAGTAAATGTGTATGTTTCTAGAACAATACAGAGAACACAGCAAGCACTGTTACCTGTTATTTAAGGTTGTTATTTAAGGGTTGTTATTTAAGGGTGTTACCTGTTATTTAAGTTGTCTTGCATTTTAAAAATGTCGCCATGTTTTCATGTTTAAAATGTTTACAGATGTGTCAAAATCATTTCCACATACTGAACGATGTGAGACTCTAATTTTGGTTTTGCCTGACATTCCCTAAGTTTACTATTAG
>NW_006440645.1:5007650-5039079 GCF_000325575.1 Pteropus alecto | reverse complement strand
CGAGGGCCACAGGAAGAGAGGCGCCCATCGATCTAACTCACAGCAGAGACGGTCTCTGACAGGACAGCAGAGGATTCGGAGTCCACGCCTCATTCCTCCTGTGTGTTTCCACGTTAGGGAAAGCTTTGCCGGTCAATACTTATTATCAATAAGGGAAGTGAGCATAGTATCTCGAAGCACAGTCCAAAGCCTTGTCACCCAGGGTTAGAGGACAGCGCCTCCGCTGGCCGTCACCATGGCCCTGCACAAGTCACTCGATTTCTCTAGGCCGTTTCCTCGTGTATGCAGTAGGACTAATAATAATACCTACCTCTTCGAGTTTCTGTGAGAAGTAAATGTGTATGTTTCTAGAACAATACAGAGAACACAGCAAGCACTGTTACCTGTTATTTAAGGTTGTTATTTAAGGGTTGTTATTTAAGGGTGTTACCTGTGATTTAAGTTGTCTTGCATTTTAAAAATGTAGCCATGTTTTCGTGTTTAAAATGTTTACAGATGTGTCAGAATCATTTCCACATACCGAATGATGTGAGACTCTAATTTTGGTTTTGCCTGACATTCCCTAAGTCTTACTATTAGCCATTAAAACTATACCTTTCTCCAAAATAATAAATAAAACAAAGTAAAATAAAGCGTTCGCTATTTTCAGGATTCCCTTTAAACAGAGGTTATCTTTTCCTTTCCTAATGAATAAATTTTTAAAAGCGAAAATACAGGTTTGCTAACCAACTTCAGCTTCAACTATACTGGACAACTGCTAGTAGCACAGCCTGTGAGAAACAATTAACGCTCCAGTTCTTAGCGGCCACGGTGCTTGAAGACGCCCCTTTGCTTTCTTAAGACCTTTCCTTGAGTGTTTAATGTTTTTTATTCCCATATTTAGGATAATTTAAGATTAATGAACGCTCAAAAGCTAGAAGAAGCCAGGTTTTAGTCGTCTTAGCGTGGGCTGTCATAACAAATACCACAGGCTGTGTGGCTTAAACAACAGAAATTTGTTTTCTCACAGTTTTAGAAGCTGCATGGTCTGGTTCTGGTGGGGGCTCTCTTCCTAGTTTGTGGGTGTCTTCACATGGGAGGAAGGAGACAGAGGGAGGGAGGGAGGGTAAGCACTAGCTCTCTGGTGTCCCTTCATGTAAGGGCACTAGTCCTATGACCTCATGCAACCCTAATTACCTCGCAAAGGCCCCATCTCCAAATATCATCACGGCAGGGGGAGGGTGTCAGCATATGAATTGAGGGGTGGGGGACAAACATTCGGTCCACACGGGGGTAAACTGAGCAGAGATTAGGAGTACATGTGTCATACGGGATACTGGCCTTAGGCTGGTGGACACAGCTTAGTCCTTTTCGCCTCTCTTCAGAGAAAAACCAATTAGCTGACTCCACGTAGTGATATTTGATGGTAGAAGAGACATGGAAAGCCTATATCAAAAATCTAGGTACAGGTCGGAGAATTAAGATCGTAAAAATGTACTAGGCTGTGTCCATATAGAGAACACTTTGGAAAACCCTTCATTTGTGTAAGAATGTACACTTATGTGTTCGGTTTTAGAGTGAAAAACAAGGCTGTCTACATATGCCCTGTGAAAAATTATAAAGGAATTTAAGGAATTTACGAAATCCCGTTATTCCAATTAACTTGCAAATTCAAGTTAAATGGAGTCGAATGAAACTTTTTTAAAAACAAAACTATTTAAACATTTAAAATGTTAATATTTAAAATATTTTACTTGAAAAGGAGCATGCAAAATCATATTAATTATTTAACCATGTTGCGGTTATTAAAAATAAATGCATATCAACCTCACATTATGAAAATTGCAAAGATTCTTCGATCTTTCAGCATCATGTATATTATGAATTAGAGCCAAATTATTTTCTGCGGGAAAACATTTCTCAGTTTACAATAGAAATAAATGAAAGAATACAGTGTAATGTAGGCAGAATAATTTTATACAAAATGTTTTCAATAGCCCCTCTTATTTAAAACATGTAATTAACATAGCCAGAAGCAGTCAAGACGCTGTGGTGTCACGTAGTGGTTCCCACGTGTTCAATCATTAGGCAGATGCCTATCCAGAAAAGAATTCTCAGCAGGATCTATAAAAATAAGAACTATGGACAATGTATTGAGCGACCATAAAGTTAAATATATTCAGTTATATGAAGATCTGATTATAAATTAAAAGCTAGATATATTCAGTTTATTCTGAGGTTATAATTGGTGATTTTTAAAAATATCTTGACCCAGGCTTATGAAGAACTCTAAAATCACTTTGAAATTTTAAAGACCTGTGAAATATAAAATTATAGAAACCTTTGGTATAGTAGAAAATACATGAGGTTTCTTGGTCATACAAGACCGGACTCAAATCTCGACTCTCTTATTTGGATGATTTGGGATTAATAACTTAACAGCTCTGATCCTTAATTTTATCACCCCAAATGGGCTTATTAGTGACTACCTCAAGAGTTCCTATAATGATTACGTGAAATTATATTTCAAACACTCTTAACATGGCGCTATCACAGTAACCGCTTAATCAACCAAAGCTATCACTGTTAGAGTGTTGGTTGGCTAGAAGTAATAGTAACAAAGATAATAATATTAATGGATATGCCTTTTCTGCTACTGTGGGAAAAAGTGAAACTTTTGAGTTGCTGGTTACATAGAGAATTACAGAAACAAAAACTGCATGTAACATTCTTTCTCAGTAACCTACTTCTTTTTGTCAATGAATGCTATGGCCAGTCACCGTTGCACACATGAATGCATCGTGACTTCTGATTAACTCTTTCCAAATAAGTTCAACTCATATCAAGAGATTAAGCTAACTCATATGTGATTAAGCTAAAACATATGGAATGCTGGTTTCTTCTCTCAGCGCAGTTTCAAACTGCTAAACCCACTCCAGCTGCCTTCATAAACCAGCAATTCTAGTCATCCAGTATCACTCCTCGAGGCATGAGAGATTACAGAAGGAATGCGATAAACCAACACGAATTTTAGATTTTCAGCAGATTTATTTTAATTTCTAATCAAACTCATTCCCAGAGTTTTTCCTGAGCACTTAGGCAAAGAGATTAAAGAAAATTGAGTTCAGAGAATTTAACAGATGAAGACTTTATGTTGAAAATCCCAAACCATCTCCTTTTGTTTCTAATATGTATAAAACTCCCCAAAATGATCGTCTTATCTCCATAATTTCAATAATTTTTGAAAACCACCTGCCCCTCAGTTCAAAATATAAAAATGAAAAAATATCAAAGAAATGCCTTAACGCATGTAAATTCCTTATGAAGAAAAAAAATATTCAATTCTGAAGAAAGGGACAATAATATACACTATTGTGAGACTTCATCCAAAAATAATAAAACGACTCAGATAATACTTACTATATCGTAAGTGCTATTTCCCAAGACTTGACATGAATCAACTCATTGAAAGCACACGGTAAAATGAAGAGACAGGTGATATCATTATACCCCACTTTTCAGATGAGAAAACTAAAGCATAGGAAGTTAAGTATCCTGAGATGGTAAGTGGCAAATCGAGATCACATCCAACAGTTTGTCTCCTTGACTACTCGCTCTTAATACTTATTTTATGATGGTTTTTAAAAGATTAAAATCAAGATAATCAAGCGATCATAAATCTTATTTTTTGTATAGCGACAAGGTAGCTAAAAAATCACAAGGTTATTAGTCCCACTAACACGTTACAAACAAAGACACTCCTTAATAAAGTAACTTGAGCCTATCCTAAAATTTCATCTTTTTTGATTTCATTCTCTCTCTTGTCCTCACCCTTTTCTTTCCCAAAGGGGTCTTTGAGTGTCTGTTTCAAATTTCTTCTATGTTCCTTCTCTTAATTATCTTCTTGTGTTTGCTGGTTTTCGGTTGCTCTGGATGTATGTTATTTTCTTTTGGAAATTTTATTTCGACTCCTCTTAGTCTCTTTCTTAGTCTTTTCTATGGTTTGTTCCAATTGTCTCCGTTTCAGTAAGTGCATTTGTTTAGCTAGCTTAGGTTTACTGGTGAATCTTAGAATGTCTGAATGAAGAACCTGGGTCATCATTCCAGAAGAAAGTACAAGATCTTTAAAGAAGAAAAGATCCTGTATTTGCTACTTTCCTTATTCACTCTACTCTTACCCCAGTCCTGAACCCTCAATCCTGGGTTTAGGGTCAGGGAATGTGCTGACGAGAGCCTCGACCCAACTCCAAACACAGGAAAGAAGGAATAATTTCTGTATTTGCATTGCCATTGGACCCCGAATATTCAAAGGTGTCTGGCTATTACATGTGCTTGACTCAGGTTAAAACTGTTCTAGTTAAATATAAACCATATTCAAAGGAAACCTAATCAAGAGAAGTTTTTAACCCAAAAGAAGGGCCACGTCTCCAATATGTAGATCACGTGACGATGGACATGCCCAAGTGAGAAAATGCCAAATCTTCTTTTATAATATAAAGTGACAGTGTGCAAAAGCATTTACTGAATTCGATCTGTTAGATTCATTATCTTACATAATGATCTTTCCAGGTAAATCAGCAGAGGGAAACAAATTGCATAAATTTGTTCACCAGGTTGTAAATGTGCCAGAGGAGCTGTTTTTCAGGTATCTGAGTTGACTCAAAAGCTGAATGCTCACTTCTGTTAGTACGTAATAAAATACTCATGCCTGGACCTCTGGTCAGATGCCAAACTAATTATCTATTACCTGATATTATCCAGGAGTTCTCCTTACGTCCTTCTGATGCAAGCAGGTAAAATACTTAATCCTTCCTCCAAATACACTAATCCACAATCAGCCTAGATAAAAACAAAACTGAATAATAACCGTAGTTTTAAACAAGATCACCAAATAAGTTCACTGACATAAATCCTGAGGCATTGTAGTGGAATGTTCATTCTGCCATTTCTCACACTTGGAGGCAATCTGTGGAAAGGAAGGATGGACAAAACAATAAGGTTAATTGATCCATCAGCGTGATTACTGACATAAGAAGAAAACAGGTATTATGTTGTGTTCTTTGTTATTTAAAAAAAAAAAAAGGTCCAAGACTACGTAATTGGGGGTGAGGGAACCCAGAAGAGATTTGAATATGTGACTTATTACATTGCTTTTTTTCAACCTTTATTTTACTAAATAGATGTTTCTTTTTAAACTCTACTGAGTACTGCAGTGTTTATAACTAGAAATTGTGACCTGAATATCTTTTTATTACAAATATTACTTATGCAAAAGGAAGAAATCCTAAGGAGATTCCAATAAGCCTGTTATTCATTTGCTTACTTATTACTGAACAAACACGAATGCCATCTCTTTTTTCTCTTAGGTGTAACAAATTTGGAGGAAAATTTGAGTCCTGGAAATATATTGTCTGTTACACTTATAACACTTAGAACAGTAGACTTCAAGGAGTGCCTATTAGAGACTTCACAGTGCTTAGATGACACCGAACAAGCCCTGAACAAACAGTAAGATCCTCCTTGGGTGTGTCCCTTAGTCCTAGCTCCCCATGGACCAGGAAGTGCTTGTAGCACCTGAATTTTACAACTTCCTGAAGTAAACATCTTATTTTATTTTCAATACTAATCATTTTGTATTGTTTATATTATACAAGTACTACTTGATTCTTCATTCTTTATCTTTTAATCTCTTGAACATGTATCAATTTAATCCTAGACACCAAGTAATATACAATACTGCAGTAACTCTAGACTTGCAAGGAATCCCTCTAATGATTCAGCTGAACTGGAGATTTAAATAATAAAAGCAGACTTAAAGGTATTAAGAGATTGGTAGAATGATAACATAAACTCATAAAAGGGCACTGGTTTACCCAATTCACTTAGCTAGATGATACCCAGGGATAGGAAATAATATTTAAGATGCATTTTGTGTGTTTGCGTCACTTTTAACGCAGTTTTATCAATACAAATTTTCTTTTTGAATGGCCGTAAGAAAAGAGTACACATCTAAGTATGTGTACTCTTAATTAATCACTTTTGAAATAAATTGACAATAAATAAATGTCATTTAAATTTAATAAATATTTATAGAGGCACTGTTGAAGGTACATGCTGGGGAGTTGATTGTAGGAGGTGACATTAAAAAAAAGAGTCATAATCACTGAAACACTAGAGAATCATGTACTTTTATGATTCAGTTTGAGTTGGATGTTAATTCGTTCACTCACGTTTATTGAATACCGCCTCTCCTTCAGACCCCTCGCTAGGCCTGGGGGCCACAGCAGTGCGGGGAACTCAGAATAGTTGACTACACAAGTAAATTCAGGTCTGTACTCAACAGAAAAATGACATAAGAAACATTTAGATGCGGGCCAAGTCAGGAAAGAGCTGGAAATGTACCGACAAGAGCAACTTACTTCTGCAAAAAGCGACTGTGGCTCGATTTGTCATTTCCATGCGCCTGCTCAGTCCTGTCACCCCTTATCTATTGAGCCGCCTAGCGACACTGCCCATTCGGGCATTGCAGAACTAAGCAAACCTGGACGCTAAGCCTCCCCTCTGTTTGGTCAGACCCCACCCCCGTGGCTGACTTTGTTCAGACTGCTCCAAAAAAACCTGCTCCAACCTGACCTGTCCAGGGGGTTCCTCTCCCTCCTCACTGGAACGTTGCCTGAACACGACCCCCTGATTTCTCTGTCCTTCTCTTCAGCTTATGAATCTGCTGCTTTGCCCAGTTTGATGACTCAACATATCGCTCCATCCACCTATGAAAGTAAGAAAACCACTTTGTACCTTTACCAGCAGGAGATTTGCTTAAGGCCACTAGGTCTGTTTCATAATCTGTGAATGAAAATGTTGGACTATAAGCCATGGTTACATTTTCTGTCTGACAAAACACCCCTAATTTATTAAGATAAAACAACAACCATTTTAGTATGCTCGTGGAAGACATGATAGATTTTATATTTCTAAAAGAACCTTATTTTGAAAAAAAAAAAGTACAACCTAATATTTACATTCATCTCATTTCTGTAACTCTGACTTTTAGTCATGGCTTTATTGAATTGTTTCAGGGTACGTAATTGTGCACTAGGCTTGGGACACATGAGACGCCGGTTCGCAAGGATCGCTACTTAGTAGATGAGAAAAACATCATGAACAGAAATATAAATATATAAAGACAAGAGCATAGAAGTCATTTTCTTTTAAACGACTTAAGGAAAGGGAAGGCCAATAGCCAAAAAAGCTTTAGTGGAGTGGGAGGATCGTAAACCGAGATTTGATGGAGAGACCGTGTGGCAGACTGAACGGAAGGAGGAATCTTGTGCAAAGGCGACTGACTGACCTGCAGGATCCAGTCTCCCTTTTTTCCTTAGCTACGGAGCCCTCGGGTTTTTGCTGGGTTACGTGGTCACCTGGAACAAAGACTACATTTCCCAGGCTCCATTGCAGCCAGGTAGGGGCTCGTGGTTCCGTTTTAGCACATAGGATGTCAATGAAAACATCGTGTGCAATTCCCTGGAATTGTCCGTAGGGGGAGGGCACCTGTCTTTCTCCAGCCTTTCCTTCTTCTTGCTGGCTGGAATGCTTACTAGATGGCAGCAGCAAGAACGCTGAAACATGAGGCAGAAACGTGAGGGCGATGGGACAGCGAGACCGAAGAAGGCTGGGCTCAGTCACCACGCAGTGCCACCCCGCTCACCCTAAGTGCTTCACTCCCATAATTGAGACATGAACATCTGTCCCATGGAAGCCCCGCCTTGGGGATTTTATACAAAATAAAATGGCATCTACTCATTGCAGATATATAACTTAACGGCAAAGTCAACTGCTTAATAGGAAATCAAAACTATGGGTACCAGAATATATTTCCAAAAAGGAGTGATCCGATAATGCAGTTAGACGCTTGTTATCCCCCAGGGCCATCCAGGCAGATTTCCAGCCGAAGACCAAGGCAATGGGGAAAATATCCGAGACCAACTGTAAATGAGCTTGTCATTGAAGAGATTTATTTTCAAGGAGAGATCATCGGGTCAGAAAAGAAAAATATGGATTGTTTGCATTGAAATAGCTCCAGCTAATTCCTACCAAATCAGGCTGAAAATAAGTACAAGTCGAAATTGCAGTGAAATTCAATGTAACTTCTAGGCAGTCTCTCCTAGCCCTTAAAGATGGCCATCACTGAGTCGTGGGATAGCCAGGGGCCAGCTCACGTGGCAGCCACGCCATGTTCTTGAATATCAGTCTACACAATGAAAAGATAATTAAATTATGGTACTTTCGACAAAACCTAATTTGCTGGAAATTTAACATGTTCTTTTCTTCCCCTCTGACAAAGGCCAAAATTTATAAAATTGAGCATGACTTATCAATTTGAAAAAAAAATATTAGTATTATTTCAAACAAAATTTATTTGCAGATATTCGTATTACCATTGTTAAGCCATTGATAGCATCCTCCAATCAAATCATTCTAAAAAGCACAGAATAAATATTTCTTAGTTAATCTTTCTATTTTTTTTTTTTTTTTTTTGCTTTCTCGCTTTTAAAGTTGCATTAATTTATTAGACTGGTATTTTAAACCTCTTAAATGGTATCATATTTTTTTCGTTAATTTCTACCTAGATCCACAAAAAAATTTTACAGAAAGTTGGAAACTTTTACTCCAATAACATACTTCATGTTATGGTTTCGTATTCATGAAAGGTAAGTATTTCCATGGCTCACATTGGGAGATCTTTCTGGTAGGAGGCCAGTGCAGGCCGTTCTGGCAAACCATAGGCCAGGGTGGAGCTGGTAATGGTCTTTGCACTTCCTCTCACGTGCAGTGAACAAGGCGGGCCACACTGACTCTACTACATCTGGGACAGAGGCAATCAATGGAATCAATGAAAGGAGATGTTGGAAAACAGATCCGCAAATTAAACCCTGCTGTAAGCCTGTGATTCACATAGTTCCATCTTAATATGAAGTCTGCTGTTGAAGTCTGTTCAGCTTACTATTTTTTTTCAAAAGGTAAGAAAGCAAAATAATAAACCAAGTAGACAAATAGAGAACCCTAAGACGCCGTTTCATTTATATATTCTTTACACGTCCATTTATATAACACTAACCAAGCCCCTCGCTGACGCACAGCATCTCCGCTCGGTCACCATTTCAGCTCCATCAAATCACTCCGCACTCCTGAGGAGGGGTTATCAATAATGGCTAAATCATGAAATCCACCAGTTTATTAGTTCTGGTTCAACATGACCTTTCTGTGGCCTCTGACAATGATGAATACATCCTACTTCCAGAAAAAAAATCTCTTCCCTCTTGGTTTCTGTAGCACTGTTTTCTCTTGCTTCACCCCTTACGCCTCTGAGCAATCCTGAATCTGCTCTGCCGCAGTCCCTGAAGTGTCGGTGTCCCTGACGACCTGATGGTGGCATTTGCTCGCCCTGCACATTCTCACGGTTCAAGTCCTAGTCAGCCGTTAAAGAATCCCAATTCTATAATGTTATCAGTCTCAGCACACTCTCCCAGAACTCACTGATATAATATCCGTTGTATTCTGGATTTTTTTTTTTACTTGAATGCTCCAAAGAAATACATCTGTTCAAAGCTAGTCTTACTCCTTAAATCTCTCCCCTCCTTCACCCCATCTTCATCCAGCCACAAAATCCTATTCATTCTATGAGTTAAACATCCTTCATTTCCACTGTTTTCCCTTAATCTCCATTCCCACTGACTCCTATTCAGCAATCAGCTAGACAATCGCAATGATCAAAAGAGAAACAAACACAAAACCTTTAAATAGCCTTCCTGCTTTTAATTTCATCCCGTTTCCATTATACAACAGCTTAATATGATTCTTCTAAAATATCTACTATAGCCACTTTCCTGTTCAAAATCTGACAATGGCTTTTTTTCACCTAAAGGTCAACATCCATATCCTTAGCAGGGTGTCAGAAGCTGTTCATACTCTTCTGGGGAACAAAGGGAATGTTTCCTCTCTCTACAAAGAGGAAATGAAGAATAGGGAAGAAGAGTTCTCATATACTTGCAAGAGAAACGTCATATTGCTAAGCGACCTCTTAGTATACGATAGGCTTTAAATAATAGGAAACATATTCCTGCCTCTTTGGAATTTTGAAAGAATAAAAAGTTAGCAGCTGCACTGGATACCAAGCTCTTCCCTTAGAATGGCTTGTTTTACTGTTTACTCGTGCACCTGTGCATCCAACAAACGTTTAGTAAACACCCGCCATGCCCCTGGTTCTTTTCTGTTAGCGATCAAAGACAAATAAGCCTCTGTGTCCTTCAAGAGCTCTAGCTGGAGAAATAACCTATTAAATAATAATAATAATGTGATACATGGGATAATAGAGGCAGGAATATTATACTATGAACCCAGAGGTGAAGGAGCAATTAATTACTGGAAGAGAGGAAAAGATACATGGTAAAATTGTCAGCGCTGCAGTGTGTCCCGACTCGGGCGTTGAGAGACGAACAGACATTCGCCAGGAGAAAGTGGGTGGGAACGTCCCTTGAAAAAGAATGTCCGTGGGCAGAGACACAAACATCTAAACGCCCAGAGCTTCAGAAAGCATTAAACTAAAAAGAAAGCATGGCACGACATTCGATATATGTAAAATATTTTCACATTTAACGTCAAGTTTTTTATTTTTTTCATTTGACCTATAACATGAAGTTGTCTGCAACCACTTGACAACAGGAATCCAAAAATGTTGGTGAAAAACCCAAAGTGCACACTAGATCTAATACTCATACACAACCAGGTGTTGCAATGTTGGGGGATCCCTTTTGAAAGTCTCTGTGTGTAACTTGTTTATGCCATTATAAGTTTATTTGGCAACAATCGGTTTGTTATCTACAGCTATGAGTCTGTTTCTGTTTTGTTTATTCATTTATTTTAGATTCCACATATAAATGAGATCATGTTATGCTAAGTGACTGATTTCACTTAGCATAATACCCTCTGTATCCATCTATGTTGTCAAAAATGGCAAGATTACATTCTTTTTCATCGCTGAATAATATTTCATTATATATATACATGCTACATCTTCTTTATCCGTTCATCTATTGATGGACACTTCGGTTGCTTCCATATCTTGGCTATTATTAGTAGTGCTACAATGAACTTAGGAGTGCATATATGTTTTCGAATTAATGTTTTTGTTCTCTTAGGATAAATACACAGAAGTGGAATTGCTGGGTCGTATGGCAGCTCTATTTTTAATTTTTTGAGGCACTTCCATACTGTTTCCACAGTGGTTCCACTAATTCGCCATCCTATCAACAGTGTTTGAGGGTTCCCTTCAATCGACTCGAAGTTTAAGTTTATTGAAGCAAGAAAACTTGGGCATAATTTAATACGATTACAAGAACCTAGAGGTGAAGTATTTTGAACTAGTTAATAATAACCAAATGATTTAGGGGATTATGCATTAACCATTAACAACAACAACAAAATCACTGGATCCCTCCTCTTTGGTTGATTTCCAAAATCATATCTCAGAGGTCTTGGCCCTTGATGTCTGAATTTAAATATTTGTCTCTACAATTTAAGGACCCAAAATATTTTGTTCTGGGTCATTAAAATCTTTAGAATACTAAGCTATTCTCTCTCAGCCTCTCTGTTCAGGAGAACGTCACTCAGGAATGCATCCCTATCTGAATTCATGGGGGAGATAACGCAGAACTTTTATTAAGGAAATCCATTTCCTCCAAAAGGGCAAGGTGTGAGAAGGACCATTCTGCCAGCTTAATGTAAATCTCGTAGCATCGGTGTGCCCTGTGCCATGCAAACTGCCAAATGGAAAGGCACTTGCAGGCTCTCTCCGCAGAATACCCGGGCTCAGAAAGGACAGGTGTTCTGTCTGCGTCGGCCGGGCACATCCTCCACGGAGCAACTTAAGGTCTACACTGCCGAATCTACCCGTGGCCCCTGGACTCTAGTCTCTGTTGGCTGCCTTCTCTCAGGACGGCTAACATCATGAGAATGTTCTTGTTTTCCTTTCCCATCTCTCTCTCTCTTCACAGATGCAGCACCAGCAGTGGAAAAGCCTGACCTGACACCCACCGCCACCTTATCAAGGACAATCTCTGAGGACAAGGTCGACGTTATCTCAGCCCGCATCCTGTGCAATTATGGTATTTGGCTGGCGTTGCCGAACAGAGGCTGAAATCCATCAGGTTCTAGTTAATCGGCCTTGAGTAACCACAGCTGGTTGGCCGGAAGAAAACGATTATGAAATAAAGTTGTTTTGTCTTAGTAATAAAGATTACTGATACGCAGGGCAACATGGATCTCAGCGAGGTTAACCTTTTCCTATATCTAAAGGCTCTGTATGATGTGAGGGAAAAGGAATTATTTCTGTAAAGCCTTCTTTATTTCATAGTTTGTGTCTTGTCCTTTCTTTTCACCCTTACCTAATTTCTCGCCAGTCTTGAATTTTTATTACTCTTCAGTGAAACACATATTAACCCTTTGGATGTTTTCCAAACAGACCAAACTAAAAATTTAATGGACATGAGATCAGCTTCCTTCTTTTTAATTAGTCTTCAGACTTAATCTTGTCTTGTTTTATTAAAAATCAGTTTATCTTGCTCATGGTGAGGCTGTGAGTTATTCACATTGCAGACAGGAGGATGACGGTGACAGCAGATGGTATGTCTTGTGATGTGTGGTGTAGTGGGAACTGTATGTACAGCCCACGAAAGAGGCTTGCACGGTGTGGAGGACACCCCCTCACTGTCTGCACAACACAAGCGACAGCACACTTCTGATCCCATAATTTTGACTCCTTCCAACAACGAAAGGTGATCGTGATTTATCTGGCAACTGTGGGAAGGCATGGATGGTGGCGTGGTAGTTAACAGCACAGATTCCAGAGTCAGACCCAGCTCTGCCACTCACTAGCTGTGTGTCCTTGGGAAAATTGCTTAACCACTCTGTGGCTAGGTTTTCTCAAATTTAAAATGAAGATGATAATAATATCTGCCTCATATGATTATCATGAGAATTAAATGAGTTAACACATAAAACGCTTAGAACAGTGCCTAACCATTAAATGAGCACAGTAATGGTCACTGTTGATTACACTAAAATGGCTAAAAAAACAGGGTTGGCCAGGTCGTGATCCCATCGGATAGTCAGTAAGCACAGCTTGCAAGGTTTTCAGCTCTGAATGCTTCTACGTGAAACTTGACTTCGGGCTATGAACATCTAACCAGAGGCTCATAAATAAGATGGACTGTGGTCAAACCTGTCACGATGATGTGTCTTCTCATGAGAAAATAAGAATGCGCATAAAAATAGGTTTCGTTTGGCAGGGTAGCATGAGAGCGAGAGCAACCAAAGGAAAATGATTTGTCAAAGCCCAGTGAGCCCCACAGGGAGGCTTCCAGGATCTGCCTGTGCCACAGCTGTCGCAGCCCCGACAGCGCGTGGCCGCAGTGCCTGCAAGTTCCTCCCACGAAGGGACGCATTTCAGCTTCTGGGTTTCCAAGCTCGCTCCGGCATCCATGCCTTGGCTGTTGCGCTGGCTCCTCTGTCTTCATAATTACATCGTTAATGTAAATGTACCACCAACGATCCTTAATTACATCCTCTTAATTACACAGCGATGCAGACATATGCCAACTCCCCGCTGTCAACGTTCAAGTCAACTGGTCAACACTAAGCAAAACAAACACAGAGAGAGACAGAGAAAATGATCGGTGGCGGCCCGGGATCAAAGGCGTGCTGAGGAATGTGTAGTCTTAATAATTTCTCTTAATTTTTTGGTGTGCGTTTAAGTTTTTGGAATTGGTTTTTAGGCGTCACAACACCTCTTTTTCATTTTTATGACTCTTCTCTGACTTTCTGAAAGATGACAGAGGAAGAAGTTTCAGGACAGACGCTAGGTGTCCACTGTGTGTTTGCTTATGAAACGTCGCGATATCATACATACATTTGTGTATTTTCGTTGATCTTGCAAATCTTCTTTTATTTTAGCTGAATACATAAAAGTCAAACATGTCAAAACACATAGATCCTCTTTAAATGCAAAAAATGTCGACAATCCATTATTATGAGTCATTATGATGCATTTTATAATCTAAAGTGAATTTCTTCCTAAGTATCTATTTCTCACCTCAGTAAATGCGCATAGTTCTTATTAAACTTTTTCAAGTGACCTAATGGAAAGATAACTTGAGAATAAATGTGTTTTGAAAGTAATAACCACTGTTGATTGAAAGAAAATGAAAACTTTCTCTTTTTTTCTCAAAGGTTGATATGATGGGCGTGGGGCTTACCTGTATTTTCAGTTGCTAAGAAAAGACTGTTTTCCAGGCATCATCTTTTTAGATGGCATTTACAGCTGGTGGATTTTAAGATCATCTTTTGCTGATGAATTGTCTCTAGATGTAAGGAAGGGAATATATAGAATTAAATCATTTTAGCAAAATATTAGAAAGTCGAACTATTTTAAATGTATCATTATGAAAATAGGACTTTCATAAAATCTTCACTTTTTTTAGCAATTTTTTTTCTTTAATAATATTCAGTGCTGCTTGTGTTTCCATTTCTATAGTGAGCTTCCTCACATCTGTTTTCCATTTTTCTTTAATTTCCACTCATGACCTTTGGCCTATTCTCTGTGTTTGGAAAAAAAACAGGAATTAAAGTTGACATTATCTCTATGCCTTCTCCAAAATGCATAAATTCACATTTTTAGCCTGCCTTATATCTAAGCACAGGCTTTCTGACCACAGAATCAATTTATCTGTTGTTCAGTAGGAAGTTCCATAATGTTCAAAATAGAGATCTGTGACCTTGAAGTTTGGGTTTCGGGGTGCAGCCAGGGCTTCAGAGCACCAGAGTATTCATTCTAGAAAATCCCCAAAGCATGACACAATGCAAAGTTCTTTTTATAATTATAATTTAGTCTCTTGCATGAAACTGAAGAATGTGATGCTAATATAAGAATTACATAGTACCTGTTGAAAACAGCATTAGGTAAATGAGCAGGTACTTAATGATCATGCTTAAGAAGCCAAATTATTCACCGAATGTAACACTAAAAATAACAGAGAAATTTGATGCTATACTGATGCAGACTCTACATTAGTACCCAGAGCCTGGCCTATACAGGACCCAAGGTAACACATATTCTGAATACTGAGTGACTAGGTGAAGGATTACCCAAAGGAGCCCCGCCTTTTTATAATGATGCCGGATGTAATGTAATAGACGCTTTTATTTTGCCTTCTGTTCATTGAGTTTTAATTTACATAGGAAAAAAGTGTGCAGATCTTCTGTATAAAATTTGGTGGATTTTCCATAAGTATGTGCCTGGGTTCTGTGCCTTCTTAAACAGACTATGCCTAGAAGAGATGATAGTTTTCTTGGTATCCCTGGCTCAGAAACTATTGTTTTAAATACAATAATGCCATCAAGTTCTAATAATGTGGCTGGACATCTTTGCCCCTGCCTTAAAAGATGGTTGTGCTTTATCTTACCGGTTTCCTGTAGATTTTCTGCCAACTCGTTTGTTTTAACTTAGTTATCTTTACGTGCCTGAGCCTAACACAGGGGCAGATAAGATGTTCAACAAATATTTATAGTGATGAATCAGATATCGAATGTCCAGGCTTGTGGGCATGGGATGTATAGCGAATGTGAATAATATTGAGAATTTTTGTCCTAAGGAATCAAGTCTTAGTAACATTAATGAGTTTTTAGAGCTCGCAAAGTATCTTGCTCATCCAAACTGGGGTGAGCTTGCTACACTGATGTTTTGGAAGCTCTGCTGACATAGAACTACTTGTGCCACTGACCGAGACTCCTGAAGGACAACCCTGCCAGAGGGGTCAGTCACTCGGGGCTTTGTAGAGACAAGAAGACTGCTCCAGAGGGGCAGACGTCCCCTTACAGAATGGGATGGGTCCTGTGACAGTCTGTTCAACAATAGCCTGCTTCCACAGCATAGGGGTGACTGCGAGACTGTTTTACATTTTTGAAAGCGCAGAGACAATTAGCTTTCTTATGTTTGTAACTGGCAAAGATCACCGTGCACGATCTCGAAACGTTTGATTTTTACAAGAAATATGCTCACCTGGGATGGGCCGAAAGCAACACGCCACCCTCCCTTCGCCCCAGAGTGTGTCACTCATGTGAATACGATGGAGACAGAAGTAAAGAACCCCTGACCTTCAGTCTTCACTTTGGTAAAGGTCATCCGACAGAGGATTTATACAACGTCCCTCCAAACCAGAATTCCCTGAAAGGCTGAAACCACAGATAATTAGGTGAATAATTATTACCCAGAACTCACGGAGGAGAGAGAACTATGTTATTGCCCAAGACAGATGGCTTCGGGCTGCCACACACTCCACTCCCGCCCCAGCCTGCCCTGACGTGCAGGGGCCACTAACCAAAATCACAGCTTTTCTACTCCTTCTGGCATCCGCAACCAGTTTTACAAGTTTTCTTAAAAGAGTGAATTACTTCCTATTTATACAGAATGCTTTTTATACAGATTTTGCCACATATTTCAACATCAAATAGGGCATTACCCTTAGAAAAGCTCCATCTGTGGGGAGAGAACACAAACTATCCTGGGAAGACACAGGTGAGCCCAAAACAAAAATAGGGACCTTATGATTTTTCCTATGTTTACCATTTAGGAACATTTTTTATTCATTATCTACTCGTAACACTGCCTGGGTCTCTGGATCTTTTTCTTCAGATATCTTCACATACAGTTCTTTGAAGTTATAATTTTTTTAAATTTATTAATGCTTTTCTATCCCTAAAGAACAATATGAAAGTAACCAAAATATTTTCCATGATGTAGAGAAGTATATAAATAAATCAGAAACCCTAACAGAGGCTAGCTATTTCTGTTCCTCCTCGTGCCTGAAAACTAGAAATTTATTTTTGGTTGACTTTGTATTCTTCTCTCGTGTGTCACAAGAGTGATTGTCCAAGTAACAGAGATGATCTTTTCTTGACACCGGAACTGTAAAATATGAGACATAAATTATTTGATCCGGCCAACCATTTGTACAAATCTTTGTTTAAGCATTCTGTACCTTTAACTCTTCACTCTTCCTTTCCAAGTTTCTTAGTTTCTTTTTGAATACATCTTCTTCCCAACAAAGTTTGTGTATCCGGTGTTTATTCCCACTTTCTTTTTTTAAAAAGAAATTAGTCTTGGCATAGCACAGGCATACTCTCGATGTTTGTTCCCTCCTACTTCTTATAATAAAGGTTCAAAGACAATTCCGAAAGAACCAGGGGTTCTTGGATTCTCTGAGCAGCTAAGGCACGTTGTCGGGGGTGGGGGTTCTTTTTTAAAATAATTTTTTTTTCCTTTTTACTTACAGTTGGCATACAACATTATGTTAGTTCAGGTTACAACTTATAGAGTGATCCCTGCAATAAGTCTAGCCCCATCTGGCACTACACATAGCTATTACAATAGTACTGACTATACTCCCTATGCTGTACTTCACGTCCGCTTGACTGTTGGTAACTACCGATCTGTGCTTCTTAATTCATTTCCCTTTTCCACCCACCTCCCAGCCCCACTCCCATCTGGCAATCATCTAAATGTTCTCTGTATCTATGAGTTTGTTTCTGTTTTGTTTGTTTATTTATTTTGTTCTTTAGATTCCACAAGTGAAAACACATGGCGTTTGACTTTCTCTGTCTGACTGACACCACCATACCCTCTAGGTCCATCCGGATTGTTGCATATGGCAGGATTTCATTTTTTTTTTTTAATGGCTGAGTAATATTCCATTGTATATATGTACCACCTCTTCTTTATCCACTCATCCATTGATGGACACCCAGGATGGATATTTTGGCTATTGTAAATAATGCTGCAAGTAATATATGAATGCAAATGTCCCTTCGAAGTAGTGTTTTGCATTTCTTCAGATAAATATCCACAAGTGGGATTACTGGGTCTTTCTTTATCTCTTGATATAGTCTTTGTTATAACTCTATTATGTCTGATGCAAGTGTTGCTACCCCAACTTTTTTTTTCATTTTCATTTTTATGAAATAACTTTTTCCATCCCTCTACTTTCAGTATGTGTGTGTTTTTTAGTCTGAAATGAGTTGTGGGCAACTCTTGTTTTCTTACCCATTCTGCCACTCTATGTCTTTTGATTGGTGCATTTAATCTTTAATATTTAAAGTCATCATTGATAAATATGTATATATTGCAATTTTATTATTCATATTTTTTATCTTCTTTTCTTCTTCTTCTTAAAGAAGTCCCTCTAAGATTTCTTGTGATATCGGTTTGGTGGTGATGAACTCTGTTAGTTTTCTCTTATCTGGGAAGCTTGTTATCTGCCCTCCGATTCTAAATGATAGCTTGGCTGGGTATAGTAATCATGATTGTAGGTTCTTGCTTTCTATCACTTTGAATATTTCCTGCCAGTCCCGCTGGCCTGCAAAATTTCTGTTGAGAAATCAGCTGACAGTCTTGTAGGAGCACCCCTAACTGCTTTTCTCTTGCTGCTTTTAAGATTCTCATTTGTCTTTAACCTTTGGCATTTTAATTATGAAGTGTCTCTGTGTGGGCTTCTAAGGAACTTTTTAAAACAATCATCCAGCAGTAAATACTGTTTGTCCTGGGCCATCCTCGTGGCTCCCTCCATGGCTCTGCCACTTGCCCTGCTGCCCACGGCTGAAAGTCTGGGCACCTCACCCCAGCATCCCCTCATCTTCTAGCAGCACGGTCTCCTTCGCACCTGGAAAGTTGCAGCAAACATCTACATCCTGCCCGAGGGGCTCATGGAGACTCTACTGGTCTGGGGACTGCATGGAAGGGCATGAGAGCAGAACTTGGAAGTGCAAAGAATTCAAAAGAGAAAGGAGAGGGAGACAGGGGAAGGAAGAGGAGCTGGCAAATAAATCTCTCAGTTCTTCCTTCTCTCACATCTTCAGTGCATGGCATCCAATGTTGCTTTGGGGGAGACGCGCAATTTACGCAGTCTTTTCTCATTCAGCTATGGCCAGCACGGTAATGGTACATTTGCATTTTCTCTCCCTCCTTCTCTCACTCACATCCAATTTTCCTCCCTCCTTGCTCCCCTTGGGATTACGTTCCTCCAAGAAAACATCAGCACATGATCTTATCCACAGGCTCAAACTGGGGCTCAGGTGCCATTTTTACTACCTTATATTTGTGATGGTTTAAATGTATCTGTATCCTTCATAGCACCTGGTATTGTACAAAATACCTAGTAGGTGCTAAATACATATTTACATTTTTGCCAGAAGATCACCTTTAGTTTAAAAAAAGAAATAAAAAGTGATATGTGTCTAAACACCTAATGGATATCACAAATCAAAGGCTTGTCTTTTATTATTTATCTTTATAAAAAGAATAAGTATTTGCATTGGAGTATTATTTATCAGGCAGTCCCCATCAGATAGGTAACATTTTAAAGCTATCCCTGAAAACGAGAGAAGTAATATTTATAGTTGAAAAGCAGAAATATCCACTTTTATAACCTACATTCTTAACTTGGTTATTACTAAATTTTTTTCACACCATTTTCCCTAAAATATGAAAATGTTGAACTGGAATTAAAGGTGTACAAGGCATTTGTGAATCTACATAAAGTATCTTTTTTTGTGGAGCTATTTTTACTGAGGGCTCAATCATCAACATCTGTCTTTCTGTATGCCAAAATACAAATTCCTTCTCCCCACGCTACTTCTCGTTTCCTGGATCTGAGTTATGCTGGTTCTCTCTCTCTCTGTCTCTCTCACACACACACCACACATACAAAACTTTTTTTTCAGTTGAGTATCCAAATATTTTTATTTAAATATACCTTTAATCCTGGTTTTTATTTTACTTTTTCAAAAATGAGAACGGAGATTCAGAGATTGCTTAAGGCCACAAAGCACAGAGTAGTAATATTAGAACATAAGTTTTAATTCTGAAAGTTGCCTTTTTATCAGGCTAGAGAAGGTCCCATTTAGACACTTGGTGGCTCTTTCAGAAGAAGTAAAACTTCTGCAGGTGTAACTCTGGCCAATCATCTCTCCTCTCCGTAGAGAGAATATTTTAACTGTCTCTACAGAGTTAAGACACTCTCGGATCCTTTAGTTTTAAAGACATCAAGGGACCTTTCAATACACAAAGAAGAAACAGGAGTCGAGGGTTATCTGCTCTGTAGTGACCGTGGATGTCCTGGGAGTGGTCCGACCATGGTAACAGTGATGATGGACAGTTATAGAGGATCTTGAATTACATGTGTCATGCGAGCCCTTACTGATAGATTCTGACTGCCCATTATAGAATTGATATTAATAGTTTCACATACAGATTTGCTAACACCTTGAATGGAAAGTCATTTTCCTGTAACCTCACACTCATGTCGCATCAGTAGTAATTTATCTGTATTTGTGTTAGTTGAGGGGTTTTCTACCAATTCACTCCCTTCACATACCTAGAAGACTGGAGAGCACATTTATTAGGGTATGCTGACTGGAAATTAGGGGGAAATTTTTATTAGAGAGAGCTGTAAATGCCAGAAGTGAATCTAATTACTTAAATCAATTAAGTCCCTTGTAAGGAGCCACTGAAGATAATGTGGAACAGGAGAAAAATGATCTTGCGCTTCGCTTAGGAGCAGACTTTGGGGTGCCTACAAGGAGTAGAAGTGAGAAGGTCATCTGAGATGCTACTGAATTGGTCCATGCAACTTCGACTAGGATCCTGGGCCAGAAGCAAGAGGCAATAGAGTACAGAAGCTCTGTGACTTGATTCCTCTCTCTTTCCTCTCTCCGGCTAGGCTCCAGAGACCTAACTGGTCTCAGCTCTCCGCAGCCGCCCAAACTGAGATGAGAGGCGGACAGAATCCGTGCCGACTGCTCACAGAGGTCCCCAGTACCGCGAGGTCAGAGCCACACCTACAGCCCCTCACGTTAGTTTGAGCTGCAGTTGCTCTAGGCAAGATTAAACGTTCTGACTACTTTTCAAACGAAAGTGCTAGCTGTAACTTCTAGGTTTTATAAATGTAAATCCGAGGCCTAATCGTAAGGCTCTCACACTCCAAATAACCTTAGCCTCTAACGTAATAGTAACGTGGAGGTGCTTGCCTGGTATTTGGTTGCGGGTGTTGTTTGCGTGGACTGGGGGTGCACGCACATACATTCTGCATCACTGATTTTACTATGGGTCAAAATTCAGTCTGTTCCTTCTGGTTCCCCACACCCTCTTGATTAAAAGACATTTTAAAGGACATTTAAAAATAATTTTTAGATATTATGTTATTACCTTTATGACATAGGCTTGTTATGACATCTTGTCATCTTTTGTAATTCTCAGTGGCAGTAATCAATCTCCATCGCAATGATCTCTCTTCCTCGCTGCCTAAACTCTGACTTTTTGAATAGATGCTGGCAACATCAAAGTGTAACTATGGGCCATAAGACAATTCTAACGGCTTTTGGGCTTAAATACTAAGATGACTTTCTTTTATTTCTCCAAGGACTGATCTCCAAGTAAAAGAACAAAATGAACAGACAACCAATATTAAGCCCTCATTGTAACAGACTAGCAAATAGTGGCCACTTAGCTGATCCTAGTAAATCTGAATCAAATTAATACTTATTCGATTCAATTATTATAACATTTGCCTAAATGCTGTTTTCTTCCTATAAAGTTTAATAGTTTAACTGAATATTTCCAGCCCAAAGAAAATAATTTTATTATATTGGCCACTGATCCATTCTTTCAGAAAACTACTAGGTGAAGATTGAAAAAAAAAAAAGGCTTATTTAATAGTTCCTATATAATTAAAGAGAAAATAATATACCATCAACCTCTGTATTAGCATATAAAACCTTGCTAAGATAACTAAATATTAATAATGCCTTCTCATTCTTCAAATACAAATTGAGAAAAATAGAATTTCTAAATGAAAATGTAGAATCACTGAACCAAATTTAGCCAACACGATGTGACTCTTACTCTTTCAGAAACAAGAAACCTGGATTCACCTGTATTACCACAAAAATTCTGATTCAAGAAAACATTCACTGATTTTTCCATGTCAGGAAAAAGACTTCATCTTTTTGATCATCTCTAACCACCATAAAGAACTTTAGAATGAGGAAAAAAGAAGACAAATCTAATTACTTAGTAGCAGTATTTACAAAAAAAAGTATTCAAAAAAATGTGGTCTCGATTTTAAATTCAAGTTTTATCAAAAGCCATATTTCTCTAAACTAGATAAGCAGACAGCAGTCTCCTCGATCTGCTATTACTTTGAAAACATCATGATCTGCTGTTTATTTTTTAATATTTAAAACTTAAAGGCCAAATGTAGTTAGTTGTTAAACTGCTTTTACTTCCCTTACAATTTCCATAATATGTGATCTTTCAGATGTGCAAATCGATTTGTGCCCTTGGCGCAGTTATATGCATAACAGGCTCTCACCAATGCGTTGGCATAACAAAATCGTTCACTTCACTTTTAGGCTGTAAACAGAGAAGTTACAAATTCTCACCTGCAAAAGCCTGCATATCTATTTCAAGTTTGACGACCTGAATGCTGGGAAATTCTCAAGACATCCTCCTTCGGTGTCCTGGGGGCACAGGGTGAAGGTGAGGCTCCCGAAGGTGTGACATCACACTTAGACACAGGCAAAGAGAAGGGACACAACCGAATGTTCCACTTCTTCACACCCGTGGAGGATTGTCTTTTGTGCGATTCTTAACCTGTGTTTGCCGCATTATTTGGGAGCTTTCAATTCTGCTCTCTAGACGTCGAGAAAAAATGGCCTGGGGAAAACTCCTAAAAAATGTCAGAGAGTAAAGCGTATTAAAGGGTAGATCGAATAAATGGAACATACGGTGTTTGATATAGATAAAAACAGTGAAACAAATGTGAGTTTAATTTTTAGAAAGGAATAGAAAGACCGAGCAATAAACCCGAAACATTTATAAGGTACAGCTCACGCCACCTCAAACTGACGGCCGTGATGTCTTGGGTGCAGCCACCAATTCATCCCCCAGATGAGTGCTGCTTGCAGAATGCAGATAAAAGCTATAGCTGGGCGCGAGCTGCAGCTGTGGCCAGATGCTGGCCCTTGCTCTCGCACCTCAGGCAGAAAAGTGCGCGTTGTATTAAGGCACCTGTCACCTGCCGAGCTCCCTTGCTTCACTTCCTACTGCTACCATATAATTGCCGCAGACTTAGCGGCTTAAAACAACACAAATTTATCACCTTACAGTACCGTGGGTTAGAAGTCCGACGTGAACGTCACTGGGCAAATATCATGGTGTCAGCTGGGCCGCGTCCCTTTCTGAAGCTCCGGAGGAGAATCATTCCCTTGCCTCGTCTAGCTCCTAGAGGCTACGTGCATCCTTTAGCTAGTGGCCCCTTCCTTCATCCTCAAAGTCAGCAGCAAACATCACTTCTCTCTGACCCTACGCCCATCCTCACATCTGTCTCTGAGCAGCCAGGAAATGTTCTCCAATGTTTACGTACATATGCGATTGGATGAGGTTCCTCTAGATAATCCAGAATAATCTCCTTAATCGCATCTGCAAAATCTCTTTTTCCATGAAAAACAACATAATTACAGGTTCTGGGGATCGGAGCAAGCACATCTTTGTAAAGCTATCTGGCCACCTGGTTCTCGTAACCACGTTGCCAGCAGGGAAGTTCAGGTCATGTGACGTGCATCACCTAGGACTTGAATGGTGTGGCCTTCTATCGGCTTGCTCCCTATTCCAAGTGTGTCGATCGACTCGGTCCCTTTGCTCCCCCTATATATTTGCAGTTTATTGAACAAACCGTGCGATATAAGGTCTTCATTTGGTCTGTCTTTCTGTCTCATGAGCTCGGGAATGGTCAGCCTGAGAGCGTACCTGGATGCTACCAACGAATCGTCATTGCCCACACAATAGGATTCCCTCTTAGCCGGTCCTCAGCGGAAGCCTCAAGCCCCACCACCGTATATGTGTAAAGCATGATTAACTGCCAAGGAGAAAATAAAGAATTGGTCATTTATAAAACAAGTTTTTTACTGAAAGAATAAAAGATCAAAAAGAAACTTTGAAAGCTGAGTAGGAAGAAGCAGATAGAGAAAGGGAAGCGGTTTTAATTCGGTAGAATCGAGAAACCAGAAGTGCATACTGTTTGGAAGGCCAGGAACGATAACTTTAATCGAAGCCTGGAGTCAAAGAGGGAAATAATTTGTGGTAGACGAGAGAGGCCGGCCTCAAAGCAGGAAGAATTTAGAACTAGAAAAATAACTCTTGACTTTTTAGTAGCGTAGGCCCCCAAATAAAACAAAACAAGACAAGACAAGACAAGACAAGAAAACGCTGATTTCGGCATATTCTGGGCCTGAATGAAGACAAGCTCACGTTCTTTGTGTCTCGGATTTTTCACTCTTACATTTTAAGCTGGCTGCTGAATCCATGTTAGGCACCCATTATTTGCTAATCTACATTAATGCAACAAACATTTACTCTATGCCTGTTATATGCAAAGCATCGTGCTCCGTGGTTTAAGCCTGGCTTTTGAAAAACAAAAACGGAAACTAATGACTGTAGCACATAGTCTTGCGTGCCCTGGCTCCTGCCACCGCGCCCCCCCACCCCCCTCACAGCTTCTCCCATTGGCTTTCCCCTGACTCAGTCACACACCTATCTGCTGTTCACACACCCCGTGCTCCTGACACTCTCAAGGGCTCTGCGATTGCTTCCTCCAGAATGTTCTTTTAAGATTCTTTTCCAGGTTGGCCATTCCCCGTGTTAGGTGTGTGTTCAGATGTCGCCTCAGAGAGGTCTTCTCTGGCCACTCCCTATAAAGTTCCACCTCCTACACCCACCCCAGCAACGACCTAAGGCGTAGCTTCTTCACAAGCACCTATCACAATTCGCAATCACCTTGTTTATCTGTTTACTTGGAGTTTGTCAATCTGTTTCTTGGTTTCTACTTACTGGCACGCAAACTCCACGAGCCAGGAATTCTGTCTCCGTTCCTCATCATTCTGTCACCGTTACCCATCATTCCGTGTTTTGCACATTTCAGATAAAATACGAATGATTAAATTCATGGCAAAGTGAATGGGTAAATGAATAGGTGAATTAGATTATGTGTTCTGATAAAGTCAGAATTCATCATTCTACCGAGATATGAGATATGCACAAATTTAAAATTCTCAAGTTTCGAAGAGTATATGTTTGTAGTTCCCAAACTGTGTGCCAAAACATACCAGGGAACCTCGATTAACACATAGAGGTGCCACTGGATATTTTCAACATTTGAGGAAATCAGAGCAGTCGTTGACATGCGCTGGACTCCATGGGAACTGCTAGATCCAGGCAGTTCACGGTTTCAACGTTAGATCACACTACACCTTTGGATGATGTCATATCTTTTTGAAGCTGGGTTTTCTGTAGTTGCTGTAATAAAAAGCAAGTGCCATGCAAAAATCAGCATGAAGCAGGAAATGAAGTTGGCGCATTTCAGTCTGACGCCAAGATTTGAGAAAATGTACGGTGCCCGACAGATAAGCAATTCCAGTTACTAAAATTTAAACTCTCCAGTAGCCACATTAAAAAAAAAAAATAGTAAAAAGAAGCAAGTGAAATTAATGTTGATGATATATTTTATTTAACCCAGTATGTTTAAAATATTACCATTTCACGTGTAATTGATATAAAAATATTAAGGTAACATTTTTAATTTCTTTCTGCATCCTAAATCTTCAATTCAGACTAGCCATGCTTCAAGTGCCCGCACACAGAGCCAGTGCTGGTCTGTAGCCATAAAATACTCAAACAGGAGGCCTGTTCCACCACAGAATCTTTAACTGCTATTTTTTTTTAATTTAGAGAAAAAAAATTTAGCCAGATCTTATGGCAAATACCGATAACTGAACACGACTTAAAAGGGAATCTAAGAAGATAAAATATTGTTTGCATTTATTACAAAATAACAGTCTGTCAATTCCATGTTTTAATCATCTGATGTAATGGAATTCTTTTAATGAGATAATCTGTTTAAAGCATTAACCCAGTACGTTGGTCGAAGTAAAATCTGGCTAGGTATTGTCATTACTAATGCGAATGGGAACATAAAAGTCTGTCGCTATCCGTGAGTGACCAAGAAGTCAAAGCACCAGGGTACAAAGTCCCCATCAACTACTGTATAGGCTCTTTCTGGTAAACACCAGCCAAATAATTATGTCAGAATATGTTCGTAAATTCAATGCGGAAAGTGAGTGGTAAATTTAGCATTTCTTAAACATTTAAAAAACTTTCAGGATTCTGAGCCTTATTACATTATTCAGTTCTGAGGGTCTCAAAAGACAAGTCTAAAATCTATCTTTACCGTTTTGATCAAGACTAATCAGTGTTTCAACCAGGAATTTTTAAGAGTTTGCTGTTACTCATACCTCCTCATTCTGTTCCGCTTAGGGGCAAACTCTCTGTGCCAGTGTTTGATTTCTGTGTTCTCCATTAGGAAAACCCACTCGTCCCTCGTCCAGGATCCTTCCCACTTGCGCAGACATGCGGCCACTGTACCATCCTCACCCCAGTTAAGGCAGAGCAAGCATCCCTTTCAGGCGTGAATTAACACTAACCTTTGTAAGGATATATTTAACCTCTTAAAAACCCTGCCCGTTTCTGAAATAGTCATTGTACTGAAATCAATAAATCACTGAACCCCAGTGGGAGGGAAATTTCCTGAGGTCCCCGAGGCCAGGCCTGAGTGGAACTAGTAAACACCGGTTTCTCACAGACATGCAATTAGAACATCTGTTTGTGTCTTCTACGCCTATTAAGATGTTTACCCTGTTAATTGTAGGCATAACATGGGGGGATCCATCAGAGCTTTTGTTTTCTCTCCCACCATAGGAATTCAATAACAGACGTCTAACCCCAGCCAGCTACCTCCCCGGTCAATTAGCAACTCGTCCTCTTCAAGAGAATATAAGAAATGCGCTTTGTTGAAAGCAGAGGAGACGTGATGAAAGACAATCGTGAGAAAAATCTGCATAAGTTACAGTATGGAGAACGGTGTTTCAGCACCGTCATGGTATTTAAATGGTTCTGAAGGTGCGTGATCACGTTGATTATATCACAAAGAGCCACCTCTGGGATCTAGGCACAGATTTTTGAGCCTCTGTAAACATTTTTAAATGCGAATGAAGTTCATTAACCTTTCCAGCTGTGCTGTTAATAATCCAGCTTGGGTTTTTCTGCATGAATGGGTAGTAATTGTTTGTATTTTCCTCAGTCTTAGAGTTTGGAGAGAAATAGAGAAAATGTACCTCCAAATGCCTGAATTAGAGGTTACTGAAAATTAGTAATTATATATTAGTAAATGATCTTCATTTTAAAGTTACACTAGATAAATAGAGAACTCATGAATTCGTAAAGTTGAACCATCTGAAAATGTTGAAGTATGGGTGAAATTGCATTATATAGGTCGCAGATTACGTTCTGATAGTCTCGTAACCTTTAAAGGATGTTTAGCACACCAAAAATTTGGTTTAAGCCATCTGTCTATATAATATTTATAAATGCACAAACTGCTCCATCAGCCTTTAATGTCATCTTCGCTTGGTATTTCCCCTTAACTTGTTCTCATTCACAAAAATGATTATATAATAGCAAACGTCTACATAAAATCTCTAAAACGTTTTTGACATTTCTCTCCCACAAAGTTCTATCAAATGATCATTCTAATATTCTAATGAGGAATAAAAACATAGCATCGATTCCATCCTCATTCATTATTCTGACGATTATGAATAATGACATTGGTCAAGAATAATGACATTGGCTAAGAATAATGACGACAAAATGAAAGCATGAAGTTGGAGATATTTAGCAACTAGCTTGCTCACTGCGTCCCGCACCGTCTCTGAAATGTAACAGCTGGTTAAAGAGTGTATCTCTACGGCACCAGCCTTTAAAAGAGGAAATTAAAGAGAACATAATACTCACCTGAAATTAAATTTCAAGATGGACTTCACATCACTATCTAAGTTAAAAATTCCGAACTTCCTCAAAGGTCAGCACGATCTAAGTAAAAATTCATTGGTTAAGCATTCTGCCTAAAAGTGATAGATTTCAAACATCTGGAAATACTCCTTTGCCTCCCTTCTAAAACTCTGAAGAATTTCTCATTGCCGAAGCTTGATGAGGAAATTTTATTTAAGTGGCTGTGGAACAGGTATTCTCACCTTGGAGCTGTATTACCACAGGAATTTTCCAGTTCACAAAATACCCTGAGCTGTTCATGGCTAAGATGTATATTTTGAAAAGGTTGACGGAAACCCCCCCTTAGCTCTCAGAACCAATTCTCTCATCAAACAGTTTCCATACAGCTTAACAGTCACTTTATCCACCGTCACCAAACTCAGGCGCTTCAGTACCTTCGAGATTCACATTAATCCTTTGTCCTTATAATATTACAAATTCTATCTCTGGGTTAAACCAGGACGGTAGCTTCGTTGGGGGTTGGATCCACGCGGGAGTGATTTTGACCTGTCGCCGTTGCCCTTTGCTCAACGACAGACAGGGATGAGAGAAAACATGCATTTGTGTATGTATTGTTTTTGTTCACATTGTGACATTCAGCAGAGATGAAAACAGAAAGGAATACTGACAGCCTGTGACCCCACGGTGCCTACTCTTAGCCACTATGCCAGTGACCTCTTCTTAACAGAAACAGCCACACCTACTCTAAATACCCACTGAAGAACATTTTCCTCAGGACTCTGACCTGAAAAAAAACGGGATTCTGCTAAAGAGGGAATCCATTATAAGAATGATGTGAAAAGACATTCACAAAAGTTTCATGTTGTCCTTCAAAACATGGGCATGCGAATTTTAGGGGGCGGAAATGCAATGTTTATTATAAAGTATATAATTTGGTTTTGTTTAAAATTAGTATGCACGTTTATATGTCTCTGAGATATAAATAAACCTTAGTGGAACAGTTTTTCTTGATGTAAACCTACAAATAAAGCTACATTCCTCAGAGAACACAGCAGACTCTACAGCTGTACAACTGATTAGGCGTGATACGGCAAACTCCACTTATCCTCAAAATTGACCAGATTTCCTGTAGGCTAATCCAGCATGGTTTTGATAACTAAAATATATGATAAAGCATGTCAAAATTCACATTGTTAATCTAGACTTAACCAAAACTCAGCAGTTTGGAAAGTATTCATTTATATAATAAGCATTACATCAAAGTCGAGTACCAAGGTAAAAATTTACTAAACGAGTCATAAAATTTCTGACACTGTCTCTAACATATATGGGGCTAAGTTCTAGAAAATTCATCAGAATCAACAAACAAAGAAAAATAGGGGTGGGAGTAAAGAAAACGTCATTTATTCTTTAAACTTTGTGTTCCTTATAAAACAAGCAGCTAGATGAAATTTTTTTAATCGCGGAATAACACAATGTCAGGAATGGAAGGGAAATAATGATATCTAGTCTGGGACATAATTCAGAAAAACAATGTAGGATTTTAAGGTTATATAAATTTATTATATAAATTTGATGATCATACACAAGGAGAAGCTCAAATCAGAATGCAAACTCTTAGGTCAGATTTTTTCTTAACAAGTCATTGTAGATTTTTAAACCCTCTGCACAATCGGAAGCTGTTTTTACACCTGCAGTGCCTGGACGATGCTGTCATGTGATGCTGCTGTTTATTTTGTCGTACAATAAAATTTTTCATTGACTTTCCAGTCTCCTAAATTATACTGTAAGTGCCTTAAGGACAAAAACAACATGTCTTATTTTTTCTCCGTTGCTAGCATCTAGTGTACTGTTGTTCTATAAATATTTGTTGAATTATACTAAATCCAGAATGGTAATTTTTAAGCACAAGGAACATCTATTTTACTTTTTTTGTATTACACATTTACACACCAAGGGAAAGTGTGTGTGTGTGTGTGTGTGTACTATATACACAAATATAAATTAGACATATGTATTTATATATGATGTGTAAACATACATTTACATGTAATGATATTGTTACATATAAGTTAGACCCATATGTATATTAAAACTGCTCTGTCATTAAACTTGAGAGTTTTTATTCTTGAATAGTACAGTTTAGAATGGAGAAATTATTTCAAGTTATTGATAAATATTTTGGTATCATATAAGGTCAGACACAGAAGTTCAGGATTTAAGTTTCAGAGCCCAAGTCAAAATGTTTCAAAGGACCCCTTCCTTGTAACTCAGCCCCCGAGGTTGGGGCCTGCAGTGCATTCAAGCGTTGCGTGAGAAAGAGCTGTACCTATACTGATTGTAATGGTTAGGAAAAAAGAAAAGACAAGGAAAAATATAAACAGAATGAAAAGGCAAGCCCGTAGGTTCTCGTTAAAAATAAAAACTGAGTTATAGAGTCAAATGAGCCATAGTTTGAATAAAATAATGAGATGTAATCACGATTGCCAGCCTGCCCTCGATTTTGAAGTATGTAGAATAGTATGATTGAAGATGACTAAAGAGCTAAAAGAAATCACTGCCTACTTATCCTGACTGAATTTTTCTAGAATTCAAAAAAAACTTCCTTATTTGTACAGTATGTTGATGTAAGACACTGATGTGACTGACAACAGGTGTCTACCGGAAACCTCCCCAAACCACCTCCCTCCCCTTAGACCCTAACGTGACTCACTCGGCCAAAAGTCTTTAACAAAAACGAAAGAATTATGCAGGCGATGTGAATTTTTCCTCAATAGCTTTTGGGTCTTGATCACTTTTCTTTTGTTTATACTCTGTACTACCGTATAAGCAAAAGAAACCTACTGCCTTATGACAAAAAAGATTTCCCTCTCTCCCCGTCCGCCCTCACCGAGGGCCTCGGAGGCGGAGACATCAGCCTAACAGTTAGTTCTCTGAATTCACTGAACCTAAACAAAGGCCAGGGCCAGTTTCCTTTGCTCAAAAGCAGCAGTTCCCTTTCTGGATCTAAGGGGATCCTGCAGGAAGAGAGAAAACAAGAAAAGAGAGAAGATTGACCTTTTCAATAAATATTATATGTTAGAAAGAATATGAGATAAGGAGTATTTTTTGCTATGATAATTCATACGTGGAAATACAATTTAATTTGTTTTTCCAATTTATCTCCATCTGTTCCCATGAGACACAAATTTTCTTTGGTAGCCTATAGCCACTACCATCCCATAAACCTTTTTAATGGATTCAAATCTTCTGACAGAACACTCTGTAAAAAGGCCGCACACCAAAAATCATGACGATGCACACAAAAACTTGTGTGTTGAAACAATTTTGAGGAGTGAATTTTATTCAGATAAGAGCAGTCACTGAGAGGCGGTGTATACAGTTGAAGAAGCGTGTTTATTTTTTTTTCTTTTATTAAAAGTAATTATTATTATTATTTTTAAA